>NC_091362.1:6375974-6558474 GCF_038502225.1 Cherax quadricarinatus | reverse complement strand
AGCAAGTGTGGTGATGGTGATGCAGTGTAGCAAGTGTGGTGATGGTGATGCAGTGTAGCAAGTGTGGTGATGTTGATGCAGTGTAGCAAGTGTATTGATAGTGATGCAGTGTAGCAAGTGTGGTGATGGTGATGCAGTGTAGCAAGTGTGGTGATGGTGATGCAGTGTAGCAAGTGTGGTGATGGTGATGCAGTGTAGCAAGTGTGGTGGTGGTGATGCAGTGTAGCAAGTGTGGTGATGGTGATGCAGTGTAGCAAGTGTATTGATAGTGATGCAGTGTAGCAAGTGTGGTGATGGTGATGCAGTGTAGCAAGTGTGGTGATGGTGATGCAGTGTAGCAAGTGTGGTGATGGTGATGCAGTGTAGCAAGTGTGGTGATGTTGATGCAGTGTAGCAAGTGTATTGATAGTGATGCAGTGTAGCAAGTGTGGTGATGGTGATGCAGTGTAGCAAGTGTGGTGATGGTGATGCAGTGTAGCAAGTGTGGTGATGTTGATGCAGTGTAGCAAGTGTATTGATAGTGATGCAGTGTAGCAAGTGTGGTGATGGTGATGCAGTGTAGCAAGTGTGGTGATGGTGATGCAGTGTAGCAAGTGTGGTGATGTTGATGCAGTGTAGCAAGTGTATTGATGGTGATGCAGTGTAGCAAGTGTGGTGATGGTGATGCAGTGTAGCAAGTGTGGTGATGTTGATGCAGTGTAGCAAGTGTATTGATAGTGATGCAGTGTAGCAAGTGTGGTGATGGTGATGCAGTGTAGCAAGTGTGGTGATGGTGATGAGTGTAGCAAGTGTGGTGACGGTGATGCAGTGTAGCAAGTGTGGTGACGGTGATGCAGTGTAGCAAGTGTGGTGATGGTGATGCAGTGTAGCAAGTGTGGTGATGTTGATGCAGTGTAGCAAGTGTATTGATGGTGATGCAGTGTAGCAAGTGTATTGATGGTGATGCAGTGTAGCAAGTGTGGTGATGGTGATGCAGTGTAGCAAGTGTGGTGATGGTGATGCAGTGTAGCAAGTGTGGTGATGGTGATGCAGTGTAGCAAGTGTGGTGGTGGTGATGCAGTGTAGCAAGTGTTGTGATGGTGATGCAGTGTAGCAAGTGTTGTGATGGTGATGCAGTGTAGCAAGTGTTGTGATGGTGATGCAGTGTAGCAAGTGTGGTGGTGGTGATGCAGTGTAGCAAGTGTTGTGATCGTGATGCAGTGTAGCAAGTGTGGTGATGGTGATGCAGTGTAGCAAGTGTGGTGATGGTGATGCAGTGTAGCAAGTGTTGTGATCGTGATGCAGTGTAGCAAGTGTGGTGATGGTGATGCAGTGTAGCAAGTGTGGTGATGGTGATGCAGTGTAGCAAGTGTGGTGGTGGTGATGCAGTGTAGCAAGTGTTGTGATCGTGATGCAGTGTAGCAAGTGTGGTGATGGTGATGCAGTGTAGCAAGTGTTGTGATCGTGATGCAGTGTAGCAAGTGTGGTGATGGTGATGCAGTGTAGCAAGTGTTGTGATGGTGATGCAGTGTAGCAAGTGTGGTGTTGGTGATGCAGTGTAGCAAGTGTGGTGATGGTGATGCAGTGTAGCAAGTGTGGTGATGGTGATGCAGTGTAGCAAGTGTGGTGATGGTGATGCAGTGTAGCAAGTGTTGTGATGGTGATGCAGTGTAGCAAGTGTGGTGATGGTGATGCAGTGTAGCAAGTGTGGTGATGGTGATGCAGTGTAGCAAGTGTTGTGATCGTGATGCAGTGTAGCAAGTGTGGTGATGGTGATGCAGTGTAGCAAGTGTTGTGATGGTGATGCAGTGTAGCAAGTGTGGTGTTGGTGATGCAGTGTAGCAAGTGTGGTGATGGTGATGCAGTGTAGCAAGTGTGGTGATGGTGATGCAGTGTAGCAAGTGTTGTGATGGTGATGCAGTGTAGCAAGTGTGGTGGTGGTGATGCAGTGTAGCAAGTGTGGTGATGGTGATGCAGTGTAGCAAGTGTTGTGATCGTGATGCAGTGTAGCAAGTGTGGTGATGGTGATGCAGTGTAGCAAGTGTTGTGATGGTGATGCAGTGTAGCAAGTGTGGTGTTGGTGATGCAGTGTAGCAAGTGTGGTGATGGTGATGCAGTGTAGCAAGTGTGGTGATGGTGATGCAGTGTAGCAAGTGTTGTGATGGTGATGCAGTGTAGCAAGTGTGGTGGTGGTGATGCAGTGTAGCAAGTGTGGTGATGGTGATGCAGTGTAGCAAGTGTGGTGATGGTGATGCAGTGTAGCAAGTGTGGTGATGGTGATGCAGTGTAGCAAGTGTGGTGATGGTGATGCAGTGTAGCAAGTGTGGTGGTGGTGATGCAGTGTAGCAATTGTGGTGATGGTGATGCAGTGTAGCAAGTGTTGTGATGGTGATGCAGTGTAACAAGTGTGGTGATGGTGATGCAGTGTAGTAAGTGTGGTGATGGTGATGCAGTGTAGCAAGTGTGGTGATGGTGATGCAGTGTAGCAAGTGTTGTGATGGTGATGCAGTGTAACAAGTGTGGGGATGGTGATGCAGTGTAGTAAGTGTGGTGATGGTGATGCAGTGTAGCAAGTGTGGTGATGGTGATGCAGTGTAACAAGTGTGGTGATGGTGACGCAGTGTAGTAAGTGTGGTGGTGGTGATGCAGTGTACCAAGTGTGGTGATGGTGATGCAGTGTAGCAAGTGTGGTGATGGTGATGCAGTGTAGCAAGTGTGGCGGTGGTGATGCAGTGTAACAAGTGTGGTGATGGTGATGCAGTGTAGCAAGTGTGATGGTGGTGATGCAGTGTAGCAAGTGTGGTGATGGTGATGCAGTGTAGCAAGTGTGGTGATGGTGATGCAGTGTAGCAAGTGTGGTGATGGTGATGCAGTGTAGCAAGTGTGGTGGTGGTGATGCAGTGTAGCAAGTGTTGTGGTGGTGATGCAGTGTAGCAAGTGTTGTGATGGTGATGCAGAGTAGCAAGTGTTGCAATGGTGATGCAGTGTAGCAAGTGTGATGATGATGATGCAGTGTAGTAAGTGTGGTGATGCAGTGTAGCAAGTGTGGTGATGGTGATGCAGTGTAGCAAGTGTGGTGATGGTGATGCAGTGTAGCAAGTGTGGTGATGTTGATGCAGTGTAGCAAGTGTGGTGGTGGTGATGCAGTGTAGCAAGTGTGGTGATGGTGATGCAGTGTAGCAAGTGTGGTGATGGTGATGCAATGTAGCAAGTGTGGTGATGGTGATGCTGTGTAGCAAGTGTGGTGATGGTGATGCAGTGTAGCAAGTGTGGTGATGGTGATGCTGTGTAGCAAGTGTGGTGATGGTGATGCAATGTAGCAAGTGTGGTGATGGTGATGCTGTGTAGCAAGTGTGGTGATGGTGATGCAGTGTAGCAAGTGTGGTGATGGTGATGCAGTGTAGCAAGTGTGGTGATGGTGATGCAGTGTAGCAAGTGTGGTGGTGGTGATGCAGTGTAGCAAGTGTGGTGTTGGTGATGCAGTGTAGCAAGTGTGGTGGTGGTGATGCAGTGTAGCAAGTGTGGTGATGGTGATGCAGTGTAGCAAGTGTGGTGATGGTGATGCAGTGTAGCAAGTGTATTGATGGTGATGCAGTGTAGCAAGTGTGGTGATGGTGATGCAGTGTAGCAAGTGTGGTGGTGGTGATGCAGTGTAGCAAGTGTGGTGTTGGTGATGCAGTGTAGCAAGTGTGGTGGTGGTGATGCAGTGTAGCAAGTGTGGTGTTGGTGATGCAGTGTAGCAAGTGTGGTGGTGGTGATGCAGTGTAGCAAGTGTGGTGTTGGTGATGCAGTGTAGCAAGTGTGGTGATGGTGATGCAAAGTAGCAAGTGTGGTGGTGGGGATGCAGTGTAGCAAGTGTGGTGTTGGTGATGCAGTGTAGCAAGTGTGGTGATGGTGATGCAGTGTAGCAAGTGTGGTGGTGGTGATGCAGTGTAGCAAGTGTGGTGTTGGTGATGCAGTGTAGCAAGTGTGGTGTTGGTGATGCAGTGTAGCAAGTGTGGTGATGGTGATGCAGTGTAGCAAGTGTGGTGGTGGTGATGCAGTGTAGCAAGTGTGGTGTTGGTGATGCAGTGTAGCAAGTGTGGTGATGGTGATGCAGTGTAGCAAGTGTGGTGGTGGTGATGCAGTGTAGCAAGTGTGGTGTTGGTGATGCAGTGTAGCAAGTGTGGTGGTGGTGATGCAGTGTAGCAAGTGTGGTGATGGTGATGCAGTGTAGCAAGTGTGGTGATGGTGATGCAGTGTAGCAAGTGTGGTGGTGGTGATGCAGTGTAGCAAGTGTGGTGATGGTGATGCAGTGTAGCAAGTGTGGTGATGGTGATGCAGTGTAGCAAGTGTGGTGGTGATGCAGTGTAGCAAGTGTGGTGGCGGTGATGCAGTGTAGCAAGTTTGGTGATAGTGATGGTGATGCAGTGTAGCAAGTGTGGAGATGGTGATGCAGTGTAGCAAGTGTGGTGATGGTGATGCAGTGTAGCAAGTGTGGTGATGGTGATGCAGTGTAGCAAGTGTGGTGATGGTGATGCAGTGTAGCAAGTGTGGTGGCGGTGATGCAGTGTAGCAAGTGTGGTGATGGTGATGCAGTGTAGCAAGTTTGGTGATAGTGATGGTGATGCAGTGTAGCAAGTGTGGAGATGGTGATGCAGTGTAGCAAGTGTGGTGATGGTGATGCAGTGTAGCAAGTGTGGTGATGGTGATGCAGTGTAGCAAGTGTGGTGATGGTGATGCAGTGTAGCAAGTGTGGTGATGGTGATGCAGTGTAGCAAGTGTTGTGATGGTGATGCAGTGTAACAAGTGTGAGGATGGTGATGCAGTGCAGTAAGTGTGGTGATGGTGATGCAGTGTAGCAAGTGTGGTGATGGTGATGCAGTGTAGCAAGTGTGGTGATGGTGATGCAGTGTAGCAAGTGTGGTGATGGTAATGCAGTGTAGCAAGTGTGGTGGTGGTGATGCAGTGTAGCAAGTGTGGTGATGGTGATGCAGTGTAGCAAGTGTGGTGATGGTGATGCAGTGTAGCAAGTGTGGTGATGGTGATGCAGTGTAGCAAGTGTGGTGATGGTGATGCAGTGTTGGAAGTGTTGTGATGGTGATGCAGTGTAACAAGTGTGGGGATAATGATGCAGTGCAGTAAGTGTGGTGATGGTGATGCAGTGTAGCAAGTGTGGTGATAATGATGCAGTGCAGCAAGTGTGGTGATGGTGATGCAGTGTAGCAAGTGTGGTGATGGTGATGCAGTGTAGCAAGTGTGGTGATGGTGATGCAGTGTAGCAAGTGTTGTGATGGTGATGCAGTGTAACAAGTGTGGGGATGGTGATGCAGTGCAGTAAGTGTGGTGATGGTGATGCAGTGTAGCAAGTGTGGTGATGGTGATGCAGTGTAGCAAGTGTGGTGATGTTGATGCAGTGTAGCAAGTGTGGTGGTGGTGGTGCAGTGTAGCAAGTGTGGTGATGGTGATGCAGTGTAGCAAGTGTGGTGATGGTGATGCAATGTAGCAAGTGTGGTGATGGTGATGCTGTGTAGCAAGTGTGGTGATGGTGATGCAGTGTAGCAAGTGTGGTGATGGTGATGCTGTGTAGCAAGTGTGGTGATGGTGATGCAATGTAGCAAGTGTGGTGATGGTGATGCAATGTAGCAAGTGTGGTGATGGTGATGCTGTGTAGCAAGTGTGGTGATGGTGATGCAGTGTAGCAAGTGTGGTGATTGTGATGCAGTGTAGCAAGTGTGGTGATGGTGATGCAGTGTAGCAAGTGTGGTGTTGGTGATGCAGTGTAGCAAGTGTGGTGGTGGTGATGCAGTGTAGCAAGTGTGGTGATGGTGATGCAGTGTAGCATGTGTGGTGATGGTGATGCAGTGTAGCAAGTGTATTGATGGTGATGCAGTGTAGCAAGTGTGGTGATGGTGATGCAGTGTAGCAAGTGTGGTGGTGGTGATGCAGTGTAGCAAGTGTGGTGTTGGTGATGCAGTGTAGCAAGTGTGGTGGTGGTGATGCAGTGTAGCAAGTGTGGTGTTGGTGATGCAGTGTAGCAAGTGTGGTGGTGGTGATGCAGTGTAGCAAGTGTGGTGTTGGTGATGCAGTGTAGCAAGTGTGGTGATGGTGATGCAGTGTAGCAAGTGTGGTGGTGGTGATGCAGTGTAGCAAGTGTGGTGTTGGTGATGCAGTGTAGCAAGTGTGGTGATGGTGATGCAGTGTAGCAAGTGTGGTGGTGGTGATGCAGTGTAGCAAGTGTGGTGTTGGTGATGCAGTGTAGCAAGTGTGGTGTTGGTGATGCAGTGTAGCAAGTGTGGTGATGGTGATGCAGTGTAGCAAGTGTGGTGGTGGTGATGCAGTGTAGCAAGTGTGGTGTTGGTGATGCAGTGTAGCAAGTGTGGTGATGGTGATGCAGTGTAGCAAGTGTGGTGGTGGTGATGCAGTGTAGCAAGTGTGGTGTTGGTGATGCAGTGTAGCAAGTGTGGTGGTGGTGATGCAGTGTAGCAAGTGTGGTGATGGTGATGCAGTGTAGCAAGTGTGGTGATGGTGATGCAGTGTAGCAAGTGTGGTGGTGGTGATGCAGTGTAGCAAGTGTGGTGATGGTGATGCAGTGTAGCAAGTGTGGTGATGGTGATGCAGTGTAGCAAGTGTGGTGATGGTGATGCAGTGTAGCAAGTGTGGTGGCGGTGATGCAGTGTAGCAAGTTTGGTGATAGTGATGGTGATGCAGTGTAGCAAGTGTGGTGATGGTGATGCAGTGTAGCAAGTGTGGTGATGGTGATGCAGTGTAGCAAGTGTGGTGATGGTGATGCAGTGTAGCAAGTGTGGTGATGGTGATGCAGTGTAGCAAGTGTGGTGGCGGTGATGCAGTGTAGCAAGTGTGGTGATGGTGATGCAGTGTAGCAAGTTTGGTGATAGTGATGGTGATGCAGTGTAGCAAGTGTGGTGGTGGTGTTGCAGTGTAGCAAGTGTGGTGGTGGTGACGCAGTGTAACAGGTGATGGTGATGCAGTGTAGCAAGTGTGGTGATGGTGATGCAGTGTAGCAAGTGTGGTGATGGTGATGCAGTGTAGCAAGTGTTGTGATGGTGATGCAGTGTAACAAGTGTGAGGATGGTGATGCAGTGCAGTAAGTGTGGTGATGGTGATGCAGTGTAGCAAGTGTGGTGATGGTGATGCAGTGTAGCAAGTGTGGTGATGGTGATGCAGTGTAGCAAGTGTGGTGATGGTGATGCAGTGTAGCAAGTGTGGTGGTGGTGATGCAGTGTAGCAAGTGTGGTGATGGTGATGCAGTGTAGCAAGTGTGGTGATGGTGATGCAGTGTAGCAAGTGTGGTGATGGTGATGCAGTGTAGCAAGTGTGGTGATGGTGATGCAGTGTTGGAAGTGTTGTGATGGTGATGCAGTGTAACAAGTGTGGGGATAATGATGCAGTGCAGTAAGTGTGGTGATGGTGATGCAGTGTAGCAAGTGTGGTGATGGTGATGCAGTGCAGCAAGTGTGGTGATGGTGATGAAGTGTAGCAAGTGTGGTGATGGTGATGCAGTGTAGCAAGTGTGGTGATGGTGATGCAGTGTAGCAAGTGTTGTGATGGTGATGCAGTGTAACAAGTGTGGGGATGGTGATGCAGTGCAGTAAGTGTGGTGATGGTGATGCAGTGTAGCAAGTGTGGTGATGGTGATGCAGTGTAGCAAGTGTGGTGATGGTGATGCAGTGTAGCAAGTGTGGTGGTGGTGATGCAGTGTAGCAAGTGTGGTGATGGTGATGCAGTGCAGCAAGTGTTGTGATCGTGATGAAGTGTAGCAAGTGTGGTGATGGTGATGCAGTGTAGCAAGTGTGGTGATGGTGATGCAGTGTAGCAAGTGTGGTGGTGGTGATGCAGTGTAGCAAGTGTGGTGATGGTGATGCAGTGTAGCAAGTGTGGTGATGGTGATGCAGTGTAGCAAGTGTGGTGATGGTGATGCAGTGTAGCAAGTGTGGTGATGGTGATGCAGTGTAGCAAGTGTGGTGGTGGTGATGCAGTGTAGCAATTGTGGTGATGGTGATGCAGTGTAGCAAGTGTTGTGATGGTGATGCAGTGTAACAAGTGTGGTGATGGTGATGCAGTGTAGTAAGTGTGGTGATGGTGATGCAGTGTAGCAAGTGTGGTGATGGTGATGCAGTGTAACAAGTGTGGTGATGGTGACGCAGTGTAGTAAGTGTGGTGGTGGTGATGCAGTGTAGCAAGTGTGGTGATGGTGATGCAGTGTAGCAAGTGTGGCGGTGGTGATGCAGTGTAACAAGTGTGGTGATGGTGATGCAGTGTAGCAAGTGTGGTGGTGGTGATGCAGTGCAGCAAGTGTGGTGGTGGTGATGCAGTGTAGCAAGTGTTGTGGTGGTGATGCAGTGTAGCAAGTGTTGTGATGGTGATGCAGTGCAGCAAGTGTGGTGGTGGTGATGCAGTGTAGCAAGTGTGGTGGTGGTGATGCAGTGTAGCAAGTGTTGTGGTGGTGATGCAGTGTAACAAGTGTGGTGATGGTGATGCAGTGTAGTAAGTGTGATGATGGTGATGCAGTGTAACAAGTGTGGTGATGGTGATGCAGTGTAGTAAGTGTGATGATGGTGATGCAGTGTAACAAGTGTGGTGATGGTGATGCAGTGTAACAAGTGTGGTGATGGTGATGCAGTGTAACAAGTGTGGTGATGGTGATGCAGTGTAACAAGTGTGGTGATGGTGATGCAGTGTAGCAAGTGTGGTGGTTGTGATGCAGTGCAGCAAGTGTGGTGGTGGTGATGCAGTGTAGCAAGTGTGGTGATGGTGATGCAGTGTAGCAAGTGTGGTGGTGGTGATGCAGTGTAGCAAGTGTGGTGGTGGTGATGCAGTGTAACAAGTGTGGTGGTGGTGATGCAGTGTAGCAAGTGTGGTGGTGGTGATGCAGTGTAGCAAGTGTTGTGGTGGTGATGCAGTGTAGCAAGTGTTGTGATGGTGATGCAGTGTAGCAAGTGTGGTGGTGGTGATGCAGTGTAGCAAGTGTGGTGGTGGTGATGCAGTGTAACAAGTGTGGTGGTGGTGATGCAGTGTAGCAAGTGTGGTGGTGGTGATGCAGTGTAGCAAGTGTTGTGATGGTGATGCAGTGTAGCAAGTGTTGTGATGGTGATGCAGTGTAGCAAGTGTTGTGGTGGTGATGCAGTGTAGCAAGTGTTGTGATGGTGATGCAGTGTAGCAAGTGTTGTTGTGGTGATGCAGTGTAGCAAGTGTTGTGATGGTGATGCAGTGTAGCAAGTGTTGTGGTGGTGATGCAGTGTAGCAAGTGTTGTGATGGTGATGCATTGTAGCAAGTGTGGTGGTGGTGATGCAGTGTAGCAAGTGTTGTGATGGTGATGCAGTGCAGCAAGTGTTGTGGTGGTGATGCAGTGTAGCAAGTGTGGTGATGGTGATGCAGTGTAGCAAGTGTGGTGATGGTGATGCAGTGTAGCAAGTGTTGTGGTGGTGATGCAGTGTAGCAAGTGTGGTGATGGTGATGCAGTGTAGCAAGTGTGCTGATGATGATGCAGTGTAGCAAGTGTTGTGATGGTGATGCAGTGTAGCAAGTGTGGTGGCGGTGATGCAGTGTAGCAAGTGTGCTGATGATGATGCAGTGTAGCAAGTGTGGTGATGGTGATGCAGTGTAGCAAGTGTGGTGATGGTGATGCAGTGTAACAAGTGTGGTGATGGTGATCTAGTGTAGCAAGTATAGTGATGGTGATGCAGTGTAGCAAGTGTAGTGATGGTGATGCTGTGTTGCAAGTTTGGTGATAGTGATGGTGATGCAGAGTAGCAAGTGTGGTGATGGTGATGCAGTGTAGCAAGCGTGGTGATGGTGATGCAGTGTAGCAAGTTTGGTGATAGTGATGGTGATGCAGTGTAGCAAGTGTGGTGATGGTGATGCAGTGTAGCAAGTTTGGTGATAGTGATGGTGATGCAGTGTAGCAAGTGTGGTGGTGATGCAGTGTAACAGGTGTGGTGGTGGTGATGATAATACAGTGTAACAGGTGTGGTGGTTGTGATGTAGTGTAACAGGTGTGGTGGTGATGATGCAGTATAACAGGTATGGTGGTGGTGGTTGTGATGATGCAGTGTAACAGGTGTAGTGGTGGTGATGCAGTGTAACAGGTGTGGTGGTGGTGGTGATGCAGTGCAACAGGTGTGGTAGTGGTGGTGATGCAGTGCAACAGGTGTGGTAGTGGTGGTGGTACAGGTGTTTCATGTGTGGTGGTGGTACAGGTGTTACAAGTGTGGTGGTGGTACAGGCGTTACAAGTGTGGTGGTGGTACAGGTGTTACAAGTGTGGTGGTGGTGCAGGTGTTACAAGTGTGGTGGTGGTACAGGTGTTACAAGTGTGGTGGTGGTGCAGGTGTTACAAGTGTGGTGGTGGTGCAGGTGTTACAAGTGTGGTGGTGGTACAGGTGTTACAAGTGTGGTGGTGGTGCAGGTGTTACAAGTGTGGTGGTGGTACAGGTGTTACAAGTGTGGTGGTGGTGCAGGTGTTACAAGTGTGGTGGTGGTGCAGGTGTTACAAGTGTGGTGGTGGTACAGGTGTTACAAGTGTGGTGGTGGTGCAGGTGTTACAAGTGTGGTGGTGGTGCAGGTGTTACAAGTGTGGTGGTGGTGCAGGTGTTATAAGTGTGGTGGTGGTGCAGGTGTTATAAGTGTGGTGGTGGTGCAGGTGTTACAAGTGTGGTGGTGGTACAGGTGTTACAAGTGTGGTGGTGGTGCAGGTGTTACAAGTGTGGTGGTGGTGCAGGTGTTACAAGTGTGGTGGTGGTGCAGGTGTTATAAGTGTGGTGGTGGTGCAGGTGTTACAAGTGTGGTGGTGGTGCAGGTGCTGCAGTGGTGTCAGGAGGAACTGAAAAATAATGTTCGATGAAGCATGGAGTGAGGCGACTTAACGAGAGGAAGCCAGACACACAGACAGCGCTGTCATAAGTTGCTGGCTGCGTGACACTGGCTTAGGGAAGGGGTCGACATCTCATGAAGAGTGGGGTGATGGGGGTTAGACCACACCGTGTTAACCACTCTATTGATCTGCACACCATCTGCATATCTGTGATTGGTGGTTACAGTGCCTGCCTTCACCAATTACTGGGCCTCCCTCACTCACCCTTCACACACAATGCATAGACTCCCTCTTCTATCCTCTCGCAACCTCAACAATTATCAACTCTTGTACTTCTCTTATTTTTTGTTGACTGTGGCGCAGTTTGGGTCATATTTGGCTGTTTGATAGAGACGCCCGTGAGATGACGATGACTGCAGTAGTGGGGTAGTTATCGCTCAGCACTAACACCTTCCTGACTGTCATCATCAGTAAGAACCAATGAGCTACCATGGACGCCATTGGAGGCCTCGCCATTGGTCAGTGCCGCCCCCGCACCATTGATCCACAACCATCCATCAATGCATGGGATGGAGGGGATGGTGGTGGAGCTCAGGAGGGGAGGGGGGGCTAAGGAGGGGACATAGGAGGGTAAAATTATCTGGGACTCCAAGAAACAGAAGAATGAGGGAAAGAGGGGACACAAGCACACGGTGTAATCCCTTCCCTCACACCACACTCACACAAAACAAAAAGTGTTCTGACTAAGTGGTCCACTCACTGCCAGCCTACCACACCCTGTCACCCACTGGTCCACTCACTATCAGCTTCCCAAACCCTCTCTCACTGGTCCACTCACTACCAGCCTACCACATTATCTCACTCACTGGTCCACTCATTACCAGCCTACCAAACCCTGTCACTCACTGGTCCACTCACTACCAGCTTCCCACACCCTCTGTCTCACTGGTCCACTCACTACCAGCCTACCACATCCTCTCACTCACTGTTCCACTCAATACCAGCCTACCACACCCTGTCACTCACTGGCCCACTCACTTCCAGCCACCCACATCCTCTCACTCATTGGTCCAATCACTACCAGCCTACCACACCCTGTGACTCACTGGTCCACTCACTACCAGCATCTCACACCCTCTCACTCACTGGTCCACTCACTACCAGCCTACCACACCCTGTCACTCACTGGTCCACTCACTACCAGCATCCCACACCCTCTCACTCACTGGTCCACTCACTACCAGCCTACCACACCCTGTCACTCACTGGTCCACTCACTACCAGCATCCCACAAAATCTCTCTCACTGGTCCACTCACTACCAGCCTACCACATCCTCTCACTCACTGTTCCAATCACTACCAGCCTACCACACCTTGTCACTCACTGGTCCACTCACTACCAGCATCCCACACCCTCTCACTCACTACCAGCATACCACACCCTGTCACTCAATGGTCCACTCACTACCAGCATCCCACACCCTCTCTCACTGGTCCAGTCACTACCAGCCTACCACACCCTCTAACTCACTGGTCCACTCACTACCAACCTACCACACCCTCTCACTTGTCCACTCACTACCAGCCTACCACATCCTCTCACTCACTAGTTCACTCACTACAAGCATACCACACCCTGTCACTCACTGGTCCACTCACTACCAGCATCCCACATCCTCTCACTGGTCCACTGACTACCAGCCTACCACATCCTCTCATTCACTGGTCCACTCACTACCAGCCTACCACACCCTGTCACTCACTGGTGAACTCACTACCAGCTTACAACATCCTCTCACTCACTGGTCCATTCACTACCAGCCTACCACACCCTGTCACTCACTGGTCCACTCACTACCAGCATCCCACACGCTCTTACTCACTGGTCCACTCACTACCAGCCTACCACACCCTGTCACTCACTGGTCCACTCACTAACAGCATCCCGCACCCTCTCTCTCACTGGTCCACTCAGTACCAGCTTAATACATCCTCTCACTCACTTGTCCACTCACTACCAGCCTACCACACCCTGTCACTCACTGGTCCACTCACTACCAGCCTACCACATCCTCTCACTTACTTGTCCACTCAGTACCAGCCTACCACACCCTGTGACTCACTGGTCCAATCACTACCAGCATCCCACACCCTCTCACTCACTGGTCCATTCACTTCCAGCCTACCACACCCTCTCACTCACTGGTCCACTCACTACCAGCCTACCACACCCTATCACTCACTGGTCAACTCACCACCAGTATCCCACACCATCTCACTCTGTGGTCCACTCACTACCAGCCTCCCACACCGTCTAACTCGCTGGTCCATTCACTACCAGCCTACCACACCCTCTTACTCACTTGTCCAATCACTACCAGCCTACCACATCCTCTCGCTTGCTGGTCCACTCACTACCAACCTACCACACCCTCTCACTCACTGGTCCACTCACTACCAGCATCCCACACGCTCTTACTCACTGGTCCACTCACTACCAGCCTACCACACCCTGTCACTCACTGGTCCACTCACTAACAGCATCCCGCACCCTCTCTCTCACTGGTCCACTCAGTACCAGCTTAATACATCCTCTCACTCACTTGTCCACTCACTACCAGCCTACCACACCCTGTCGCTCACTGGTCCACTCACTACCAGCCTACCACATCCTCTCACTCACTGGTCCTCTCAGTACCAGCCTACCACACCCTGTCGCTCACAGGTCCACTCACTACCAGCATCCCACACCCTCTCTCTCACTGGTCCATTCACTTCCAGCCTACCACACCCTCTCACTCACTGGTCCACTCACTACCAGCCTACCACACACTGTCACTCACTGGTCAACTCACCACCAGTATCCCACACCCTCTCACTCAGTGGTCCACTCACTACCAGCCTCCCACACCGTCTAACTCGCTGGTCCATTCACTACCAGCCTACCACACCCTCTTACTCACTGGTCCACTCACTACCAGCCTACCACACCCTCTCACTCACTGGTCCACTCACTACCAGCCTACCACACCCTGTCGCTCACAGGTCCACTCACTACCAGCATCCCACACCCTCTCTCTCTCACTGGTCCTCTCACTACCAGCCTACCACATTCTCTCACTCACTCGTCCACTCACTACCAGCTTACCTCACCTCACTCACTGGTCCACTCACTGTCAGCCTACCATACCTTCTCACTCACTGGTCCACTCACTACCAGCCTACCACACCCTCTCATTCACTGGTCCACTTATTACCAGCATCGCACACCCTCTCTCTCAGTGGTCCACTTACTACCAGCCTCCCACACCCTCTCATTCACTGGTCCACTCACTACCAGCCTCCCACACCCACTCTCTCACTGGTCCACTCACTACCAGCCTACCACACCCTCTCATTCACTGGTCCACTTACCACCAGCCTCCCACACCCTCTCACTCATTGGTCCACTCACTACCAGCATCCCACACCCTCTCTCTCAGTGGTCCACTCACTACCAGCCTACCACATCCTCTCACTCACTGGTCCATTCAATACCAGCTTACCACATCCTCTCACTCACTGGTCCATTCACTACCAGCCTACCACACCCTCTTACCCACTGGTCCATTTATTACCAACCTACCACATCCTCTCACTCACTGGTCCATTCACTACCAGCTTACCACACGCTCGTACTCACTGGTCCACTCACTACTAGCCTACCACACCCTGTCATTCACTGGTCCACTTACAACCAGCCTCCCACACCATATTACTCAATGGTTCTTCCACTACCAGCCTACCACATCCTGTCACTTACTGGTCCACTCACTACCAGCCTACCACACCTTCTAACTCACTGGTCCACTCACTATCAGCCTCCCACACCCTCTCACTCACTGGTCCACTCACTGCCAGCTTCCCACATCCTCTCTCTCTCTGGTCCACTCACTACCAGCCTACCATACCCTCTCACTCACTGGTCCACTCACTACCAGCCTACCACACCCTCTCATTCACTGGTCCACTTACCACCAGCCTCCCACACCCTCTTACTCACTGGTGCATTCACTACCAGCCTCCCACACCCTCTCTCTCACTGGTCCACTCACTACCAGCTTACCACATCCTCACTCACTGGTCCACTCACTACCAGCCTACCACACCCTGTCACTCAATGGTCCACTCACTACCAGCCTACCACATCCTCTCACTCACTGGTCCACTCATCACCAGCCTACCACACCCTGTCACTCACTGGTCCACTCACTACCAGCATCCCACGCCCTCTCACTGGTCCACTCACTACCAGCCTACCACACCCTGTGACTCACTGGTCCACTCACTAGCAGCATCCCACATCCTCTTTCTCACTGGTCCAGACACTACCAGCCTACCACACCCTCTCACTCACTGGTCCACTCACTACCAGCCTACCACACCCTGTGACTCATTGGTCCACTATCAGCATCCCACATCCTCTCTCTCACTGGTCCACTCACTACCAGCCTACCACACCCTCTCACTCACTGGTTCTCTCACTACCAGCCTACAACACTCTGTCACTCACTGGTCCACTCACTGCCAGCCTCCCACAACCTCTCTCTCACTGGTCTACTTACTATCACCCTACAACAACCTCTCACTCACTGGTCCATTCACTACTAGCCTACCACATCCTCTTACTCACTGGCCTACTCACTACCAGCCTACCACACCCTCTCATTCACTGATCCACTTATCACCAGTCTCCCACTTCATATTACTCACTGTTCCACTCACTACCCGCCTCCCACACCCTCTCACTCGCTGGTCCACTCACTACCAGCCTCCCACACCCTCTTACTCACTGGTCCAATCACTACCAGCCTACCACACACTCTCACTCACTTTTCCACTCACTACCAGCATCCCACACCCTCTCTCTCTCACTGGTCCTCTCACTACCAGCCTACCACATCCTCTCACTCACTCGTCCACTCACTACTAGCCTACCACACCTCACTCACTGGTCCAATCACTGTCAGCCTCCCACTCTCTCACTCACAGGTCCACTCACTACCAGCCTCAGACATCCTCTCTCTCTCTCTGGTTCACTCACTACCAGCCTACCATACCTTCTCACTCACTGGTCCAATCACTACCAGTCTACCACACCCTCTCATTCACTGGTCCACTTATTACCAGGATCCCACACCCTCTCTCTCAGTGGTCCACTTACTACCAGCCTCCCACACCCTCTCATTCACTGGTCCGCTTACCACCTGCCTCCCACACCCTCTCACTCACTGGTCCACTCACTACCAACCTCACACACCCTCTCTCTCACTGGTCCACTTACTACCAGCCTCCCACATCCTCTCATTCACTGGTCCACTTACCACCAGCCTCCCACACCCTCTCACTCACTGGTCCTTTCACTACCAGCCTACCACATCCTGTCACTCACTGGTCCACTCACTACCAGCCTACCACACCTTCTCACTCACTGGTCCACTCACTATCAACCTCCCACACCCTCTCACTCACTGGTCCACTCACTGCCAGCTTCCCACATCCTCTCTTTCTCTGGTCCACTCACTACCAGCCTACCACATCCTCTCACTCACTGGTCCACTCACTACCAGCCTCCCACACCCTCTTATTCACTGGTCCACTTACCACCGGCCTCCCACACCATATTACTCACTGGTCCACTCAACATCAGGCTCCCACACCCTCTCTTTCACTGGTCCACTTACTACCAGCATACAACACCTTCTCACTCACTGATCCACTCACTACCAGCCTACCACACCCTCTCATTCATTGGCCCACTTACCACTAGCCTCCCACACTCTCTCACTCACTGGTCCACTCACTTCCAGCCTACATGGTGACTGGTAGCACAGGGCTTGTGGCTACCGGGAGACCTGATGCCCTCTCTTCCCCTTCTTGGCTCCCCTTCCAGCCTTCTCGTCCAGCCTCCCATTTCCAGCTTCCCCTTCCTTTTTTTCCAGCCTACATATTTACCACTGACGCAGGCACTCACCACAGCTTGGTATCGTCACTTACTGACGATGCGACATTGAGCATATACGTCACTTCAGAAGACACTCAAAAACTGCCAGACAATGTAAACAAGTCTTCCAGCGTCTCTACAAAATAACATGACGTTTAATAGTGACAAATTTCAACTGCTCAGATGTGGAAAAGAAAAAAGAACACAATGGATGGAGTGTGTTCAAAACACAGGAAGAGCGATTAATAGAAGGAGAGGAATGTGTGGGGCACCTAAGGGTTTAATGGCAACGACCCTTCATTTAGAAAGCACACAGTCAAAAAGGAAAATGTTGCTAGGGTCAGGAAAGAGACAGGTCGGATGTTTATTTTCAAAATAAGAAAATAGCGCCAGTGGTGACAATATTCACATCACCTGTGTTGCCTCTCTCACTTGGAGTATTGTTCAGTGTTGACGGCTCCTGCCACGACACCAGAGATATTACAGATTCAGAGGTCAATAAAGCGTGTAAATTACTGGGAACGCCTGAAGATACTAAATATGTAATCTCTGGAGGGAAGGAGAGATTCATGATAATATATACAAGGAAGATATTTGAGGGTGTGATCCCAAACCTACACACTGCTATAATAATGTACTAGAGTGAGAGATATGGGAGGAAGTGTAAAATTAACCCAGTAAAAGTAGGGGCGCCGTGGGCGCAATAGGAAAACACAGTATCAACATCCGTGGTCATCGGTTATTCAACCTGCAACCTGTACATTCTCAAGACCTGCAGTTTGGCCTGCCTTAATGGGTCTTTTAGTCTATGGAGAACAAATAACTTCAATAATATCATCAGTGGCTTGTCATCTCTGATTTCTTTGGTTCGTGATATTCAGTCAATGTGATAATATCGCTGTTGTGATCCTTGAAAGTGATATTCTCAAGAATTATCACTCTTAAGTCCCTCATAATAATCTTTCACTCTATCTGGTCATTCGAGTTTATTTTTCACTCTTGTCCAATCTTCATTTCCCCATCCTTCTGCTTAGCGCTTCTTTTTGATTATAACAATAATAATCCCCATCCTTCTATAACGTAATAACTGAAAATTATCCTATTGAACATCACATTGTTGTCAGAGTGTTCCACTGGAACACTTACTGTTTATGAACTGTGAAGTTTACTTTGTGCACTTCCATATGGATTCTAGTAGCGTCTGTAAATTATACAGTGTTACATATTTCCCAGTCTGTGTCGGATAAGAGAAAGAAGAGAACAGGGGGCAGCGCTGTGCCTTGAGGAACACAACTTTACACTGTGGCAGCCGCTGAAACTGTTCTCTTCACTACGGTTCTTTGTGTTCTGTTTCTCAAAAAGAAAAAAATAAATCTATGTGTCCGCTCTCACAGTTATTAACATCGCACGTAATGTGTGCGCTATTGCACCATGATGACGCTAATCAAAGACTTTTGCAAAAACAGTCAACTTTACATCAATCTTTCCTTGTCTACCAGGCTGTGATGGATATGTGGGGCTGCAGGTCACCAGCAGCAACAGCCTGGTTGACCAGGGTAGCACCAGACGAGCCTGGCTCATGGCCAGGCTCGGAACTCATCAAAGGTATGTGAATCACACAGTAGGAGTGAGACCATCAGGCAGTGTTATCCGTAGAGACTGACCCAAGAGATGGTCAACAACTGTTACTGCTGTCGTTGTCTCTCAGCTGATGCAGTTGTCATGGTTGTCAGTGTGAGCTGGGGTAATTGTCATGGTCGTCACTGTCAGCTCGAGCAGTTGTTATGGTAGTCAGTGTGAGCTGGGGAAGTTGTTATGGTCGTCAGTGTGAGCTGGGGAAGTTGTCATGGTCGTCAGTGTGAGCTGGGGAAGTTGTTATGGTCGTCAGTGTGAGCTGGGGAAGTTGTCATG
The DNA here is from genome assembly GCF_038502225.1 of Cherax quadricarinatus. Classification (NCBI taxonomy): domain Eukaryota; kingdom Metazoa; phylum Arthropoda; class Malacostraca; order Decapoda; family Parastacidae; genus Cherax; species Cherax quadricarinatus. The sequence goes on along the minus strand of NC_091362.1, from coordinate 6,539,787 downwards.
GTCGTCAGTGTGAGCTGGGGAAGTTGTCATGGTCGTCAGTGTGAGCTGGGGTAGTTGTTATGGTCGTCAGTGTGAGCTGGGGAAGTTGTTATGGTCGTCAGTGTGAGCTGGGGAAGTTGTCATGGTCGTCAGTGTGAGCTGGGGAAGTTGTTATGGTCGTCAGTGTGAGCTGGGGTAGTTGTTATGGTCGTCAGTGTGAGCTGGGGAAGTTGTCATGGTCGTCAGTGTGAGCTGGGGTAGTTGTTATGGTCGTCAGTGTGAGCTGGGGTAGTTGTTATGGTCGTCAGTGTGAGCTGGGGTAGTTGTTATGGTCGTCAGTGTGAGCTGGGGAAGTTGTCATGGTCGTCAGTGTGAGCTGGGGTAGTTGTTATGGTCGTCAGTGTGAGCTGGGGAAGTTGTCATGGTCGTCAGTGTGAGCTGGGGAAGTTATCATGGTCGTCAGTGTGAGCTGGAGCAGTTGTTATGGTCGTCAGTGTGAGCTGGGGTAGTTGTTATGGTCGTCAGTGTGAGCTGGGGTAGTTGTTATGGTCGTCAGTGTGAGCTGGGGTAGTTGTTATGGTCGTCAGTGTGAGCTGGGGTAGTTGTTATGGTCGTCAGTGTGAGCTGGGGTAGTTGTTATGGTCGTCAGTGTGAGCTGGGGTAGTTGTTATGGTCGTCAGTGTGAGCTGGGGTAGTTGTTACGGTCGTCAGTGTGAGCTGGGGTAGTTGTTACGGTCGTCAGTGTGAGCTGGGGTAGTTGTTACGGTCGTCAGTGTGAGCTGGGGTAGTTGTTATGGTCGTCAGTGTGAGCTGGGGTAGTTGTTATGGTCGTCAGTGTGAGCTGGGGTAGTTGTTATGGTCGTCAGTGTGAGCTGGGGTAGTTGTTATGGTCGTCATTGTGAGCTGGGGTAGTTGTTATGGTCGTCAGTGTGAGCTGGAGTAGTTGTTATGGTCGTCAGTGTGAGCTGGAGTAGTTGTTATGGTCGACAGTGTGAGCTGGGGTAGTTGTTATGGTCGTCAGTGTGAGCTGGGGTAGTTATAGTCGTCAGTGTGAGCTGGAGTAGTTGTTATGGTCGTCAGTGTGAGCTGGGGTAGTTGCTATGGTCGTCAGTGTGAGCTGGGGTAGTTGTTATGGTCGTCAGTGTGAGCTGGGGTAGTTGTTATGGTCGTCAGTGTGAGCTGGGGTAGTTGTTATGGTCGTCAGTGTGAGCTGGGGTAGTTATAGTCGTCAGTGTGAGCTGGAGTAGTTGCATGGTCGGTGAGTAGTTGGAGCAGTTGTTATGGTCGTCTGGGGTAGTTGTTATGGTCGTCAGTGTGAGCTGGGGTAGTTGTTATGGTCGTCTGGGTTAGTTGTTATGGTCGTCAGTGTGAGCTGGGGTAGTTGTTATGGTCGTCAGTGTGAGCTGGGGTAGTTGTTATGGTCGTCAGTGTGAGCTGGAGCAGTTGTTATGGTCGTCAGTGTGAGCTGGGGTAGTTGTTATGGTCGTCAGTGTGAGCTGGGGTAGTTGTTATGGTCGTCAGTGTGAGCTGGGGTAGTTGTTATGGTCGTCAGTGTGAGCTGGGGTAGTTGTTATGGTCGTCAGTGTGAGCTGGGGTAGTTGTTATGGTCGTCAGTGTGAGCTGGGGTAGTTGTTATGGTCGTCAGTGTGAGCTCGGTTAGTTGTTATGGTCGTCAGTGTGATGGTCGTCTGGGGTAGTTGTTATGGTCGTCAGTGTGAGCTGGGGTAGTTGTTACGGTCGTCAGTGTGAGCTGGGGTAGTTGTTATGGTCGTCAGTGTGAGCTCGGTTAGTTGTTATGGTCGTCAGTGTGAGCTGGGGTAGTTGTTATGGTCGTCAGTGTGAGCTGTGGTAGTTGTTATGGTCGTCAGTGTGAGCTGGGGTAGTTGTTATGGTCGTCAGTGTGAGCTGGGGTAGTTGTTATGGTCGTCAGTGTGAGCTGGGGTAGTTGTTATGGTCGTCAGTGTGAGCTGGGGTAGTTGTTATGGTCGTCAGTGTGAGCTGGGTTAGTTGTTATGGTCGTCAGTGTGAGCTGGGGTAGTTGTTATGGTCGTCAGTGTGAGCTGGGGTAGTTGTTATGGTGAGCTGGAGCAGTTGTTATGGTCGTCAGTGTGAGCTGGAGCAGTTGTTATGGTCGTCAGTGTGAGCTGGGGTAGTTGTTATGGTCGTCAGTGTGAGCTGGGGTAGTTGTTATGGTCGTCAGTGTGAGCTGGAGCAGTTGTTATGGTCGTCAGTGTGAGCTGGAGCAGTTGTTATGGTCGTCAGTGTGAGCTGGAGCAGTTGTTATGGTCGTCAGTGTGAGCTGGGGTAGTTGTTATAGTCGTCACTGTGAACTGACACTATTTAGAATTCACCCAGAATACAACCGAAGGGAACTCTTACGAAATTATCTCGGAGCCTAGGAGGGTGAAGCCTGGTCTAGCGCCACATACAAAATAACAAGCAATACACCTTCCACACCACATTGTTCCAGACTATGGAGCAAAACTCTTCTCCAGGCTTAGGGACTGAACACCTTAAAACTACGTCTTCAAGGGTGATATACTGATCACATCGTCTTCACATCACTGCTGCTTCTGCTAACTCTTCTGTACTTAGCTGAAGAAGCTAAATGTGTAGGCGTTCCCGAATAAAGATACCTAACTGTTGCACACGTATCTTAGGGAAACTACATTTATTTCCGCAGTCACAGTTACTTAACCTTACTGCTAGACTAGTGACGCCACACAACTCTCAGTCCCAGTCACCTGTCCCATAAGTGTCCACTTGCCGTTCACTTCGCGTCCACTTCAGCCCCTGACACCATTGTTTATGGAACGTCACCACACTATAAATACTTTACATTACAAATATATTACAACAACGCAGTATACTGCATAACAGGAACCAAGTTCGATATTCTGGGGACGACACCGCCAGGTTACACCTGCTTGTCATAATCACTTAGGAGCAGGCCCCTAGCAGTAAGAACCTATCAGTAGGCACCTAGCAGCAGGTACCTAGCAGCAGGAACCCAGCAGCAGGCACCTAGCAGCAGGCACCTGAGTGTTAACAGCCATACATTATAAGGATGAATAATAAACACATTATAAACTACACAGTTTATAATGTACTATGTGACAGAAGTTAACATGACTGTAGTAACTGGTCTTAGTAACGTCACTGTTAGCTTAGTAACGCCACTGTTAGCTTAGTAACGCCACTGTTAGCTTAGTAACGCCACTGTTAGCTTAGTAACGCCACTGTTAGCTTAGTAACATCACTCTCGGCTTTTTAACTCCAAAAACAGCTTAGTAATACCACTATCAGCTAGTAACGCCTCTGTCAGCTTAGTAACACCATTGTCAGCTTAGTAACACCATTGTCAGCTTAGTAACACCAATGTCACCAAATAACGCCACTATCAGCTTAGTAATGCCACTACCTGTGTGTAGGTCAGGCACAGTAACAACACCACCCGTTTAATAACGTCACTAGCAATGTAATAACGCCACTAGTGGCGTAATAACGTAACCATCAAAGTGGTTATGCCAGTACGACATTATTAAGGTCAGTCGGGATCCTAGTAACGATCGTTACCCAGTATACGCCTCAGACCGGCGTGACAATGTACCAGTTGATTATGGCGTGACAGCGTTACTAGGCCAGCGTGTTGTGAACAGTGTTGGGGGCCAAGGTGTTATGGCCAGGGTTTTGTGGACAGTGTGGGGGCCAGATTGTTGGGGCCAGGGTGTTGGGACCAGGGTGTTAGGACAGTGTTGTGACCAGGGTATAAGGACCAGGGTGTTGTGGCCAGTGTTGGGCCAAGGTGTTGTGACCAGGGTGTTGTGGCCAGGATGTAGGAGTCAGGGTGTAGGGATCAGGGTGTAGGGGCCAATGTGTTGTGGCCATGGTGTAGTGGCCAGAGTGATGGGGTCAGGGTGTCTGGGCCAGGGTGTCTGGACCAGGGTGTAGAGGCCAGGGTGTCTGGATCAGGGTGTAGCGGCCAGGGCGTCTGGACCAGGGTGTAGGGGCCAGGGTGTCTGGGCCAGGGTGTAGGAGCCATGGTGTCTGGAGCAGGGTGTCTGGACCAGCGTGTAGGGGGCCAAAGTATCTGGGCCAGGGCGTCTGGGCCAGGGTGTTTGGACCAGGGTGTCTGGACCAGGGTGTCTGAACCACGGTGTTGGGGCCAGGGTGTCTTACCAGGTTGTTAGGGTCAGAATGTTATGACCCCCCCCCTCACTTCCCTGTTCTTGTAAGTCCCTCACTTCCCTGTTCTTGTAAGTCCCTCACTTTTATGTTCTTGTAAGTCCCTCACTTCCCTGTTCTTGTAAGTCCCTCACTTCCCTGTTCTTGTAATTCCCTCACTTCCCTGTTCTTGTAAGTCCCTCACTTCCCTGTTCTTGTAAGTCCCTCACTTCCCTGCTCTTGTAAGTCCCTCACTTCCCTGTTCTTGTAAGTCCCTCACTTCCCTGTTCTTGTAAGTCCCTCACTTCCCTGTTCTTGTAAGTCCCCCACTTTCCTGTTCTTGTAAGTCCCCCACTTTCCTGTTCTTGTAAGTCCCTCACTTCCCTGTTCTTGTAAGTCCCTCACTTCCCTGTTCTTGTAAGTCACTCACTTCCCTGTTCTTGTATGTCTCTCACTTTCTTGTTCTTGTAGGTCCCTCATTTCCCTGTTCTCATAGGTCCCTCATTTACTTGTTCTTGTAAGTCCCTCACTTCCCTGTTCTTGTATGTCTCTCACTTCCCTGTTCTTGTAGGTCCCTCACTTCCCTGTTCTTGTAAGTCCCCCACTTCTCTGTTCTTGTAGGTCCCTCATTTCCCTGTTCTTGTGGGACCCCTCACTTCATTCTGATAGGCCTTAACATCGTACTAGGGTGTGTAGGCCCCTCACTTCATTCTGGAAGTGCTCAACACAGCGCCATTCACAGGAGCGGACACACAGCGCCCTGTGACAGGCCGAGGCTATTTTGATGTAAATCTCTACATAAATGAGCCTTATTGTTGAGTCTACCATGAAAAATATAGATTATTGGAGGACACAGAGTTCTGTCATGACCTATTAGAGAGCTGCAGATCCAGGAACCAGCGTGGTGCCTTTGTCACCTCTGTTCTGACGTCAGTGGTACAGCTCTTAGTCTGCACTACCAGAATACAGTGTCTGCTGTGTTTCACCAGTGTGTGCTGTGGTTCACCAGTGTTTGCTGTGTTGCAACAGTGTCTGCTGTGTTGCAACAGTGTCTGCTGTGTTGCACCAGTGTCTGCTGTGCTGCACCAGTGTCTGCTGTGTCGCACCAGTGCCTGCTGTGTTGCATCAGTGTCTACTGTGTTGCAACAATGTCTGCTGTGTTGCAACAGTGTCTGTTGTGCTGCACCAGTGTCTGTTGTGCTGCACCAGTGTCTGCTGTAGCGCACCAGTGTCTGCTGTGCTGCACCAGTGTCTGCTGTGCTGCACCAGTGTCTGCTGTGCTGCACCAGTGTCTGCTGTGCTGCACCAGTGTCTGCTGTGCTGCACCAGTGTCTGCTGTGCTGCACGTGTCTGCTGTGCTGCACCAGTGTCTGCTGTGCTGCACCAGTGTCTGCTGTGCTGCACCAGTGTCTGCTGTGCTGCACCAGTGTCTGCTGTGCTGCACCAGTGTCTGCTGTGCTGCACCAGTGTCTGCTGTGCTGCACCAGTGTCTGCTGTGCTGCACCAGTGTCTGCTGTGCTGCACCAGTGTCTGCTGTGCTGCACCAGTGTCTGCTGTGCTAACCCTACGTCGTCTTCCTCAGTGAAAACCAGAGGCAGATTTTTTCAAAATTGTGGAAACGGTCGCAGCAGTAAACTCGACAGCAGTTCCTCCCCTTCCCCTGCCATCCCCCTGCCACCCCTGTCTCCCCATTTTTTGCTGGAATTACCCAAGTTTATCAATGGGGCAGATGCCCAGACAGATGCCAAGGGTCGTCAGTACCCACAATTCCTCCATTTATATCTCTCACTTGGTAAATACTCCTGGCTGTTAATAATATTCCCTTTGACGTTGCAATATTACTCTAGCTGATCTAAAGTTTTGTAATATCAAAAAGTGTTTGTTTATTTAGTGTTGGGCAGAGCAGCAGTGGGCAAGAGGAGCGTTCCCAGCCTCGTGCCCAGGACCCCGCTACCTCGACACACCACTGGGGGACCTTTGGAGCGGGTGGTAAAAAAGAGGTTCTGGTAAAGGGTGGGGGAAGGGGGTAGGAAGGGTAGACAACCCGTGCCCGTCGCGTGGTCAAAGAGCGAGGGGCAGGCCTGGGTAGCACAATACTGACAGGCGGCTTTGTCCGGAGAGGGTTGTCGTGGTCCTTTGATTCCGCCAGGCTGGGCGCGCCTGGTAGTTACATTACGAGGCTGGTCGTTATACCTAACACGTGGGACAACTCCTTCCCCTCCAGGGTTAGAAAGGCTTTAATTGGGCGACCTTCCATGCCCCTCCCCTCCGGTGGACGACGGGGCACGGGATAGGGTCAGCGGCGGTGCGGGGCGGGGCGTACAGCAGTGGGCATTTCGGGTAGGTAGGGGTGAGGACGGCTCCCTGTTTTTTATATCACTTGTGGAGCGCCGGCGGCAGGTCGCGTGCGCTGGATACTCTAACCACACCCGACACTACCTGAGTCTCTGCTTACTGTATCTAGTGAAGACTCAAGTGATGAAGTGTTGTGCGGTGCTCGGTGACATCTTTATGTTCAGTGCTTAGTGACATCCCAGTGTGCAGTGCTTAGGAAAATAATAGTGTGTGGTGCTCATTAATATAGTGTACAGTGTTGTGGCAGGCCAGTGTCTGGTGTTGGTGACTGAGGGACAGGTTATAACAGAAGCATCCACTGACCCACTGACGCGGTGATAACTCTTCTGTCATACCAGTAGCAAGTCTTGTGAAACTTTGAAGACTGAGAGAACACAGTACAAGAGGCACACCAGGAGTGTGTCCACGGAGGAAGTGTAGAGAGGAGTGTAAGACCAGCAGCAGCTTCATGATAGCCACCATCCCGGTGGAGGCGTCGGAGGCTTCATGCAGCATCCTACAAGGTGTGTGTTTAGGTCCTTCTCTAATTCCCTGTGTGTGGGGATGGATGGGAGGGCACGAATGTCAACATAGGAGGATGTGAGGAGCTTTTATAACGATGTTCGTTATTTCAAGAGTAGTTTGCCATGCGTGTGTGCGGTAGAACCGCTCAAGTGTGTGTACTCACTGAGCTATGTTTACGGAAGTCGAGATTTAGCTCCTGGCTCCGCCTCCTAGCCTATTGTAATTGACATCACAGATTTCTGGCCTCTTGGGCCCTTTCATATCTACTCTTCAAGTAATTAGTGTATTTTATTTACCTCAACCGTTGCCTCATCCAAGTCATTCTACTTTTCAACCAGCTTGAGATTAAAGAAATATTTCTTTACATCTATGTGGCTCATCTGTGTCTTCAGTTTTTATATGTGTCTCCTTTATCCTGGCACTTTTAATTCAATCACACTATCTTTCCTATCAACTCCCTTAAGATTTTCTTTCTGGTGTTGACTTTCCTTGACCTTCTCTATGTCAAAGTCGTCAGGTTTAGTTCCTTCATGATCTTCACAGTGCATTTCTCTCAGGTCTGGTACTTGCGAAGTTGCAAGCTTTTGAGAGCTTTTCCACTTTCCTCACGTGCTGGATCAGATATGGGCTCCATGCTGGGGCAACACAATGACTGGCCTAACATATGTCGTATATAATGTTATTAAGGATACTTTATCCTAGTTCCTGGATGCTGCTCTGAGGTATGTTAATCTTGGGTATGCCATAGTCTCTTTCTCTCTCTGCCACTGTCTCCAATATGTTAATCATTATCCTATTTGTTATTCTCGTCGTACTCTGATTACAGTCTTTTTGTACTTCTAGCTCTTTTTATACTTCACTTTTGGAGACACTAGAATTCTCTGTGGAGTGCTGGAGAGTTTTCTGAACTCTTTCCTGCTATAGAGGTGACAAGTGCCCTGTTCCATTCTTCTGCTGCTTCTCGTTTCTGTCTGTTTCTGCAGTCCTCCATCCTTGATATAGACTGTGTCGAATTTGCAAGATTCACTCGGCTTCACTTTTCTTAGTTCCTTCTTCCTGGTCTCTTGAACAGAACTCACAATGGCCTTGTCTTTCCATCTACAAAGTTCCTAATGATTTTTTTTTTTTGCTAGTATCTCTTCCAGCTCCTATTTCTTCCATCAGGTCTGCAACTTGTTGTTCCTCCTGTCTGTTTATGTTCCTCCCGAGTTCCCTTACTTCACTTAACCCGAGCACCTTAAGAGTTCTGTGGCTCATCTTCCAACCTTCTACTCTCGTCAATGCTTCCTTCTCCTCTTTTAGTTCCTCAGGGTCATTTAAAATTTCTATTGTGTTTTCCCCTCCTGTCTCTGGTCTACCTCCTGCTGACTGACTACTAAGTCTTCCTGCTTCCTGCCTCAGCAGCATTGCTTCATTTCTACGGCCATTCACTCTCTTTAATCTTTCCTTTTTCCTTCAGTTTCTTCCATCAATTTCCTCTTTCTTCCTTCTGCTTCCTCTTTAAACTTGGTAAATGTCTCTTTAGACTTTATTTCATGCAAATCAGATATCTTTTTCTCCACATCTTCTACAGTAACATCTTTGCTAATTCCTGGATGGCACATTCGCCAACTTGGATCTCATTTCTTTCTCCACTCATTCCATCAGCTACATTACCTGCTCCTTGAGGTCATTCCTTGTTCTACCTCACTGTTCTTCAACCTCCAGTTGTGGCTGACCTTGTACTTTCTACACCCTTCCTGATCACCTTGTTTGTTCTTGTTATTGTTGTAGTTTGCTCTGAGGTAAACTAGTGTTGAGGTAGGAATGTCAATATTGGAAAATATGGGAGGTTTGTATGGTGATGTGTGTTGTTTCAAGAATAATTGGTTAGTGCCCGTGTGTGCGTGCTAGGACTGCCCTAGTGTGTGCGTGCTAGAAAAGCCCTTGTGTGTGTGTATGTGTGTGTGTGTGTGTGTGTGTGTGTGTGTGTGTGTGTGTGTGTGTGTGTGCACTAGAACTGTCCTAGTGTGTGCGCGGTAGAAAAGCCCTTGTTGCTCACCTAGTTGTGGTTGCGGGGGGTCGATTCACAGCTCCTGGCCCCGCCTCTTCAACTGGCCGCTACTCAGTCACTCTTCCTGCTCCGTGAGCTTTATCATACCTCTTCTTAAAGCTATGATCCTGCCTCCACTACATCACTACCCAGGCAATTCCACTTCCTGACTACTTTGTGACTGAAGAAATACTTCCTAACATCCCTGTGATTCATGTGAGTCTTTACCTTCCAACTGTGGCCCCTAGTTGCTGTGTTCCATCTCTGGAACATCCTGTCTCTGTCCACCTTGTCTATACCTCTCAGTATTTTATATGTCGTTATCATATCCCCCCTATCTCTCCTGTCTTCCAGTGTCATCAGGTCGATTTCCCTTAACCTCTCCTCGTAGGACATACCCCTTAGCTCCAGGACTAGTCTTGTTGCAAACCTTTGCACTTTCTCTAGTTTCCTTAAATGCTTGGCTAGGTGAGGGTTCCAAACTGGCGCTGCATAGTCCAATATGGGCCTAACATACACAGTGTACAGGGTCCTGAATGAGTCCTTATTTAAATGTCGGAATGTTGTTCTTAGGTTTGCCAGGCGCCCGTATGTTGCAGCAGTTATATGGGTGATGTGCGCCTCGGGAGATGTGCCTGGTGTTATACTCACCCCAAGATCCTTTTCCTTGAATGAGGTTTGTAGGCTCTGGACCCCTAGACTGTACTCCGTCTGTGGTCTTCTTTGCCCTTCCCCAATCTTCATGACTTTGTACTTGGTGGGGTTGAACCCCAGGAGCCAGTTGCTGGACCAGGCCTGCAGTCTGTCCAGATTCCTTTGTATTTCTGCCTGGTCCTCGTCCGATTTAATTTTTCTCATTAACTTCACATAATCTGCAAACAGGGACACTTCGGAGTCTATTCCTTCCGTCATGTCGTTCACAAATACCAGAAACAGCACCGGTCCTAGGACTGATACCTGTGTGACCCCCGCTCGTTACAGGTGCCCACTCTGACACCTCGCCATGTACCATGTCTCGCTGTTGTCTTCCTGACAGGTATGACAACGGCGAGTCATGGTATTTGGCGAGGTGTCAAAGTGGGTGCCTGTAACGAGCGGGGTGCCACAGGGATCAAGTCCTAGGACCGGTGCTGTTTGTTATTTGTGAACGACATGACGGAAGGAATAAACTCCGAAGTGTCCCTATTTGCAGATGATGTGAAGTTGATGAAAAGAATTAAATCGGACGAAGTGTGTGTGTGTGTGTGTACACTAGAACTGCCCTAGTTTGTGCTCTCTTCTCACCGAGATTTATCTTATTTCTTCGTAAAGGAAATATTACTTCACTCTCCAGATTGTATTGTTCCTTGTGACTCATCTTAGTTTTCAACTTCCAGTTGTGTCCTCATGTTCCTGTATCCCAGCTATGTAACATTCTGTCCCTGTTACCTTGTCAATTCCTCTCAGTATTTTATACGTTATCATATCCTCCTATCCCTCCTCTCCTCCATTGTCATCAGGTTGAGTTCCCTTAACCTCTCTCCATAAGATATATCCCTTAGCGCCGGGACTAGCCTTGTTGCAAACTTTTGCACTTTCCCTAATTTACTGACATGCTTGACCAGGTGTGGGTTGCAAACTAGTGTTGCACACTCCATTATGGGCCTGACGTACACGGTGTACAGTTTTGTGAAAGACTCCTTACTTAGATGTCGAGTAGCTATTGTTAGGTTTCCCAGGCGCCAGTATGCTGCAGCAGTTATTTGGCTGATGTGCGCCTCAGGAGATGTGCTCGGTATGATACTCACCCCAAGATCCTTTTTTTTGAGTGAGGTTTGTAGCCTTTAACCCCTGAGCCTGTACTTCATCTGCGGTCTTCTCTGTCCTTCTCCAAGCTTCATAACTTTGCACTTGGTGGGGTTAAACTCTAGGAGCTAATTGTCAGACCGGGCTTGCAGCTTGTCCAGATCCCTTTGTAGTCTTGCATTATCCTCGTCCTCTTGTATTTTCCTCATAGGTTTCACGTCGTCTGCGAACAGGGACACCTTAGACACTATTCCTTCTGTCATATTCACATCTGCAAGAAACAGCACCGGACTTAGGACTGACCCTCATGAAACCCCACTCTGCACATGCTCCAGCTCCGACACCTCGTCACGTACCATCACTCGTTGTTTCTTTCCTGTCAGGTATTCTCTGATCCATTGTAGTGCTTTCCCTGTTATCCCTGCTGCTCCTCTAGCTTTTGTACCAGTCTCTTACGCGGTACTGTGTCAAAAGCCTTCTTACAGTCCAAGAAAATGCAATGCACCCATTCCTGTCTTACTTCTGTTACCTATTCGAAGAACTCCGGTAGGTTTGTGACCCAAGCTTTTCCATCCCTGAAGCCGTGCTGGTTGTCATGTATGAGCCCGTTCCTTTCTATGTACTCCACCACTCTTCTCCTGATAATCTTCTCCATGACTCGACATACTAATGATGTCAGTTACACTGGTTTGTAGTTTAATTCTGCCAGTCTGTCTCCTTCCTTAAAAATTGGAACTACATTTGCTGTCTTCCACACCTCAGGTAGTATGTGTGAACGTTTTACGTGGACTCCTCAAGTAGGAGTAGTTGAGGGGAGGTGCTGTGTGGCGGTGACGGGTGAGGGGAGGTGCTGTGTTGGTGGTAGTGGTTGAGGGGAGGTGCTGTGTTGGTGGTGGTGGTGGTTGAGGGGAGGTGCTGTGTTGGTGGTGGTAGTTGAGGGGAGGTGATGTATTGGTGGTGGTGATTGAGGGGAGGTGCTGTGTTGATGGTGGTGGTGGAGGGGAGGTGCTGTGTTGGTGGTGGTGATTGAGGGAAGGTGCTGTGTTGATGGTGGTGGTGGAGGGGAGGTGCTGTGTTGGTGGTGGTGGTTGAGGGGAGGTGCTGTGTGGCGGTGGCGGTAGTTGAGGGGAGGTGCTGTGTGGCGGTGACGGGTGAGGGGTAGGTGCTCTGGTGATGGTTGAAGGGAGGTCCTGTGTTGATGGTGATGGCTGAGGGGAGGTGTTGTGTCGGTGGTGGTGGTTGAGGGGAGGTGCTGTGTTGGTGGTGGTGGTTGAGGGGGAGGTGCTGTGTGGCGGTGGAGGTAGTTGAGGGGAAGTGCTGTGTGGCGGTGACGAGTGAGGGGTAGGTGCTGTGCTGATGGTTGAGGGGAGGTCCTGTGTTGATGGTGATGGCTGAGAGGAGGTGCTGTGTTGGTGGTGGTGGTTGAGGGAAGGTGCTGTGTGGCGGTGAGGGGAAGGTGCTGTGCTGGTGGTTGAGGGGAGGTCCTGTGTTGATGGTGATGGCTGAGGGGAGGTCATGTGTTGATGGCTGAGGGGAGGTCCTGTGTTGATGGTGATGGCTGAGGGGAGGTGCTGTGTTGCCTCGTCCAAGTCATTCCACTTTTTAACCAGCCTGAGGCTAAAGAAATACTTCCTTATATCTCTGTGACATCTGTATCTTCAGCCTCCACCTGTGTCCCCTTGATCCCGGCCCTCTGTACTCAGATCTGTCTTTAACTGTCTTAGGATTTTGTATGTCGTAATCATGTCTCCTCTTGTTCTTCTCTATTCCAAAGTGGTCAGATTTAGATTCTTCAGTCATTCTTCAATTTACAGTCCTCTCAGTTCTGGTAATATTCTGACTGGAAAATCTGCGGACCTTTTTCAGCTTCTGAACAGACCTGACCAGGTGTGGGCACCATGCTGGGGCAGCACACTCAGGATCTGACCAGGTGTGGGCACCATGCTGAGGCAGCACACTCAGGATCTGACCAGGTGTGGGCACCATGCTGGGGCAGCACACTCAGGATCTGACCAGGTGTGGGCACCATGCTGAGGCAGCACACTCAGGATCTGACCAGGTGTGGGCACCATGCTGGGGCAGCACACTCAGGATCTGACCAGGTGTGGGCACCATGCTGGGTCAGCACACTCAGGATCTGACCAGGTGTGGGCACCATGCTGAGGCAGCACACTCAGGATCTGACCAGGTGTGGGCACCATGCTGGGGCAGCACACTCAGGATCTGACCAGGTGTGGGCACCATGCCGAGGCAGCACACTCAGGATCTGACCAGGTGTTGGGCACCATGCTGGGGCAGCACACTCAAGATCTGACCAGGTGTTGGGCACCATGCTGGGGCAGCACACTCAGGATCTGACCAGGTGTGGGCACCATGCCGAGGCAGCACACTCAGGATCTGACCAGGTGTTGGGCACCATGCTGGGGCAGCACACTCAAGATCTGACCAGGTGTTGGGCACCATGCTGGGGCAGCACACTCAAGATCTGACCAGGTGTGGGCACCATGCTGGGACAGCACACTCAGGATCTGACCAGGTGTGGGCACCATGCTGGGGCAGCACACTCAGGATCTGACCAGGTGTGGGCACCATGCTGAGGCAGCACACTCAGGATCTGACCAGGTGTGGGCACCATGCTGAGGCAGCACACTCAGGATCTGACCAGGTGTGGGCACCATGCTGGGGCAGCACACTCAGGATCTGACCAGGTGTGGGCACCATGCTGGGGCAGCACACTCAGGATCTGACCAGGTGTGGGCACCATGCTGAGGCAGCACACTCAAGATCTGACCAGGTGTGGGCACCATGCTGGGGCAGCACACTCAGGATCTGACCAGGTGTGGGCACCATGCTGGGGCAGCACACTCAGGATCTGACCAGGTGTGGGCACCATGCTGGGGCAGCACACTCAGGATCTGTCCAGGTGTGGGCACCATGCTGGGGCAGCACACTCAGGATCTGTCCAGGTGTGGGCACCATGCTGGGGCAGCACACTCAGGATCTGTCCAGGTGTGGGCACCATGCTGGGGCAGCACACTCAGGATCTGTCCAGGTGTGGGCACCATGCTGGGGCAGCACACTCAGGATCTGTCCAGGTGTGGGCACCATGCTGGGGCAGCACACTCAGGATCTGTCCAGGTGTGGGCACCATGCTGAGGCAGCACACTCAGGATCTGTCCAGGTGTGGGCACCATGCTGGGGCAGCACACTCAGGATCTGTCCAGGTGTGGGCACCATGCTGGGGCAGCACACTCAGGATCTGTCCAGGTGTGGGCACCATGCTGGGGCAGCACACTCAGGATCTGTCCAGGTGTGGGCACCATGCTGGGGCAGCACACTCAGGATCTGTCCAGGTGTGGGCACCATGCTGAGGCAGCACACTCAGGATCTGTCCAGGTGTGGACACCATGCTGGGGCAGCACACTCAGGATCTGTCCAGGTGTGGGCACCATGCTGGGGCAGCACACTCAGGATCTGTCCAGGTGTGGGCACCATGCTGGGGCAGCACACTCAGGATCTGTCCAGGTGTGGGCACCATGCTGGGGCAGCACACTCAGGATCTGTCCAGGTGTGGGCACCATGCTGAGGCAGCACACTCAGGATCTGACCAGGTGTGGGCACCATGCTGGGGCAGCACACTCAGGATCTGTCCAGGTGTGGGCACCATGCTGAGGCAGCACACTCAGGATCTGACCAGGTGTGGGCACCATGCTGGGGCAGCACACTCAGGATCTGTCCAGGTGTGGGCACCATGCTGAGGCAGCACACTCAGGATCTGACCAGGTGTGGGCACCATGCTGGGGCAGCACACTCAGTATCTGACCAGGTGTGGGCACCATGCTGGGGCAGCACACTCAGGATCTGTCCAGGTGTGGGCACCATGCTGGGGCAGCACACTCAGGATCTGACCAGGTGTGGGCACCCTGCTGGGGCAGCACACTCAGGATCTGACCAGGTGTGGGCACCATGCTGGGGCAGCACACTCAGGATCTGACCAGGTGTGGGCACCATGCTGAGGCAGCACACTCAGGATCTGACCAGGTGTGGGCACCATGCTGAGGCAGCACACTCAGGATCTGACCAGGTGTGGGCACCATGCTGGGGCAGCACACTCAGGATCTGTCCAGGTGTGGGCACCATGCTGAGGCAGCACACTCAGGATCTGACCAGGTGTGGGCACCATGCTGGGGCAGCACACTCAGGATCTGTCCAGGTGTGGGAACCATGCTGAGGCAGCACACTCAGGATCTGACCAGGTGTGGGCACCATGCTGGGGCAGCACACTCAGGATCTGACCAGGTGTGGGCACCATGCTGGGGCAGCACACTCAGGATCTGACCAGGTGTGGGCACCATGCTGGGGCAGCACACTCAGGATCTGACCAGGTGTGGGCACCATGCTGGGGCAGCACACTCAGGATCTGACCAGGTGTGGGCACCATGCTGGGGCAGCACACTCAGGATCTGACCAGGTGTGGGCACCATGCTGGGGCAGCACACTCAGGATCTGACCAGGTGTGGGCACCATGCTGGGGCAGCACACTCAGGATCTGACCAGGTGTGGGCACCATGCTGGGGCAGCACACTCAGGATCTGACCAGGTGTGGGCACCATGCTGATGCAGCACACTCAGGATCTGACCAGGTGTGGGCACCATGCTGGGGCAGCACACTCAGTATCTGACCAGGTGTGGGCACCATGCTGGGGCAGCACACTCAGGATCTGTCCAGGTGTGGGCACCATGCTGGGGCAGCACACTCAGGATCTGACCAGGTGTGGGCACCATGCCGAGGCAGCACACTCAGGATCTGACCAGGTGTGGGCACCATGCTGGGGCAGCACACTCAGGATCTAATATATATCCTGTGTGAACTGAAGAATTCTTTGTTCAAGTTCGTAAATGCTGTGATGAATATTCTTATCTTTCATCTGTTACTCACTTTGTACAGTTTATATGTAATTCTGGTAATTTGTCTGGTGATGTGTTTACCTTCAACACACAAACAACCTGCACACACGAGAACCTAACTTACTCGTGTATGTGACTAGTTAATGGTCCAAGTCGGACCGAAACGTCGTCATAAGTTTCATTCTGTGTGCAGGTTACTGGTGTATTGTTTCGGTCACGGTATTTTTCCATTTTTATTCTTTATTTACCTTCAAGTCTTTTTTTTTTTCTTCATTAAGATTTTCAGCTTGTCTCCTTCCGTACTGTCCGGTCTACTCTCGCTTTTTCCAAATGTGTTTGTTCCAGTTGGATTTGAGAAATCACTTGATGAACATCATCTGCAGTCTGTTGAAGTCTCCCTGGAGCTTACCACTGTCCTCTCCTCATTCTTCTCATTAGTTTTAAATCGTCTGCAAACAGTAACACGTAACAATTTAATTCTGGCAGGACTTTGATTATGTATCAGGAACAGCAGCGGACCAAATATTGACCCCTGGAGGACCCCTGTAACTCTCTCATTCTGATGTCTCATATCTTATTGTTACTCTTCTGCCTTTTCTGCCCACTGGAGCACTCTGCCGCCTCTAATCTCTCTGCCTTCTCTTCTCATTTCACCACTGAACTCTGATGCAGTATTGTGCTAAATACTTTCTTGCAGTCCAAGAGGTTGTACTCCACTCAGCCTAGTTTTTCTTGTTAGATGTGATACCCTCCACAGGATGGATTGTGGTGCACAATAAACTAGCCACTACCATCCACAGGATGGATGTGAGGTGCACAATAAACTAATCACTTGGGTGACAAAATCTTCCCTCTCCGTGACTCTTGTTAGAGAACTCCAGCACGCTTATAACAGAATTTTTACCCTTCCTAAATCAGTGCTGGTTTCTTCTAGAGAATCTTTTCTCCAAATGATGATGTTGTTATTGTTGATGTTAGTGGTGGTGGCGGTGGTGTGTGTGTGTGTGTACTCACCTATTTGTGGTTGCAGGGGTCGATACTCAGCTCCTGGCCCCGCCTCTTCACTGATCGCTACTAAGTTCTCTCTCTTCCTGTTCCATGATTATTATTATAATCAAAAAGAAGCGCTAAGCCACAAGGGCTATACAGCTCCTGTTCCATGAGCTTTATCAAACCTCGTCTTAAAACTATGTATGGTTCCTGCCTCCACTACGTTACTTTCTAGGCTATTCCAGTGCCTGACAACTCTATGACTGAAGAAATACTTCCTAACATCTCTTTGATTCATAGAAGTCTTCAATTTCCAATTGCGACCCCTTGTTTCTGTATTCCATCTCTGGAACATTCTGTCTTTATCCACCTTGTCTACTCCGCACAGTATTTTATATGTCGTTATCATGTCTCCCCTGACCCTCCTGTCCTCCAGTGTCGTCAGGCCAATTTCCTTTAACTTTTCTTCGTAGGACAATCCCCTTAGCTCTGGGACTAGTCTTGTTGCAAACCTTTGCACTTTCTCTAATGTCTTGACGTGCTTGACCAGGTGTGGATTCCAAACTGGTGCTGCATACTCCAGTATGGGCCTGACGTAAATGGTGTACAGAGTCTTAAACGATTCCTTACTGAGGTAACGGAACGCTATCCTTAGGTTTGCCAGACGCCCGTACGCTGCAACAGCTATCTGATTGATGTGCGTCTCAGGAGATGTGTTCGGTATTATGCTCATCCCAAGATCTGTTTCCTTGGGTGAGGTTTGCAGTCTTTGGCTCCCTAGCCTGTACTCTGTCTGTGGTTTTCTTTGCCCTTTTCCGATCTTCATGACTTTGCATTTGGTGGGGTTAAATTCCAGAAGCCAGTTACTGGACCAGGCTTGCACCCTGTCCATGTCCCTTTGTAGTCCTGCCTGATCCTCATCCAACTGAATTCTCCTCATTTACTTCACATCATCTGCAAACAGGGACACTTCTGAATCTGACTGTGACACCTCATAACTTGTTGTTGCCTCCCTGTCAGATATCCATTGCAGGGCCTTTCCTGTTAAGCGTACCTGATTCTCTAGCTTTTGCTTGGAACCGTGTCGAAAGCACTCTTGCAGCCCAAGAAAATGCAGTTTACCCACCCTTCTCTGTGTATGTGTATGTTTCCTCTATTTGTATTTACCTGTTTGTGGTTACAGGGGTCGACTCACAGCTTCTGGCCCCGCCTCTTCACTGGTCACTACTAGGTCCACTCTCTCTCCCTGCTCCATGAGCTTTATCGTCTCTCTACCTGTGTCTATTTACACCAGCAGATTGTTAGGTAAGACACATATGCAACAGTTAGGTATCTTTATTATGAAACGTTTCGCCTACACAGTAGGCTTCTTCAGTCAAGTACAGAAAAGTTGATAGAAGCAGAAGATACTTGAAGACGATGTAACCAGTCCATCACCCTTAAAGTTTTGAGGTGGTCAGTCCCTCAGTCTGGAGAAGAGCATTGTTCCATAGTATGAAACAATATGAAGATGAAGTGACAGGATGGAGCTTTTATAGCGCCATGAGGTGAGACGTAGGCCACTAGGAGAGGTAAGAACTCAGATGTTGAAAGGTCAGGTCCTTCTCAAATCCAGCCGCTCTCACTGGTGGAAGTTGTCGAAGTTGATTGCAGGTCTGTACCAAGATACCCTTGTGTTGCAGTGTCTGACAGATTGAACATAAAAATGGTATAAAATACCGACAGGTTGTTAGGTAAGACACATATGCAACAGTTAGGTATCTTTATTATGAAACGTTTCGCCTACACAGTAGGCTTCTTCAGTCAAGTACAGAAAAGTTGATAGAAGCAGAAGATACTTGAAGACGATGTAACCAGTCCATCACCCTTAAAGTTTTGAGGTGGTCAGTCCCTCAGTCTGGAGAAGAGCATTGTTCCATAGTATGAAACAATATGAAGATGAAGTGACAGGATGGAGCTTTTATAGCGCCATGAGGTGAGACGTAGGCCACTAGGAGAGGTAAGAACTCAGATGTTGAAAGGTCAGGTCCTTCTCAAATCCAGCCGCTCTCACTGGTGGAAGTTGTCGAAGTTGATTGCAGGTCTGTACCAAGGTACCCTTGTGTTGCAGTGTCTGACAGATTGAACATAAAAATGGTATAAAATACCGACAGGTTGTTAGGTAAGACACATATGCAACAGTTAGGTATCTTTATTATGAAACGTTTCGCCTACACAGTAGGCTGGATTTGAGAGGGACCTGACCTTTCAACATCTGAGTTCTTACCTCTCCTAGTGGCCTACGTCTCACCTCATGGCGCTATAAAAGCTCCATCCTGTCACTTCATCTTCATATTGTTTCATACTATGGAACAATGCTCTTCTCCAGACTGAGGGACTGACCACCTCAAAACTTTAAGGGTGATGGACTGGTTACATCGTCTTCAAGTATCTTCTGCTTCTATCAACTTTTCTGTACTTGACTGAAGAAGCCTACTGTGTAGGCGAAACGTTTCATAATAAAGATACCTAACTGTTGCATATGTGTCTTACCTAACAACCTGTCGGTATTTTATACCATTTTTATGTACACCAGCAGAGTTGAGGTCGTGTAGTATCGTCTTCAGCGTTCAATTTATTAGTTTCTTCTTTATTTATCCATGGCAGCACTTACCATTTTCTATTGGATTCTCTTCCATTACTGTAAGTACCATTGTGATGACACTCCTTGTGACGCTCGTTCAGCACGCGCTCAAGTTGCAAATTTCGGCCTCTTGTTCTCCGTGTTTATTGCGCCAAGATTGCTTTGTGTAGTGCTCCATATTCTTGTCTGGCCTCATATAAGAACAAAAGAAAGGAAGAGTACATCAGTAGGACTTCTGGGCTATTATAGGTATGTCTAAATACCAAACACCCATTCATGTACCCGTCCAACCTATATTTAAAGGTACTCAGTGTTCTGGCTTTAACTTCGCTCTGGAAGCTTGTTCCACTCATCCACACGGTACTCTATTATTTCATTTTTGAAAGCTAAATTTATTCAACTTGGACCCATTGTTGAGAGTTGAAGACACTGCTGGTGAGAGAGAGAGAGAGAGAGAGAGAGAGAGAGAGAGAGAGAGAGAGAGAGAGAGAGAGAGAGAGAGAGAGAGAGAGAGAGAGAGAGAGAGAGAGAGAGAGAGAGAGAGAGAGAGACAATGTCCGTGGTTCGACCCCCGGCAAGGGTGAGAACATTGGGTGCGTTCCCTTACACCTATTGTCCCTGTTCACCTAGCAAGCAAGTAGGTATCTGGGTGTTAGTCGACGTGTGTGGGTCGCATCCTGGGGGACAAGATTTAAGAACCCCAATGGAAATAAGACAATTCCTCGATGACGCAGACTTTCTTGGGTTATCCTGGGTGGCTAACCCTCCAGGGTAAATAATCTGAACAAAATCTCTTTCCCTCTCTCTTAGAGACAGAAGAGAGAGGGAGAGAGAAAGAGAGAGTATTGGGATGGTGGGAGGTAGGTTGCAGCATCCAGTACTATGGTATGCACTGGGTGGCTTGAAGCATCGATCCCTGCTGGTCTGGCTTCCTACCAGGGATGCACTCTTCCTTGGCCACACTAACCTCCCAGCCTCTCGCTCTCCGAGTTATAGCACTCTTTAGACGCTCTTACTAGACCTTGGTAACTAGTGGCTTCTGAGTGCTTGAAACTGATGATATCAGTTGAAAAAAGTGACATGTGACGCACGTCTCTTGTGTGTGATGTCATGATAGCTGTGTTACACGTCTCTTGCGTCTGATGTAAAGTCATGATAGCTGTGATTATACATTAACTAGTGTTATCAGAGACACGTAATGCAGACAAAAGCTTTATTAAAGACGGTGTTGAGCTGGAAAGACTGGCTCGCCCTGCTTAGGAAGCTCACACGGAGACCATTCATAGAGTTACAACGTTGCAGAACACTTTACAGAAGGTGGAAGATGGCTGCTAAACCACTTCATGAAAAGTCTGTATCATAACAAAGAACAGAAACTCGGGTATTGCTGACACACACACGAAAGGAACAAAAATTAATTCAGAAGATTGCAGGAAAACTTAAATGCTTTGTCTTATGTGCAAAATCCACGACCAAAACTCTTCCATTATTGATCCCATACTAAAAAAATAAAAAAAATAAAAAATAAAAAAAAAAATCACGGAAAAATGGTATGAATAAATTTTTAGTCATTTTGTCAGTGCCATGAAATTTAAAGAACCATAGAGAGTTATCTTAAATTCAGGTCACTCTACAAACCATAAGGTGTATTATGGTATTAACATAAATACTTCAGATTTGGAGAGTTGTATAGAAAACATAGGAAGGCAGGCAGCACCTGGACCTGAGTTCTGGAATGTAAACCTGGAGTGTACTTGGAGAGGGTTTCGGGGGTCAACGCCCCCGCGGCCCGGCCTGAGACCAGGCCTTTGTTATTTATAAAGAAATGTAAAATACCAATATTAAGAGTACTCAGCGTTCCCTGAAGGAACTTACATTCAAGTGAAATGTAGAGTACCATTACCAAGAGTACTCTGTTTTTTCTGGGTAAACGGACAGTCAGGTGAAATCGCAGAGTCATTCATAAGTGTAGATAGGTGCTCTTAAGGGAGGCAGCACACCAGTAGCACCACAGACCAGCAGCACTAGCATCACATATCATAAAAGTCTTTCAAAAGGTTCTGAAACATGGAACTGCTGACCTAACAGAGAAACACGAGCTACAGCACCCGAGTCAACGTGGCTTTGTAACAGCAACATTCTGCCTCAAACAACTCTTACATCACTGTGGCAAAATTTGGAAAATATGGAAATAGAGAAAAACGTTGATGCAGTCTACATGAATTTTTACAAAGATCTTTGACAAATGTGATCACTTAGAATATTAGATATAACAGGAAAATTAGTCATAGATATTCAACTTTGTGACAAAAATCACAATGATTGGCAGAAAATAAGTCGTGGAGTCAACCTGAAGGGTATTACGGGGAGTCAAGACCCTCGATGCCCAGTCCTTGACCAGGCCTCCCTGTGAATCATGGCCTGATCAACCAGGCTGTTACTGCTGGCCGCAAATAGTCCAATGTATGAACCACAGCCCGGGTGACCAGGTACCGACTTGCAGTGCAGTACCCCAAGGCACGATCCTTGCACCTTCACTGCTTCTCATCCTCACAGTAAACAAAGATAAGAACACTAACCTGAGCTTCGTAACAGATGTTGAAGACAAGACCAAAATAACCAGTATAAATGTCACCTCAGGAAGACACTCAAACTACAAAAATATATCAGGAAAGTCTTCCAGTCTACAAATAATATAAACCATGGTGACAAATATAAACAATTTAGGTATGAGAAGAATGAAGAACTTAACAGTAGCACAGTATATAGAACACTGTATACAGTATACAGAACACAGCATATAGAACACAGTATACAGTAGACAGTATACGGAACACTGTATACAGTATACAGAACACAGCATATAGAACACAGTATACAGTAGACAGTATACGGAACACTGTATACAGTATACAGAACACTGTATACAGTATACAGAACACTGTATACAGTATACAGAACACTGTATACAGTATACAGAACACTGTATACAGTATACAGAACACTGTATACAGTATACAGAACACTGTATACAGTATACAGAACACTGTATACAGTATACAGAACACTGTATACAGTATACAGAACACAGCATATAGAACACAGTATACAGTAGACAGTATACGGAACACAGTATACAAAAAACTGTATACAGTATATAGAACACAGTATACAGAACACTCTATACAGAACACAGTATATAGAACACACAGTATACAGTAGACAGTATACGGAACACAGTATACAGAACACTGTATACAGTATATAGAACACAGTATACAGAACACTCTATACAGAACACAATATATAGAACACACAGTATACAGTAGACAGTATACGGAACACAGTATACAGAGCACAGTATACAGAACACAATACACAGTATATAGAACACAGTCTATAGAACACATTATACAGAACACAATATACAGTATATAGAACACAGGCTGCAGACCTGGTCCAGCAATTGGCTCCTGGAGTTCAATCCCACCAAGTGCAAAGTCATGAAGATTGGGGAAGGGCAAAGAAGACCGCAGACGGAGTACAGTCTACGGGGCCAGAGACTACAAACCTCACTCAAGGAAAAAGATCTTGGGGTGAGTATAACACCAGGCACATCTCCTGAAGCGCACATCAACCAAATAACTGCTGCAGCACATGGGCGCCTAGCAAACCTCAGAACAGCATTCCGACATCTTAATAAGGAATCGTTCAGGACCCTGTACACCGTATACGTTAGGCCTATATTGGAGTATGCGGCACCAGTTTGGAACCCACACGTAGAGAAAGTGCAAAGATTTGCAACAAGACTAGTCCTGGAGCTAAGAGGCATGTCGTACGAGGAGAAAACCAACCTGATAACACTGGAGGACAGGAGAGATAGGGGGGACATGATAACGACATACAAAATACTGAGAGGAATTGACAAGGTGGACAAAGACAGGATGTTCCAGAGATGGGACAAAGCAACAAGGGGACACAGTTGGAAGTTGAAGACACAGATGAATCACAGGGATGTTAGGAAGTATTTCTTCAGCCGCAGAGTAGTCAGGAAGTGGAATAGTTTGGGAAGCGATGTAGTGGAGGCTGGATCCATACATACCTGGAGTTTACCTGGAGAGAGTTTCGGGGGTCAACGCCCCCGCGGCCCGGTCTGTGACCAGGCCTCCTGGTGGATCAGCGCCTGATCAACCAGGTTGTTGCTGCTGGCTGCACGCAAACCAACGTACGAGCCACAGCCCGGCTGATCAGGAACTGACTTTAGGTGCTTGTCCAGTGCCAGCTTGAAGACTGCCAGGGGTCTGTTGGTAATCCCCCTTATGTGTGCTGGGAGGCAGTTGAACAGTCTCGGGCCCCTGACACTTATTGTATGGTCTCTTAACGTGCTAGTGACACCCCTGCTTTTCATTGGGGGGATGGTGCATCGTCTGCCAAGTCTTTTGCTTTCGTAGTGAGTGATTTTCGTGTGCAAGTTCGGTACTAGTCCCTCTAGGATTTTCCAGGTGTATATAATCATGTATCTCTCCCTCCTGCGTTCCAGGGAATACAGGTTTAGAAACCTCAAGCGCTCCCAGTAATTGAGGTGTTTTATCTCCGTTATGCGCGCCGTGAAAGTTCTCTGTACATTTTCTAGGTCGGCAATCTCACCTGCCTTGAAAGGTGCTGTTAGAGTGCAGCAATATTCCAGCCTAGATAGAACAAGTGACCTGAAGAGTGTCATCATGGGCTTGGCCTCCCTAGTTTTGAAGGTTCTCATTATCCATCCTGTCATTTTTCTAGCAGATGCGATTGATACAATGTTATGGTCCTTGAAGGTGAGATCCTCCGACATAATCACTCCCAGGTCTTTGCCGTTGGTGTTTCGCTCTATTTTGTGGCCAGAATTTGTTTTGTACTCTGATGAAGATTTAATTTCCTCATGTTTACCATATCTGAGTAATTGAAATTTCTCATCGTTGGACTTCATATTGTTTTCTGCAGCCCACTGAAAGATTCGGTTGATGTCCGCCTGGAGCCTTGCAGTGTCTGCAATGGAAGACTGTCATGCAGATTCGGGTGTCATCCGCAAAGGAAGACACGGTGCTGTGGCTGACATCCTTGTCTATGTCGGATATGAGGATGAGGAACAAGATGGGAGCTAGTACTGTGCCTTGTGGAACAGAGCTTTTCACCGTAGCTGCCTCGGACTTTACTCTGTTGACGACTACTCTCTGTGTTCTGTTAGTGAGGAAATTATAGATCCATCGACCGACTTTTCCTGTTATTCCTTTAGCGCGCATTTTGTGCGCTATTACGCCATGGTCACACTTGTCGAAGGCTTTTGCAAAGTCTGTATATATTACATCTGCATTCTTTTTGTCTTCTAGTGCATTTAGGACCTTGTCGTAGTGATCCAGTAGTTGAGACAGACAGGAGCGACCTGTTCTAAACCCATGTTGCCCTGGGTTGTGTAACTGATGGGTTTCTAGATGGGTGGTGATCTTGCTTCTTAGGACCCTTTCAAAGATTTTTATGATATGGGATGTTAGTGCTATTGGTCTGTAGTTCTTTGCTGTTGCTTTACTGCCCCCTTTGTGGAGTGGGGCTATGTCTGTTGTTTTTAGTAACTGAGGGACGACCCCCGTGTCCATGCTCCCTCTCCATAGGATGGAAAAGGCTCGTGATAGGGGCTTCTTGCAGTTCTTGATGAACACAGAGTTCCATGAGTCTGGCCCTGGGGCAGAGTGCATGGGCATGTCATTTATCGCCTGTTCGAAGTTATTTGGCGTCAGGATAACATCGGATAGGCTTGTGTTAATCAAATTTTGTGGCTCTCTCATAAAAAATTCATTTTGATCTTCGACTCTCAGTCTGGTTAGCGGCTTGCTAAAAACTGAGTCATATTGGGACTTGAGTAGCTCACTCATTTCCTTGCTGTCATCTGTGTAGGACCCATCTTGTTTAAGTAGGGGCCCAATACTGGACGTTGTTCTCGATTTTGATTTGGCATAGGAGAAGAAATACTTTGGGTTTCTTTCGATTTCATTTATAGCTTTTAGTTCTTCCCGCGATTCCTGACTCCTAAAGGATTCTTTTAGCTTAAGTTCGATGCTTGCTATTTCTCTGACCAGTGTCTCCCTGCGCATTTCAGATATATTGACCTCTTTTAGCCGCTCTGTTATTCTTTTCCGTCGCCTGTAAAGGGAGCGCCTGTCTCTTTCTATTTTACATCTACTCCTCCTTTTTCTTAGAGGAATAAGCCTTGTGCATACATCGAGTGCCACCGAGTTAATCTGTTCTAGGCATAAGTTTGGGTCTGTGTTGCTTAGTATATCTTCCCAGCTTATATCGGTTAGGACTTGGTTTACTTGGTCCCACTTTATGTTTTTGTTATTGAAGTTGAATTTGGTGAATGCTCCCTCGTGACTAGTCTCATTTTGTCGGTCTGGGGATCCACGCATACATGTCTGAACCTCAATTATGTTGTGATCTGAGTATATTGTTTTTGATATGGTGACATTTCTTATCAGATCATCATTGTTAGTGAAGATGAGGTCTAGTGTATTCTCCAGTCTAGTAGGCTCTATTATTTGCTGGTTTAAATTGAATTTTGTGCAAAGATTTAAAAGCTCGTGTGAGTGTGAGTTTTCATCAGAGCTGCCTCCTGGTGTTATTACTGCAACAATATTATTTGCTATATTCCTCCATTTTAGGTGCCTTAAGTTGAAATCCCCCAGGAGCAAGATGTTGGGTGCAGGAGCTGGAAGATTTTCCAGACAGTGGTCAATTTTTAACAGCTGTTCCTGGAATTGCTGGGATGTTGCATCCTGAGGCTTGTAGACTACCACAATGACTAGGTTTTGGTTCTCGACCTTTACTGCTAAAACTTCCACTACGTCATTTGAGGCATTAAGCAGTTCTGTGCAAACAAGTGACTCTGCAATGTACAGGCCAACCCCCCCCCCCTTCTTTTGCCTGTTCACTCTGTCACATCTGTATAGATTGTAACCTGGGATCCATATTTCGTTGTCCAAGTGATCCTTTATGTGGGTCTCAGTGAAAGCCGCGAACATTGCCTTTGCCTCTGCAAGCAGTCCACGGATGAAAGGTATTTTGTTGTTTGTTGCTGGCTTTAGACCCTGTATATTTGCAAAGAAGAATGTTATCGGACTGGTGGTATTGTTGGTACTGGGGGGGGATTTTTTTTTCGGCATTAGTATCTGTATCTGTTGGTTTGGAGTGGAGGCCATCGACTGTGGTTCCACTCCAGGAATGACTGGATTTGGTGTACGATTTCTGCCATTTCCTGCCAGTTTTTTCCTTCCTGGCACTAAAAAACCTCTCCCTCTTGAGTGGCTGTGGCTACCCAGGTTTTCCCATGGCCTGGATGTTTTGTATCTTTTTGTCCCCTTTAGATGGTATGCCTGGCAATTTAAGTTATAGCACAGTCTTTCCTGTACTGAAGAGGTACACATTTCAGGGTGAAAAAGCTTACAGGAAGGGAGTTTGCATTTTCCTGTTGTCATATGGGCATGGCATTTCCTAGGGTGGTCATAGTTGCATGTCCCATCTGTTTTTCCAGATTTCCCATGCCAGCAGATACCAAGTGCATAGTATGTGCACAGGCTTGGTTTCCGCTTGCCTTAGGTTTCTGTGACTGTATTCCCTGTTGGTGCATGTTTCCCTGTCTTACTTCTATCCTCCCTAGCACCAACAATGGAGCTCCCACAAGTTGTTTTTGGTAATTTATCCTCACTATTGCTGTTGGAGTCCTCTTGTTTGCTATTTCCTGCGGTATTTCTAGTTTGCAATATTGGTTTTATCTTATCTTTGACTACACTTGTTTCCCTACTATGGCTCCTGTCCCCTATGAGGTCATTTATATGTATTCCTTCCTGCGTATAATTCCCGACTACCTGGACAAAATCTCCAGCTTCACCATTACTGTCTCCCAGGACAGTATCTCCAGCTTCACCATTTCTGTCTCCCAGGACAGCACCTCCAGCTTCACCATTACTGTCTCCCAGGACAGCACCTCCAGCTTTACTATTACTGTCTCCCAGGACATCACCTCCAGCCTTGCAGTTTGTGACTACATGGCCAGTATCAAGGGCAGTACCATTCAGCCCAGACTTTTTATGTTCCCATCTGTTGTAGAAAGCTTCCAGGTTTTCTATGAAAGCAGCTTTAATGTTGTCCTCTTTTAATACCCTTGTGATTATAGTCCACAGATTTTCCTCATTTGGGCATACCAAGAAACACTTCTCTGTTTTAATACTGCTTGTAGCTAGTTCTGGGATATCTGCACAAGGGGCGTGACACCAATTTCCACAAAAATGACAATTTATCCATGTGGAAGCCCGTTTGTTTGACTGACCACAGACTACACACAGCTTCATAATGAGGTATGATAAAGCTCAAGGTTCAGGGAGAGTGACCTAGTAGCGACGAGTGAAGAGGCGGGGCCAAGAGCTTGGACTCGACCCCTGCAACCTCAACTAGGTGACAACTAGGTGAGTACAGTATACAGAAGACACTATACGGAACACAGTATACAGAACACAGTATACAGAACACAATATACAGTATATAGAACACAGTATATAGAACACAGTATACAGAAGACAGTATACAGAACACAGTATATAGAACACAATATGCACAACACAATATACAGTATATAGAACACAGTATATAGAACACAGTATACAGAAGACAGTATACAGAACACAGTATATAGAACACAGTATACACAACACAATATACAGTATATAGAACATAGTATACACAACACAATATACAGTATATAAAACATAGTATACACAACACAATATACAGTATATAGAACATAGTATACACAACACAATATACAGTATATAGAACATAGTATACACAACACAATATACAGTATATAGAACACAGTATACAGAACACAATATACAGTATATAGAACATAGTATACACAAGACAGTATACGGAACGCAGTATATACAGTATACAGGACACAGTATACAGTATATAGAACACAGTATACAGACACAGTATACAGTATACAGAACACAGTATACATTATACAGAACGCAGTATACATTATACAGAACACAGTATACATTATACAGAACACAGTATACACATACAGTATACAGACACAGTATACAGAACACAATATACAGAATAACAGTATACATTATACAGAACACAGTGTAAGACACATGTGCAACATCTGGGTATCTTTATTGTAGACGTTTCGCCATCCAGTGGCTTTATCAATACAAATTCTAGGACATAACTTGAAGACAGTAGAACTATGTACAGAAGATGAGGTAATCAGTCCCTCAACCTAGGAGTAGGTGCGAACAGCACCATAGTCGTAGAGATTCTTTTTCAGAATCTCCACGACTATGGTGCTGTTCGCACCTACTCCTAGGTTGAGGGACTGATTACCTCATCTTCTGTACATAGTTCTACTGTCTTCAAGTTATGTCCTGGAATTTGTATTGATAAAGCCACAGGATGGCGAAACGTCTACAATAAAGATACCCAGATGTTGCACATGTGTCTTACTCTCATCTTGTCGGTATTATATACCATTCGTACACACAGAACACAGTATACAGAATAACAGTATACACACACAGTATACAGAACACATTATACAGAACACACTATACAGAACAGAGTATACAGAACACAGTATACAGAACACAATATACAGACACAGTATACAGAAAACAGTATACAGAACACAACATACAGACACAGTATACAGAACATACACTTGTTGCTCCAGTCACCAACATACACTTGTTGTACCAGTCACCAACATACACTTGTTGTTGTACCAGTCACCAACATACACTTGTTGTTGCACCAGTCACCAACATACACCTGTTATACCAGTCACCAACATACAGTTGTTGTTGTACCAGTCACCAACATACACTTGTTGTACCAGTCACCAACATAAACTTGTTGTACCAGTCACCAACATACACTTGTTGTTGTACCAGTCACCAACATACACTTGTTGTTATACCAGTCAAAAACATAAACTTGTTGTTGTACCAGTCACCAACATACACTTATTGTTGTACCAGTCACCAACATACACTTATTGTTGTACCAGTCACCAACATACACTTGTTGTACCAGTCACCAACATACACTTGTTGTTGTACCAGTCACCAACATACACTTATTGTTGTACCAGTCACCAACATACACTTGTTGTACCAGTCACCAACATACACTTGTTGTTGTTCCAGTCACCAACATACACTTGTTGTTGTACCAATCACCAACATACACTTGTTGTACCAGTCACCAACATACACTTGTTGTTGTTCCAGTCACCAACATACACTTGTTGTTGATCCAGTCATAAACATACACTTGTTGTTGTTCCAGTCACCAACATGCACTTGTTGTACCAGTCACCAACATACACTTGTTGTTGTACCAATCACCAACATACACTTGTTGTACCAGTCAGAAACATACACTTGTTGTACCAGTCACCAACATACACTTGTTGTACCAGTCACCAACATACACTTGTTGTTGTTCCAGTCACCATACACTTGTTGTACCAGTCACCAACATACACTTGTTGTACCAGTCACCAACATACACTTGTTGTACCAGTCACCAACATACACTTGTTGTTGTACCAGTCACCAACATACACTTGTTGTTGATCCAGTCACCAACATACACTTGTTGTACCAGTCACCAACATGCACTTGTTGTTGTTCCCGTCACCAACATACACTTGTTGTTGATCCAGTCACCAACATACACTTGTTGTACCAGTCACCAACATGCATTTGTTGTACCAGTCACCAACATACACTTGTTGTTGTTCCTGTCACCAACATACACCTGTTGTTGTTCCAGTCACCAACATACACTTGTTGTTGTTCCAGTCACCAACATACACCTGTTGTTGTTCCAGTCACCAACATACACTTGTTGTTGTTCCAGTCACCAATATACACTTGTTGTTGTTCCAGTCACCAACATACACTTGTTGTTGTTCCAGTCACCAACATACACCTGTTGTTGTTCCAGTCACCAACATACACTTGTTGTTGTTCCAGTCACCAACATACACCTGTTGTTGCACCAGTCACCAACATACACTTGTTGTTGTTCCAGTCACCAACATACACTTGTTGTTGTTCCAGTCACCAACATACACTTGTTGTTCCAGTCACCAACATACACTTGTTGTACCAGTCACCAACATACACTTGTTGTTGTTCCAGTCACCAACATACACTTGTTGTTGTTCCAGTCACCAACATACACCTGTTGTTGTACCAGTCACCAACATACACTTGTTGTTGTTCCAGTCATCAACATACACCTGTTGTTGTACCAGTCACCAACATACACTTGTTGTTGTTCCAGTCACCAACATGCACTTGTTGTTGTTCCAGTCACCAACATACACCTGTTGTTGTACCAGTCACCAACATACACTTGTTGTTGTTCCAGTCACCAACATACACTTGTTGTTGTTCCAGTCACCAACATACACTTGTTGTTGTTCCAGTCACCAACATATACTTGTTGTACCAGTCACCAACATACACTTGTTGTTGTTCCAGTCACCAACATACACTTGTTGTTGTTCCAGTCACCAACATACACTTGTTGTTGTTCCAGTCACCAACATACACTTGTTGTTGTTCCAGTCACCAACATACACCTGTTGTTGTACCAGTCACCAACATACACTTCCAGTCATCAACATACACCTGTTGTTGTCCAGTCACCAACATACACTTGTTGTTCCAGTCACCAACATACACCTGTTGTTGTACCAGTCACCAACATACACTTGTTGTTGTTCCAGTCACCAACATTCACTTGTACCAGGCACCAACATACACCTGTTGTTGTACCAGTCACCAACATACACTTGTTGTTGTACCAGTCACCAACATACACCTGTTGTTGTACCAGTCACCAACATGCACTTGTTGTTGTACCAGTCACCAACATACACCTGTTGTTGTACCAGTCACCAACATGCACTTGTTGTTGTACCAGTCACCAACATACACTTGTTGTTGTACCAGTCACCAACATACACTTGTTGTACCAGTCACCAACATACACTTGTTGTTGTTCCAGTCACCAACATACACCTGTTGTTGTTCCAGTCACGAACATGCACTTGTTGTTGTTCCAGTCACCAACATACACTTGTTGTTCCAATCACCAACATTCACTTGTACCAGGCACCAACATGCACTTGTTGCTGTACCAGTCACCAACATACACTTGTCACAGTCACAAACATTAACAAGGAAGACACGTCTGGCAGTGAGGTGTTTACGTTAACTTTCTTATGGTCTCCAGAAGACGACATGCGTAGTGGCTAGAATTATTTGGCGGGAAATATTTGGCGGGAATTATTTTGCGGAAATGATTTGGCGGGAATGGGTTGGCGGGAAGGCTTGTGATTGGTAAGCGTGTTCCGGGAGGGGCGTGTCAGCGCAGGTCAAGTAAGACAGGGGGTGGCAGGGTGCCTGCCGCTGCTGCCACCCAGGAGTGCAAGGTTACAGGGGTGAGGAGGAGGATGCAGCGGCGCCTCGCCACCAGCTCGCCGCCGACATGACAGTCAGGAGAGCGTGACAGTGTAACTGGCCCGTCCGGGGGGCATGAAGCTCCAGTTGCTGACGCAAGGTAAGGCAGTGGGCACGGTGACGCAAGTTAAGACAGTGTTGTGGGCACGGTGACGCAAGTTAAGACAGTGTTGTGGGAACGGTGACGCAAGTTAAGACAGTGTTGTGGGCACGTTGACCCAAGTTAAGACAGTGTAGTGGGCACGTTGACCCAAGTTAAGACAGTGTAGTGGGTACGTTTAGATAAATGGTTTAGAGCACTGACAAGTTTATAAATTTGGACATCTTCATTCTGATGGTCGGCACACATCAACTTCAGACTGACAGACTGATTACCTCAAACTCCTCCTCATCTTTCACCTTTCTGTGCACTGGACTGAAGAAGCCATTGGATGGCTAAACGTTTCCTGAATGAAGATATTGTGACCAGTCTGACACAAGTTAAGTCATGTTGTGGGCAGGCTGACACAAGTTAAGTCATGTTGTGGGCAGGCTGACACAAGTTAAGTCATGTTGTGGGCAGGCTGACACAAGTTAAGTCATGTTGTGGGCAGGCTGACACAAGTTAAGTCATGTTGTGGGCAGGCTGACACAAGGCCCACATAGAGCCATTTAAATTACTGGGAACACCTCGAAGTCCTAGATATGTACTCAGTGGAGCGGGGGAAAAATATACCGTATAACATATAGCTGGACAGTACTTCAGAACCTTGTACCAAATCTGCTGTAACATACTGGAGTGAGAGCTAT
Source organism: Cherax quadricarinatus (assembly GCF_038502225.1). NCBI lineage: Eukaryota > Metazoa > Arthropoda > Malacostraca > Decapoda > Parastacidae > Cherax > Cherax quadricarinatus. The sequence continues at coordinate 6,507,083 of NC_091362.1, read as the reverse complement.
AACCAGTGAAAAACATGGGCCCCGTAGCACAATAAGAGAACACTGTATCAACATTCGTGGCCTCAGATTATTCAACACATTACCAGAAGATATCAGAAACACTGCTGGAATAAGTGTAGAAGTCTTCAAGAGGAAACTGGACAAGTATCTTCAACAGGTGCCAGATCAACCAGGCTGTGATGGATAGGTGGGTCAGTGAGACGCCAGCAGCAACAGCCTGGTTGACCAGGCTAGCACCAGACGAAAGTAGAAAAACTCTCGAAACTCATGAAAGGTTATAGTGTTGTGGGCAGACTGACGTAAGGCAAAACAATGTTGTTGACTGGCTAACGCAAAGCAGTATTGGAGGCTGTGTGTGTGTGTGTGTGTGTGTGTGTGTGTGTGTGTGTGTGTGTGTGTGTGTGTGTGTGTGTGTGTACTCACCTATTTGTGGTTGAAAGGGTCGACACATAGATCCTGGGCCCTCCTCTTCACTGGTCGCTACTAGGTCCTCTCTCTCCCTGCTCCATGAGATTTATCACACCTTGTCTTAAAACTATGTATGGTTTATGCCTCCACTACATCACTTGCATGAGTATTCTACTTCCTGACAACTCTATGAATAAAAAAGTACTTCCTAACATCTCTCTGACTCATCTGAGTCTTTAGGTTCCAATTGTGACTCCTTGTTTCTGTGTTCCATCTCTGGAACATCCTGTCTCTGTTTACCTTGTCAATTCCTCTCAGTATTTTGTATGTCGTTATCATGTCTCCCCTAACCCTCCTGTCCTCCATTGTCGTCAGGCCGGTTTCCCTTAACCTTTCTTCATAGGACATTCCCCTTAGCTCTGGAACTAGCCTTGTTGCAAACCTTTGCACTTTCTCTAATTTCTTGACGAGCTTGACCAGGAGTGGGTTCCAAACTGGTGCTGCATACTCCAGTATGGGTCTGACGTACACGGTGTATAGAGTCTTGAACGATTCCTTACTGAAGTATCGGAACGCTATTCTCAGGTTTGCCAGGCGTCCACATGCTGCAACAGTTATCTGGTTGATCTGCGCTTCAGATGTGCTCGGTATTATGCTCACCCCAAGATCCTTCTCCTTCAGTGAGGTCTGCAGTCTTTCGCCACCTATCCTATAGTCTCTCTGCTGTCTTCTTTGAGCTTCCCTGATCTTCATGACTTTGCATTTGGCGGGGTTAAATTCGAGGAACCAGTTGCTGGACCAAGCTTCCAGCCTGTCCAGGTCTCTTTGTAATCCTGCTTGGTCCTCATCTGATTGAATTCTCCTCATTAACTTCACATCATCTGCAAACAGGGACACTTCTGAGTCTGTCCCTTCCATCATGTCATTCACATATACCACACGCTACCACTGTGATACCTCATCACGCACCATGACTCGTTGTTGCCTCCCTGTCAGGTATTCTCTGATCCATTACAGTGCCCTTCCTGTTATACGTGCCTCATACTATAGCTTTTGCACTAATCACTTGTGAGGTACTGTGTCGAAGGCCTTGTAGTAAAGGAAAATGCAATCTACGCACCCCTCTCTCTGTCTTACTTTCGTTACCTTGTCATAAAACTCCAGTAGGCTTGTGACACAGGATTTGTGTGTGTGTACTCACCTATTTGTACTCACCTATTTGTGGTTGCAGGGGTCGATTCATAGCTCCTGGCCCCGCCTCTTCACTGATTGCTACTAGGTCCTCTCTCTCCCTGCTCCATGAGCTTTATCATGCCTCGCCTTAAAACTATGTATGGTTCCCGCCTCCACTACTTCACTTTCTAGGCTATTCCACGGCTTGACTACTCTATGACTGAAGAAATACTTCCTAACATCCCTTTGATTCATCCGAGTCTTCAACTTCCAATTGTGACCTCTTGTGTCTGTGTCCCATCTCTGGAACATCCCGTCTTTGTCCACCTCGTCTATTCCGCGCAGTATTTTATATGTCGTCATCATGTCTCCCCTGACCCTCCTGGCCTCCAGTGTCGTCAGGCCGATTTCCCTCAACCTTTCTTCGTAGGACAATCCCCGTAGCTCTGGGACTAGTCTTGTTGCAAACCTTTGCACTTTCTCTAATGTCTTGACGTGCTTGACTAGGTGTGGATTACAAACTGGTGCTGCATACTCCAGTATGGGCCTGACGTAAATGGTATACAGAGTCTTGAACGAATCCTTACTGAGGTATCGGAACGCTATCCGTAGGTTTGCCAGACGCCCGTATGCTGCAGCAGTTATCTGATTGATGTGTGTGTGTGTGTGTGTGTGTGTGTGTGTGTGTGTGTGTGTGTGTGTGTGTGTGTGTGTGTGTGTGTGTGTGTGTGTGTGTGTGTGTACTCACCAAGTTGTACTCACCTAGTTGTGGTTGCAGGGGTCTATTCAGAGCTCCTGGCCCCGCCTCTTCACTGGCCGCTACTGGGTCACTCTTTCCACTCCATGAGCTTGATCATACCTCTTCTTAAAGCTATGTATGGATCCTGCCTCCACTACATCGCTTCCCAAACTATTCCACTTCCTTATTACTCTGTGACTGAAGAAATATTTCCTAACATCCTTGTGATTCATCTGAGTCTTCAACGTCTAACTGTGTCCCCTTGTTGCTGTGTCCCATCTCTGGAATATTCTGTCTCTGTCCACCTTGTAAATTCTTCTCAATATTTTATATGACTTTATCATTTCTTCCCTATCTCTCCTGTCCTCCAGTGCTGTCAGGTCGATTTCCCTTAACCTCTCCTCGTAGGACATAACCGTTAGCTCCAAGACTAGTCTTGTTGCAAACCTTTGCACTTTCTCTGGTTTCTTTACGTGCTTGGCTAGGTGTGGGTTCCAAACTGGTGCTGCATACTCCAGTATGGGCCTAACGTACACGGTGTACAGGGTCCTGAACGACTTCTTATTAAGATGTCGGAATGCTGTTCTTAGGTTTGCTAGGCGCCCATATACTGCAGCAGTTATTTGGTTGATGTGCGCTTCAGGAGATGTGCCTGGTGTTATACTCACCCCAAGATCTTTTTCCTTGAGTGAGGTTTGTAGTCTCTGGCCCCCTAGACTGTACTCCATCTGCGGTCTTCTTTGCACTTCCCCAATCTTCATGACTTTGCACTAGGTGGGGTTGAACTCTAGGAGCCAGTTGCTGGACCAGGCCTGCAGTCTGTCCAGATCCCTTTGTAGTTCTGCCTGGTCCTCGTCCCTTTGAATTCTTCTCATCAGTTTCACATCATCTGCAAACAGGGACACTTCAGAGTCTACTCCTTCCATCATGTTCACAAATACTAGAAACAGCACCGGTGCCAGGACTGACCCCTGTGGAACTCCACTTGTCACAGGCGCCCACTCTGACACCTCACCACGTACCATGGTCTCAGACCGGGCCGCGGGGGCGTTGACCCCCGGAACTCTCTCCAGGTAAACTCCAGGTAATCCAAGAAAATGCAATCTACTCAGCCCTCTCTTTCTTGTCTTACTGCTGTCACCCTGTCATAGAACTCCAGTAGGTTTGTGACACAGGATTTCCCGTCCCTGAAATCGTGTTGGCTGTCGTTAAGCTCATTCCTTTCTAGGTCTGTGTGTGTGTGTGTGTGTGTGTGTGTGTGTGTGTGTGTGTGTGTGTGTGTGTGTGTGTGTGTGTGTGTGTGTGTGTGTGTGTGTGTGTACTCACCTAGTTGAGGTTGCAGGGATCGAGTCCTAGCTCCTGGCCCCTGGTGTGTGTGTGTGTGTGTGTGTGTGTGTGTGTGTGTGTGTGTGTGTGTGTGTGTGTGTGTGTGTGTGTGTGTTTGTGTGTGTGTGCTTATCAACGCCAACCAGCACGGTTTCAGGGACGGGAAATCCTGTGTCACAAACCTACTGAAGTTCTATGACAGGGTGACAGCAGTAAGATCAGAGAGAGAGGGGTGGGTGGATTGCGTTTCCTTGAACTGTAAGAAGGCGTTTGACAGTTTCACACAAGAGATTAGTACATAAGCTGGAGGACCAGGCAGGTATAACAGGGAAGGCACTGCAATGGATCAGGGAATATCTGTCAGTAAGACATCAGCGTGTGATGGTACGTGACAAGGTGTCAGAGTAGGCGCCTGTGACAAGCGGGATTCCACAAGGGTCAGTCTTAGGGCCGGTGCTGTTCCTGGTATATGTGAACGACATAAAGGAAGGAGTAGACTCAGAAGTGTCCCTGTTTGTAGATGATGTGAAGTTGATGAGAAGAATTCAACTGGACGAGGACCAGGCAGAATTGCAAAGGGAATTGGACAGGCTGCAAGCCTGGTCCAGAAACTGGCTCCTGGAATTCAACCCCACCAAGTGCTAAGTCATGAAGACTGGGGAACGGGAAAGAAAACCGCAGACGGAGTACAGTCTAAGGGGCCAGAGACTACAAACCTCACCCAAGAAAAAGAATTTTGGAGTGAGTATAACATCAGGCACATGTACTGAGGCGCACATCAACCAAATAACTGCTGCAGTATATGGGCGCCTAGCAAACCTAAGAAGAGCATTCCGACATCTTAATAAGGAATCGTTCAGGACCCCGTACACCGTATATGTCAGGTCTATAATGGAGTATGCAGCACCAGTTTAAAACCCACACCTAGCCAAGCACAGAAGGAAATTAGAGAAAGTGCAAAGATTTACAACAAGATTAGTCCCGGAGCTAAGGGGTATGTCCTACGAGGAGAGGTTAAGGAAAATCAACCTGACGACACTGGAGGACAGGAGAGATAGGGAGGATTTGATAACGAAATACAAAATACTGAAAGGAACTGACAATGTGGACAGAGACAGGATGTTCCAGAGATGGGACAGAACAATAAGGGGTCACAATTGGAAGTTAAATACACAGATGAATCACAGGGATGTTAGGAAGTATTTCTCAGCCACAGAGTAGTCAGGAAGTGGAATAGTTTGAGAAGCGATGTAGTGGAGGCAGAATCCATACATAGCTGTAAGAAGAGATATGATAAAGCTCACGGAGCAGGAAGTGGCCTAGTAGTGACCAGTGAAGAGGCGGGGCCAGGAGCTGTGACTCGACTCCTGCAACCACAACTATGTGAGTACATACATACATATATACATTGTTGTATGTATGTATGTTGTTCGGATGAGTGAAGATGATGTTTGTACCAGACGGAACAACCGAGTGTCAGTGTTGCCAATGATAACAAGATGGTTGTATTAATTAATTTACGTCTTACATTAACCTACCTCCTATATTAATTAACCTACCTCCTACATTAATTAACCTAAATCCTACATTAATTAACCTAGCTGCTACATTAATTAACCTAGCTACTACATTAATTAACATACCTTCTAAAATAATTAACCTAAATCCTACATTAATTAACCTACCTCCTACATTAATTAACCTACCTCCTACATTAATTAACCTACCTCCTACATTAATTAACCTACCTCCTACATTAATTAACCTACCTCCTACATTAATTAACCTACCTCCTACATTAATTAACCTACCTCCTACATTAATTAACCTACCTCCTACATTAATTAACCTACCTCCTACATTAATTAACATACCTTCTACATTAATTAACCTACCTCCTACATTAATTAACCTAGCTGATACATTAATTAACCTAGCTGCTACATTAATTAACCTAGCTGCTACATTAATTAATCTAGCTGCTACATTAATTAACCTAGCTGCTACATTAATTAACATAGCTGCTACATTAATTAACATAGCTGCTACATTAATTAACATAGCTGCTACATTAATTAATCTAGCTGCTACATTAATTAACCTAGCTGCTACATTAATTAACCTAGCTGTTACATTAATTAACCTAGCTACTACATTAATTAACATAGCTGCTACATTAATTAACCTAGCTGCTACATTAATTAACCTAGCTGCTACATTAATTAACCTAGCTGCTACATTAATTAACCTAGCTGCTACATTAATTAACATAGCTGCTACATTAATTAACATAGCTGCTACATTAATTAACATAGCTGCTACATTAATTAATCTAGCTGCTACATTAATTAACCTAGCTACTACATTAATTAACATAGCTGCTACATTAATTTACATAGCTGCTACATTAATTAACCTAGCTGCTACATTAACATAGCTGCTACATTAATTAACATAGCTGCTACATTAATTAACCTAGCTGCTACATTAATTAACATAGCTGCTACATTAATTAACCTAGCTACTACATTAATTAACCTAGCTGCTACATTAATTAACATAGCTACTACATTAATTAACATAGCTGCTACATTAATTAACCTAGCTACTACATTAATTAACCTAGCTACTACATTAAGTAACATAGCTACTACATTAATTAACATAGCTGCTACATTAATTAACCTAGCTACTACATTAATTAACCTAGCTACTACATTAATTAACCTAGCTACTACATTAATTAACCCACTTCCTACATTAATTAACCTATCTACTACATTAATTAACATAGCTGCTACATTAATTAACCTAGCTGCTACATTAATTAACCTAGCTACTACATTAATTAACCTAGCTGCTACATTAATTAACCTAGCTGCTACATTAATTAACCTAGCTACTACATTAATTAACCTAGCTGCTACATTAATTAACCTAGCTACTACATTAATTAACCTAGCTACTACATTAATTAACCTAGCTGCTACATTAATTAACCTAGCTACTACATTAATTAACCTAGCTACTACATTAATTAACCTAGCTACTACATTAATTAACCTAGCTGCTACATTAATTAACCTAGCTACTACATTAATTAACCCACCTCCTACATTAATTAACCTAGCTGCTACATTAATTAACCTAGCTACTACATTAATTAACCTAGCTACTACATTAATTAACCTAGCTACTACATTAAATAACCTAGCTGCTACATTAATTAACCTAGCTACTACATTAATTAACCTAGCTACTACATTAATTAACCTAGTTACTACATTAATTAACCCACTTCCTACATTAATTAACCTAGCTACTACATTAATTAACATAGCTGCTACATTAATTAACCTAGCTGCTACATTAATTAACCTAGCTACTACATTAATTAACCTAGCTGCTACATTAATTAACCTAGCTGCTACATTAATTAACCTAGCTACTACATTAATTAACCTAGCTGCTACATTAATTAACCTAGCTACTACATTAATTAACCTAGCTGCTACATTAATTAACCTAGCTACTACATTAATTAACCTAGCTACTACAATAATTAACCTAGCTACTACATTAATTAACCTAGCTGCTACATTAATTAACCTAGCTACTACATTAATTAACCTAGCTACTACAATAATTAACCTAGCTACTACATTAATTAACCTAGCTGCTACATTAATTAACCTAGCTACTACATTAATTAACCTAGCTACTACAATAATTAACCTAGCTACTACATTAATTAACCTAGCTGCTACATTAATTAACCTAGCTACTACATTAATTAACCTAGCTACTACAATAATTAACCTAGCTACTACATTAATTAACCTAGCTGCTACATTAATTAACCTAGCTACTACATTAATTAACCTAGCTACTACAATAATTAACCTAGCTACTACATTAATTAACCTAGCTACTACATTAATTAACCTAGCTACTACATTAATTAACCTAGCTACTACAATAATTAACCTAGCTACTACAATAATTAACCTAGCTACTACATTAATTAACCTAGCTGCTACATTAATTAACCTAGCTACTACATTAATTAACCTAGCTACTACATTAATTAACCTAGCTGCTACATTAATTAACCTAGCTACTACATTAATTAACCTAGCTGCTACATTAATTAACCTAGCTGCTACATTAATTAACCTAGCTACTACATTAATTAACCTAGCTGCTACATTAATTAACCTAGCTACTACATTAATTAACCTAGCTACTACATTAATTAACCTAGCTACTACATTAATTAACCTAGCTACTACATTAATTAACCTAGCTGCTACATTAATTAACCTAGCTACTACATTAATTAACCTAGCTACTACATTAATTAACCTAGCTACTACATTAATTAACCTAGCTACTACATTAATTAACCTAGCTGCTACATTAATTAACCTAGCTACTACATTAATTAACCTAGCTACTACATTAATTAACCTAGCTACTACATTAATTAACCTAGCTACTACAATAATTAACCTAGCTGCTACATTAATTAACATAGCTACTACATTAATTAACCTAGCTACTACATTAATTAACCTAGCTATTACATTAATTAACCTAGCTACTACAATAATTAACCTAGCTACTACATTAATTAACCTAGCTACTACATTAATTAACCTAGCTACTACATTAATTAACCTAGCTACTACATTAATTAACCTAGCTACTACATTAATTAACCTAGATACTACATTAATTAACCCACCTCCTACATTAATTAACCTAGCTGCTACATTAATTAACCTAGCTACTACATTAATTAACCTAGCTACTACATTAATTAACCTAGCTACTACATTAATTAACCTAGCTGCTACATTAATTAACCTAGCTACTACATTAATTAACCTAGCTACTACATTAATTAACCTAGCTACTACATTAATTAACCTAGCTACTACATTAATTAACCTAGCTACTACATTAATTAACCTAGCTACTACATTAATTAACCTAGCTGCTACATTAATTAACCTAGCTACTACATTAATTAACCTAGCTACTACAATAATTAACCTAGCTACTACATTAATTAACCTAGCTGCTACATTAATTAACCTAGCTACTACATTAATTAACCTAGCTACTACAATAATTAACCTAGCTACTACATTAATTAACCTAGCTGCTACATTAATTAACCTAGCTACTACATTAATTAACCTAGCTACTACAATAATTAACCTAGCTACTACATTAATTAACCTAGCTGCTACATTAATTAACCTAGCTACTACATTAATTAACCTAGCTACTACAATAATTAACCTAGCTACTACATTAATTAACCTAGCTGCTACATTAATTAACCTAGCTACTACATTAATTAACCTAGCTACTACAATAATTAACCTAGCTACTACATTAATTAACCTAGCTACTACATTAATTAACCTAGCTACTACATTAATTAACCTAGCTACTACAATAATTAACCTAGCTACTACATTAATTAACCTAGCTACTACATTAATTAACCTAGCTGCTACATTAATTAACCTAGCTACTACATTAATTAACCTAGCTACCTCATTAATTAACCTAGCTACTACATTAATTAACCTAGCTACTACATTAATTAACCTAGCTGCTACATTAATTAACCTAGCTGCTACATTAATTAACCTAGCTACTACATTAATTAACCTAGCTACTACAATAATTAACCTAGCTACTACATTAATTAACCTAGCTACTACATTAATTAACCTAGCTACTACAATAATTAACCTAGCTACTACATTAATTAACCTAGCTGCTACATTAATTAACCTAGCTACTACATTAATTAACCTAGCTACTACATTAATTAACCTAGCTACTACAATAATTAACCTAGCTACTACATTAATTAACCTAGCTGCTACATTAATTAACCTAGCTACTACATTAATTAACCTAGCTACTACATTAATTAACCTAGCTACTACATTAATTAACCTAGCTACTACAATAATTAACCTTGCTGCTACATTAATTAACCTAGCTACTACATTAATTAACCTAGCTACTACATTAATTAACCTAGCTATTACATTAATTAACCTAGCTACTACAATAATTAACCTAGCTACTACATTAATTAACCTAGCTACTACATTAATTAACCTAGCTACTACATTAATTAACCTAGCTACTACATTAATTAACCTAGCTACTACATTAATTAACCTAGATACTACATTAATTAACCCACCTCCTACATTAATTAACCTAGCTGCTACATTAATTAACCTAGCTACTACATTAATTAACCTAGCTACTACATTAATTAACCTAGCTACTACATTAATTAACCTAGCTGCTACATTAATTAACCTAGCTACTACATTAATTAACCTAGCTACTACATTAATTAACCTAGCTACTACATTATTTAACCTAGCTACTACATTAATTAACCTAGCTACTACATTAATTAACCTAGCTACTACTTTAATTAACCTAGCTGCTACATTAATTAACCTAGCTACTACATTAATTAACCTAGCTACTACAATAATTATCCTAGCTACTACATTAATTAACCTAGATACTACATTAATTAACCCACCTCCTACATTAATTAACATAGCTGCAACATTAATCATATTGTTACTTTGTAATATAAAGCTCGAAGTGTGAGTGTATATACTCTGAGATATTCATCTCTTGGTATATATCTCCTGCAAAATATTCACGTCTTGGGATGTATGTCCTGTGGTAGACACAATTCTCGGTTTATATACAACAATACACAATACCAAGTGCATATATATATATATATATATATATATATATATATATATATATATATATATATATATATATATATATATATATATATATATATATATATATATATATATATGTCGTGCCGAATAGGCAGAACTTGCGATCTTGGCTTAAATAGCAACGCTCATCTTGCCATATAGGACAAGTGAAAATTTGTGTATGCAATAATTTCGCCAAAATCATTCTGAACCTAACGAAAAAAATATATTTCACTGGGTTTGTTTAGTATTAAATTATTGTAAATGTATCTAAAATATATTTAGTTGGGTTAGGCTAAAATAAATTGTTCTTGTTATAATAAGGTTAGGTAAGTTTTCTGAGATTCTTTTGGAGCAAAATTAAAATTTTTTACATTAACATTAATGAAAAAAATATATCTTTAAACGTATAAGAGAAAATTTTAGAAAGGACTTAATTTTAAATGAGTTATTGCTAATTGACCAGTTTTACATATTCGGCACGACATATATATATATATATATATATATATATATATATATATATATATATATATATATATATATATATATATATATATATATATATATATATATATATATATATATATATAGGGGGTGTGTGGACCAGGTGTTTACAGTGAAACATATAAGTGAACAGTATTTACATAAGGCTAGTGAGGTTTTTGTGGCATTTATGGATTTGGAAAAGGCGTATGACAGGGTGGATAGGGGGGCAATGTGGCAGATGTTGCAAGTGTATGGTGTAGGAGGTAGGTTACTGAAAGCAGTGAAGAGTTTTTACGAGGATAGTGAGGCTCAAGTTAGAGTATGTAGGAAAGAGGGAAATTTTTTCCCAGTAAAAGTAGGCCTTAGACAAGGATGTGTGATGTCACCGTGGTTGTTTAATATATTTATAGATGGGGTTGTAAGAGAAGTAAATGCGAGGGTCTTGGCAAGAGGCGTGGAGTTAAAAGATAAAGAATCACACACAAAGTGGGAGTTGTCACAGCTGCTCTTTGCTGATGACACTGTGCTCTTGGGAGATTCTGAAGAGAAGCTGCAGAGATTGGTGGATGAATTTGGTAGGGTGTGCAAAAGAAGAAAATTAAAGGTGAATACAGGAAAGAGTAAGGTTATGAGGATAACAAAAAGATTAGGTGATGAAAGATTGAATATCAGATTGGAGGGAGAGAGTATGGAGGAGGTGAACGTATTCAGATATTTGGGAGTGGACATGTCAGCGGATGGGTCTATGAAAGATGAGGTGAATCATAGAATTGATGAGGGAAAAAGAGTGAGTGGTGCACTTAGGAGTCTGTGGAGACAAAGAACTTTGTCCTTGGAGGCAAAGAGGGGAATGTATGAGAGTATAGTTTTACCAACGCTCTTATATGGGTGTGAAGCGTGGGTGATGAATGTTGCAGCGAGGAGAAGGCTGGAGGCAGTGGAGATGTCATGTCTGAGGGCAATGTGTGGTGTGAATATAATGCAGAGAATTCGTAGTTTGGAAGTTAGGAGGAGGTGCGGGATTACCAAAACTGTTGTCCAGAGGGCTGAGGAAGGGTTGTTGAGGTGGTTCGGACATGTAGAGAGAATGGAGCGAAACAGAATGACTTCAAGAGTGTATCAGTCTGTAGTGGAAGGAAGGCGGGGTAGGGGTCGGCCTAGGAAGGGTTGGAGGGAGGGGGTAAAGGAGGTTTTGTGTGCGAGGGGCTTGGACTTCCAGCAGGCATGCGTGAGCGTGTTTGATAGGAGTGAATGGAGACAAATGGTTTTTAATACTTGACGTGCTGTTGGAGTGTGAGCAAAGTAACATTTATGAAGGGATTCAGGGAAACCGGCAGGCCGGACTTGAGTCCTGGAGATGGGAAGTACAGTGCCTGCACTCTGAAGGAGGGGTGTTAATGTTGCAGTTTAAAAACTGTAGTGTAAAGCACCCTTCTGGCAAGACAGTGATGGAGTGAATGATGGTGAAAGTTTTTCTTTTTTCGGGCCACCCTGCCTTGGTGGGAATCTGCCAGTGTGATAATAATAAAAAAAAATATATACATATATTGTGTAGTATGCAATTTTAAGTATATACACAAGAATATAATATGTCAGACACATGTACAACAGCTGGGTATCTTCATTTTTGAAACGTTTCGCCTGCACGGTAGGCTTCTTCAGTCAAATACAAAGGCAGCAGGAGTAGCATCAAAGTAAAGATGATGTTAAAAGTGTATCAACCTTGGAGAAATAGTATCTAAGGTGGTGAGTCCCTCAGCCCGGAGAATAGTTCAGCTCCATGATCTGGAAGGAGGTGGTGAGTCCCTCAGCCTGGAGAATAGTTCAGCTCCGTGGTCTAGAACGAGGTGCTGAGTCCCCTCAGCCTGGAGAATAGTTCAGCTCCATGGTCTGGAACGAGGTGGTGAGTCCCTCAGCCTGGAGAATAGTTCAGCTCCATGGTCTGGAAGGAGGAGGTGAGTCCCTCAGCCTGGAGAATAGTTCAGCTCCATGGTCTGGAACGAGGTGGTGAGTCCCTCAGCCTGGAGAATAGTTCAGCTCCATGGTCTGGAAGGAGGTGGTAAGTCCCTCAGCCTGGAGAATAGTTCAGCTCCGTGGTCTAGAACGAGGTGCTGAGTCCCCTCAGCCTGGAGAATAGTTCAGCTCCGTGGTCTGGAACGAGGTGCTGAGTCCCTCAGCCTGGAGAATAGTTCAGCTCCGTGGTCTGGAACGAGGAGGTGAGTCCCTCAGCCTGGAGAATAGTTCAGCTCCATGGTCTGGAACGAGGTGGTGAGTCCCTCAGCCTGGAGAATAGTTCAGCTCCATGGTCTGGAAGGAGGTGGTAAGTCCCTCAGCCTGGAGAATAGTTCAGCTCCGTGGTCTAGAACGAGGTGCTGAGTCCCCTCAGCCTGGAGAATAGTTCAGCTCCGTGGTCTGGAACGAGGTGGTGAGTCCCTCAGCCTGGAGAATAGTTCAGCTCCGTGGTCTGGAACGAGGTGGTGAGTCCCTCAGCCTGGAGAATAGTTCAGTTCCGTGGTCTGGAACAAGGTGGTGAGTCCCTCAGCCTGGAGAATAGTTCAGCTCCGTGGTCTGGAACGAGGTGCTGAGTCCCTCAGCCTGGAGAATAGTTCAGCTCCATGGTCTGGAACAAGGTGGTGAGTCCCTCAGCCTGGAGAATAGCTCAGCTCCATGGTCTGGAAGGAGGTGGTGAGTCCCTCAGCCTGGAGAATAGTTCAGCTCCGTGGTCTGGAACGAGGTGCTGAGTCCCTCAGCCTGGAGAATAGTTCAGCTCCATGGTCTGGAAGGAGGTGGTGAGTTCCTCAGCCTGGAGAATAGTTCAGCTCCATGGTCTGGAAGGAGGTGGTGAGTCCCTCAGCCTGGAGAATAGTTCAGCTCCATGGTCTGGAAGGAGGTGGTGAGTCCCTCAGCCTGGAGAATAGTTCGGCTCCATGGTCTGGAACGAGGTGGTGAGTCCCTCAGCCTGGAGAATAGTTCAGCTCCATGGTCTGGAACGAGGTGGTGAGTCCCTCAGCTTGGAGAATAGTTCAGCTCCATGGTCTGGAAGGAGGTGGTGAGTCCCTCAGCCTGGAGAATAGTTCAGCTCCATGGTCTGGAACGAGGTGGTGAGTCCCTCAGCCTGGAGAATAGTTCAGCTCCATGGTCTGGAAGGAGGTGGTGAGTCCCTCAGCCTGGAGAATAGTTCAGCTCCATGGTCTGGAACGAGGTGGTGAGTCCCTCAGCCTGGAGAATAGTTCAGGTCCATGGTCTGGAACGAGGTGGTGAGTCCCTCAGCTTGAAGAATAGTTCAGCTCCGTGGTCTGGGACGAGGTGGTGAGTCCCTCAGCCTGGAGAATAGTTCAGCTCCATGGTCTGGAACGAGGTGGTGAGTCCCTCAGCCTGGAGAATAGTTCCCGCTCCATGGTCTGAAACGAGGTGGTGAGTCCCTCAGCTTGAAGAATAGTTCAGCTCCGTGGTCTGGAACGAGGTGGTGAGTCCCTCAGCCTGGAGAATAGTTCAGCTCCATGGTCTGGAAGGAGGTAGTGAGTCCCTCAGCCTGGAGAATAGTTCAGCTCCATGGTCTGGAACGAGGTGGTGAGTCCCTCAGCCTGGAGAATAGTTCAACTCCATTGTCTGGAACGAGGTGGTGAATCCCTCAGCCTGGAGAATAGTTCAGCTCCATGATCTGGAACAAGGTGGTGAATCCCTCAGCCTGGAGAATAGTTCAACTCCATAGTCTGGAACGAGATGGTGAGTCCCTCAGCCTTGAGAATAGTTCAGCTCCATGGTCTGGAAGGAGGTGGTGAGTCCCTCAGCCTGGAGAATAGTTCAGCTCCATGATCTGGAACAAGGTGGTGAATCCCTCAGCCTGGAGAATAGTTCAGCTCCATGGTCTGGAACAAGGTGGTGAGTCCCTCAGCCTGGAGAATAGTTCAGCTCCATGATCTGGAACAAGGTGGTGAATCCCTCAGCCTGGAGAATAGTTCAGCTCCATGGTCTGGAACGAGGTGGTGAGTCCCTCAGCCTGGAGAATAGTTCAGCTCCATGATCTGGAACAAGGTGGTGAATCCCTCAGCCTGGAGAATAGTTCAGCTCCATGGTCTGGAAGGAGGTGCTGAGTCCCTCAGCCTGGAGAATAGTTCAACTCCATGATCTGGAACGAGGTGGTGAGTCTCTCAGCCTGGAGAATAGTTCAGCTCCATGGTCTGGAAGGAGGTGGTGAGTCTCTCAGCCTGGAGAATAGTTCAGCTCCATGGTCTGGAAGGAGGTGGTGAGTCTCTCAGCCTGGAGAATAGTTCAGCTCCATGGTCTGGAAGGAGGTGGTGAGTCTCTCAGCCTGGAGAATAGTTCAGCTCCATGGTCTGGAACCATATGAACCTGAAGCATTAAATACTATATCTCCAAGGCTGATGGACTGATTACGTCATCTTTACTTCGCTAATACTCCTGCTGACTCTGTATTTGACTGAAGAAGTCTACTGTGTAGGTGAAACGTTTCAGCAATAAAGATACCCAACTGTTACACATGTGTCTGACTCATCTACATGTACTACGAACACAACTGTAGATAAATGGCACAGAGAACCATTTATCAACATTGCTGTCAGACACAGCAACATCTTGGGATCTTGATACAGAGAATTCTTCACTTGCCTAACCTATAGTCATGAGCTACTTCCACATGTAGATTTGTCTACTGATATCGCCTACGACTGCCTCACCTCACCTGTCTACAGTATATAAGTCTCTTCGCGCATATGCTGTATTCTTTTCAACATTGATGGACTGATTACATCGACTCCAGGCCGAGGGAGTGATTACCTCAAACTCCTTCTGATCTTCACTATTCTTCTTTGTTTAGAACTGATGAACCACTGTGTGGCAAAACGTTTCCTCAATAAAGATACCCAAGTGCTGCACATGTGTCTAATTTATCAAGAACACAGGTAGTAGTCTGATAGTCGTAAATCAATCAGCAAGCAGAAGTATTTATGAAGGCAGAACAAAGGCAAGGTAAGCAAGCAGGGGTAGATTTCTTTACTCTGGTATTCCTTCGCCAGGATATACGCTATGTACAATGTAACGCGAGAGCGCGCAATACGTACTGGAAATGGTAGAGCTGAGAGCCATTCATGCAACAGTGGACGCTACCAGAGGTTAGGTTAGGTTAGGTAAGGTTTTGTCAGGAAACAGGACAAGTGTTTCCTGTCGCGGGTCTTAGTCCTGCAGCTGCAGCTTTTGGTCATCCGACCGGTCCATCCCTATAAAAATAATGGTTATGATTATAACCTACAGGAAAGTCTAAGTATGTTGCCTTAGGTGCCTTGAAGACGTCACCATGGCTGAATTCGTGGCCTATCAGGTGATTGTCAGTTGAGCTGGACAATTCAGCAGTGGCAGGACCCCAGAACTGCAACACTCTGAACCACTGGTTCACTGGTACAGAGTACATGGCGAATATTATGTGACCAACCGCGAATAAAATACAAAATACTTGGTACACACTACAAGAATACATAATTATCAGTTTATGTACTATGTAATAGACACAATACTCAGTTTATATACTACTATAAACCACTGATATCAACGCTAGCAAATATAAACCAACATAAACCACTGTCATCAACGCTAGCAAATATAAACCAACATAAACCACTGTCATCAACGCTAGCAAATATAAACCAACATAAACCACTGTCAACAACAGCAGTGAATATAACCCAACATAAACCACTGTCAACAACACAAGTGAATATAAACCAACATAAACCACTGTCATCAACACCAGTGAATATAAACCAACATAAACCACTGTCATCAACACCAGTGAATATAAACCAACATAAACCACTGTCAACAACACAAGTGAATATAAACCAACACAAACCACTGTCATCAACAGCAGTGAATATAACCCAACATAAACCACTGTCAACAACACAAGTGAATATAAACCAACATAAACCACTGTCATCAACACCAGTGAATATAAACCAACATAAACCACTGTCATCAACACCAGTGAATATAAACCAACATAAACCACTGTCATCAACACCAGTGAATATAAACCAACATAAACCACTGTCATCAACACCAGTGAATATAAACCAACATAAACCACTGTCATCAACACCAGTGAATATAAACCAACATAAACCACTGTCATCAACACTAGTGAATATAAACCAACATAAACCACTGTCATCAACACAAGTGAATATAAACCAACATAAACCACTGTCATCAACAGCAGTGAATATAAACCAACATAAACCACTGTCATCAACACAAGTGAATATAAACCAACATAAACCACTGTCATCAACACCAGTGAATATAAACCAACATAAACCACTGTCATCAACACTAGTGAATATAAACCAACATAAACCACTGTCATCAACACCAGTGAATATAAACCAACATAACACACTGTCATCAACACCAGTGAATATAAACCAACATAAACCACTGTCATCAACACTAGTGAATATAAACCAACATAAACCATTGTCATCAACACCAGTGAATATAACCCAACATAAACCACTGTCATCAACACCAGTGAATATAAACCAACATAAACCACTGTCATCAACAGCAGTGAATATAACCCAACATAAACCACTGTCATCAACACCAGTGAACATAAACCAACATAAACCACTGTCATCAACACCAGTGAATATAAACCAACATAAACCACTGTCATCAACACAAGTGAATATAAACCAACATAAACCACTGTCATCAACACCAGTGAATATAAACCAACATAAACCACTGTCATCAACACCAGTGAATATAAACAACATAAACCACTGTCATCAACACTAGTGAATATAAACCAACATAAGCCACTGTCATCAACACTAATGAATATAAACCAACATAAACCACTGTCATCAACACTAGTGAATATAAACCAACATAAACCACTGTCATCAACACTAATGAATATAAACCAACATAAACCATTGTCATCAACACTAGTGAATATAAACCAACATAAACCACTGTCATCAACACTAGTGAATATAAACCAACATAAACCACTGTCATCAACACTAGTGAATATAAACCAACATAAACCACTGTCATCAACACTAGTGAATATAAACCAACATAAACCACTGTCATCAACACTAGTGAATATAAACCAACATAAACCACTGTCATCAACACCAGTGAATATAAACCAACATAAACCACTGTCATCAACACTAGTGAATATAAACCAACATAAACCACTGTCATCAACACTAGTGAATATAAACCAACATAAACCACTGTCATCAACACTAGTGAATATAAACCAACATAAACCACTGTCATCAACACTAGTGAATATAAACCAACATAAACCACTGTCATCAACACTAGTGAATATAAACCAACATAAACCACTGTCATCAACACTAGTGAATATAAACCAACATAAACCACTGTCATCAACACTAGTGAATATAAACCAACATAAACCACTGTCATCAACACCAGTGAATATAAACCAACATAAACCACTGTCATCAACACTAGTGAATATAAACCAACATAAACCACTCTCATCAACACTAGTGAATATGAACCAACATAAACCACTGTCATCAACACTAGTGAATATAAACCAACATAAACCACTGTCATCAACACCAGTGAATATAAACCAACATAAACCACTGTCATCAACACCAGTGAATATAAACCAACATAAACCCCTGTCATCAACACTAGTGAATATAAACCAACATAAACCACTGTCATCAACACTAGTGAATATAAACCAACATAAACCACTGTCATCAACACTAATGAATATAAACGAACATAAACCACTGTCATCAACACTAGTGAATATAAACCAACATAAACCACTGTCATCAACACTAGTGAATATAAACCAACATAAACCACTGTCATCAACACTAGTGAATATAAACCAACATAAACCACTGTCATCAACACTAGTGAATATAAACCAACATAAACCACTGTCATCAACACCAGTGAATATAAACCAACATAAACCACTGTCATAAACACTAGTGAATATAAACCAACATAAACCACTGTCATCAACACTAGTGAGTGTTATAAACCAACATAAACAACTGTCATCAACACTAGTGAGTGTTATAAACCAACATAAACCACTGTCATCAACACTAGTGAATATAAACCAACATAAACCACTGTCATCAACACTAGTGAATATAAACCAACATAAACCACTATCATCAACACTAGTGAATATAAACCAACATAAACAACTGTCATCAACACTAGTGAATATAAACCAACATAAACCACTGTCATGAACACTAGTGAATATAAACCAACATAAACCACTGTCATCAACACCAGTGAATATAAACCAACATAAACCACTGTCATCAACACTAGTGAATATAAACCAACATAAACCACTCTCATCAACACTAGTGAATATAAACCAACATAAACCACTGTCATCAACACTAGTGAATATAAACCAACATAAACCACTGTCATCAACACTAGTGAATATAAACCAACATAAACCACTGTCATCAACACCAGTGAATATAAACCAACATAAACCACTGTCATCAACACCAGTGAATATAAACCAACATAAACCACTGTCATCAAAACTAGTGAATATAAACCAACATGAACCACTGTCATCAACACTAGTGAATATAAACCAACATAAACCACTGTCATCAACACCAGTGAATATAAACCAACATAAACCACTGTCATCAACACTAGTGAATATAAACCAACATAAACCACTGTCATCAACACTAGTGAATATAAACCAACATAAACCACTGTCATCAACACTAGTGAATATAAACCAACATAAACCACTGTCATCAACACTAGTGAATATAAACCAACATAAACCACTGTCATCAACACCAGTGAATATAAACCAACATAAACCACTGTCATCAACACTAGTGAATATAAACCAACATAAACCACTGTCATCAACACTAGTGAATATAAACCAACATAAACCACTGTCATCAACACTAGAGAATATAAACCAACATAAACCACTGTCATCAACACTAGTGAATATAAACCAACATAAATCACTGTCATCAACACTAGTGAATATAAACCAACATAAACCACTGTCATCAACACTAGTGAGTGTTATAAACCAACATAAACCACTGTCATCAACACTAGTGAGTGTTATAAACCAACATAAACCACTGTCATCAACACTAGTGAGTGTTATAAACCAACATAAACCACTGTCATCAACACTAGTGAGTGTTATAAACCAACATAAACCACTGTCATCAACACTAGTGAGTGTTATAAACCAACATAAACCACTGTCATCAACACTAGTGAGTGTTATAAACCAACATAAACCACTGTCATCAACACTAGTGAGTGTTATAAACCAACATAAACCACTGTCATCAACGCTAGTGAGTGTTATAAACCAACATAAACCACTGTCATCAACACTAGTGAGTGTTATAAACCAACATAAACCAGTCATCAACACTAGTGAGTGTTATAAACCAACATAAACCACTGTCATCAACACTAGTGAGTGTTATAAACCAACATAAACCACTGTCATCAACACAAGTGAGTGTTATAAACCAACATAAACCACTGTCATCAACACTAGTAAGTGTTATAAACCAACATAAACCACTGTCATCAACACTAGTGAGTGTTATAAACCAACATAAACCACTGTCATCAACACTAGTGAGTGTTATAAACCAACATAAACCACTGTCATCAAAACCAGTGAATATAAACCAACATAAACCACTGTCATCAACACCAGTGAATATAAACCAACATAAACCACTGTCAACAACACAAGTGAATATAAACCAACACAAACCACTGTCATCAACAGCAGTGAATATAACCCAACATAAACCACTGTCAACAACACAAGTGAATATAAACCAACATAAACCACTGTCATCAACACCAGTGAATATAAACCAACATAAACCACTGTCATCAACACCAGTGAATATAAACCAACATAAACCACTGTCATCAACACCAGTGAATATAAACCAACATAAACCACTGTCATCAACACCAGTGAATATAAACCAACATAAACCACTGTCATCAACACCAGTGAATATAAACCAACATAAACCACTGTCATCAACACTAGTGAATATAAACCAACATAAACCACTGTCATCAACACAAGTGAATATAAACCAACATAAACCACTGTCATCAACAGCAGTGAATATAAACCAACATAAACCACTGTCATCAACACAAGTGAATATAAACCAACATAAACCACTGTCATCAACACCAGTGAATATAAACCAACATAAACCACTGTCATCAACACTAGTGAATATAAACCAACATAAACCACTGTCATCAACACCAGTGAATATAAACCAACATAACACACTGTCATCAACACCAGTGAATATAAACCAACATAAACCACTGTCATCAACACTAGTGAATATAAACCAACATAAACCATTGTCATCAACACCAGTGAATATAACCCAACATAAACCACTGTCATCAACACCAGTGAATATAAACCAACATAAACCACTGTCATCAACAGCAGTGAATATAACCCAACATAAACCACTGTCATCAACACCAGTGAACATAAACCAACATAAACCACTGTCATCAACACCAGTGAATATAAACCAACATAAACCACTGTCATCAACACAAGTGAATATAAACCAACATAAACCACTGTCATCAACACCAGTGAATATAAACCAACATAAACCACTGTCATCAACACCAGTGAATATAAACAACATAAACCACTGTCATCAACACTAGTGAATATAAACCAACATAAGCCACTGTCATCAACACTAATGAATATAAACCAACATAAACCACTGTCATCAACACTAGTGAATATAAACCAACATAAACCACTGTCATCAACACTAATGAATATAAACCAACATAAACCATTGTCATCAACACTAGTGAATATAAACCAACATAAACCACTGTCATCAACACTAGTGAATATAAACCAACATAAACCACTGTCATCAACACTAGTGAATATAAACCAACATAAACCACTGTCATCAACACTAGTGAATATAAACCAACATAAACCACTGTCATCAACACTAGTGAATATAAACCAACATAAACCACTGTCATCAACACCAGTGAATATAAACCAACATAAACCACTGTCATCAACACTAGTGAATATAAACCAACATAAACCACTGTCATCAACACTAGTGAATATAAACCAACATAAACCACTGTCATCAACACTAGTGAATATAAACCAACATAAACCACTGTCATCAACACTAGTGAATATAAACCAACATAAACCACTGTCATCAACACTAGTGAATATAAACCAACATAAACCACTGTCATCAACACTAGTGAATATAAACCAACATAAACCACTGTCATCAACACTAGTGAATATAAACCAACATAAACCACTGTCATCAACACCAGTGAATATAAACCAACATAAACCACTGTCATCAACACTAGTGAATATAAACCAACATAAACCACTCTCATCAACACTAGTGAATATGAACCAACATAAACCACTGTCATCAACACTAGTGAATATAAACCAACATAAACCACTGTCATCAACACCAGTGAATATAAACCAACATAAACCACTGTCATCAACACCAGTGAATATAAACCAACATAAACCCCTGTCATCAACACTAGTGAATATAAACCAACATAAACCACTGTCATCAACACTAGTGAATATAAACCAACATAAACCACTGTCATCAACACTAATGAATATAAACGAACATAAACCACTGTCATCAACACTAGTGAATATAAACCAACATAAACCACTGTCATCAACACTAGTGAATATAAACCAACATAAACCACTGTCATCAACACTAGTGAATATAAACCAACATAAACCACTGTCATCAACACTAGTGAATATAAACCAACATAAACCACTGTCATCAACACCAGTGAATATAAACCAACATAAACCACTGTCATAAACACTAGTGAATATAAACCAACATAAACCACTGTCATCAACACTAGTGAGTGTTATAAACCAACATAAACAACTGTCATCAACACTAGTGAGTGTTATAAACCAACATAAACCACTGTCATCAACACTAGTGAATATAAACCAACATAAACCACTGTCATCAACACTAGTGAATATAAACCAACATAAACCACTATCATCAACACTAGTGAATATAAACCAACATAAACAACTGTCATCAACACTAGTGAATATAAACCAACATAAACCACTGTCATGAACACTAGTGAATATAAACCAACATAAACCACTGTCATCAACACCAGTGAATATAAACCAACATAAACCACTGTCATCAACACTAGTGAATATAAACCAACATAAACCACTCTCATCAACACTAGTGAATATAAACCAACATAAACCACTGTCATCAACACTAGTGAATATAAACCAACATAAACCACTGTCATCAACACTAGTGAATATAAACCAACATAAACCACTGTCATCAACACCAGTGAATATAAACCAACATAAACCACTGTCATCAACACCAGTGAATATAAACCAACATAAACCACTGTCATCAAAACTAGTGAATATAAACCAACATGAACCACTGTCATCAACACTAGTGAATATAAACCAACATAAACCACTGTCATCAACACCAGTGAATATAAACCAACATAAACCACTGTCATCAACACTAGTGAATATAAACCAACATAAACCACTGTCATCAACACTAGTGAATATAAACCAACATAAACCACTGTCATCAACACTAGTGAATATAAACCAACATAAACCACTGTCATCAACACTAGTGAATATAAACCAACATAAACCACTGTCATCAACACCAGTGAATATAAACCAACATAAACCACTGTCATCAACACTAGTGAATATAAACCAACATAAACCACTGTCATCAACACTAGTGAATATAAACCAACATAAACCACTGTCATCAACACTAGAGAATATAAACCAACATAAACCACTGTCATCAACACTAGTGAATATAAACCAACATAAATCACTGTCATCAACACTAGTGAATATAAACCAACATAAACCACTGTCATCAACACTAGTGAGTGTTATAAACCAACATAAACCACTGTCATCAACACTAGTGAGTGTTATAAACCAACATAAACCACTGTCATCAACACTAGTGAGTGTTATAAACCAACATAAACCACTGTCATCAACACTAGTGAGTGTTATAAACCAACATAAACCACTGTCATCAACACTAGTGAGTGTTATAAACCAACATAAACCACTGTCATCAACACTAGTGAGTGTTATAAACCAACATAAACCACTGTCATCAACACTAGTGAGTGTTATAAACCAACATAAACCACTGTCATCAACGCTAGTGAGTGTTATAAACCAACATAAACCACTGTCATCAACACTAGTGAGTGTTATAAACCAACATAAACCAGTCATCAACACTAGTGAGTGTTATAAACCAACATAAACCACTGTCATCAACACTAGTGAGTGTTATAAACCAACATAAACCACTGTCATCAACACAAGTGAGTGTTATAAACCAACATAAACCACTGTCATCAACACTAGTAAGTGTTATAAACCAACATAAACCACTGTCATCAACACTAGTGAGTGTTATAAACCAACATAAACCACTGTCATCAACACTAGTGAGTGTTATAAACCAACATAAACCACTGTCATCAACACTAGTGAGTGTTATAAACCAACATAAACCACTGTCATCAACACTAGTGAGTGTTATAAACCAACATAAACCACTGTCATCAACACTAGTGAGTGTTATAAACCAACATAAACCACTGTCATCAACACTAGTGAGTGTCATAAACCAACATAAACCACTGTCATCAACACTAGTGAGTGTTATAAACCAACATAAACCACTGTCATCAACACTAGTGAGTGTTATAAACCAACATAAACCACTGTCATCAACACTAGTGAGTGTTATAAACCAACATAAACCACTGTCATCAACACTAGTGAGTGTTATAAACCAACATAAACCACTGTCATCAACACTAGTGAGTGTCATAAACCAACATAAACCACTGTCATCAACACCAGTGAGTGTTATAAACCAACATAAACCACTGTCATCAACACTAGTGAGTGTTATAAACCAACATAAACCACTGTCATCAACACTAGTGAGTGTCATAAACCAACATAAACCACTGTCATCAACACCAGTGAGTGTTATAAACCAACATAAACCACTGTCATCAACACTAGTGAGTGTTATAAACCAACATAAACCACTGTCATCAACACTAGTGAGTGTTATAAACCAACATAAACCACTGTCATCAACACTAGTGAGTGTCATAAACCAACATAAACCACTGTCATCAACACCAGTGAGTGTTATAAACCAACATAAACCACTGTCATCAACACTAGTGAGTGTCATAAACTAACATAAACCACTGTCATCAACACCAGTGAGTGTTATAAACCAACATAAACCACTGTCATCAACACTAGTGAGTGTCATAAACTAACATAAACCACTGTCATCAACACCAGTGAGTGTTATAAACCAACATAAACCACTGTCATCAACACTAGTGAGTGTCATAAACCAACATAAACCACTGTCATCAACACCAGTGAGTGTTATAAACCAACATAAACCACTGTCATCAACACCAGTGAGTGTTATAAACCAACATAAACCACTGTCATCAACACTAGTGAGTGTCATAAACCAACATAAACCACTGTCATCAACACCAGTGAGTGTTATAAACCAACATAAACCACTGTCATCAACACTAGTGAGTGTCATAAACCAACATAAACCACTGTCATCAACACCAGTGAGTGTTATAAACCAACATAAACCACTGTCATCAACACTAGTGAGTGTCATAAACCAACATAAACCACTGTCATCAACACCAGTGAGTGTTATAAAAAAACATAAACCACTGTCATCAACACTAGTGAGTGTTATAAACCAACATAAACCACTGTCATCAACACTAGTGAGTGTCATAAACCAACATAAACCACTGTCATCAACACCAGTGAGTGTTATAAACCAACATAAACCACTGTCATCAACCTTAGTGAGTGTTATAAACCAACATAAACCACTGTCATCAACACTAGTGAGTGTCATAAACCAACATAAACCACTGTCATCAACACTAGTGAGTGTTATAAACCAACATAAACCACTGTCATCAACACTAGTGAGTGTCATAAACCACTGTCATCAACACCAGTGAGTGTTATAAACCAACATAAACCACTGTCATCAACACTAGTGAGTGTCATAAACCAACATAAACCACTGTCATCAACACCAGTGAGTGTTATAAACCAACATAAACCACTGTCATCAACACTAGTGAGTGTCATAAACCAACATAAACCACTGTCATCAACACCAGTGAGTGTTATAAACCAACATAAACCACTGTCATCAACACCAGTGAGTGTTATAAACCAACATAAACCACTGTCATCAACACTAGTGAGTGTCATAAACCAACATAAACCACTGTCATCAACACTAGTGAGTGTTATAAACCAACATAAACCACTGTCATCAACACTAGTGAGTGTCATAAACCAACATAAACCACTGTCATCAACACCAGTGAGTGTTATAAAGGGGTTTTCACGTATAAAAGTTCATAAACAAGTGTGATAAACAAGTGCAATAAACAAGTGTGATAAACAAGTGTAATAATATGATAAACAAGTGTAATAAACAAGTGTGATAAACAAGTGCAATAAACAAGTGTGATAAACAAGTGCAATAAACAAATGTGATAAACAAGTGTGATAAACAAGTGTAATAAACAAGTGTGATAAAGTGTAATAAACAAGTGTGATAGACAAGTGTTATACCTGGGGTATACCTGGAGAGGGTTTCGGGGGTCAACGCCCCAGCGGCATTGACCCCCCTGGTGGATCAGGGTCTGATCAACCAGGCTGTTACTGCTGGCAACACATAAACCAACGTACGAACCACAGCCCAGCTTGTCAGGTACTGACTTCGGGTGCCTGTCCAGCACCGTCTGGAAGACAGCCAGGGGTCTATTGGTAATCCCCCTTATGTATGTTGGGAGGCAGTTGAACAGTCTTTGACCCCTGACACATATTGTATTGTCTCTTATCGTACTCGTGGCACCCCTGCTTTTCATTGTGGGAATGCTGCATCTCCTGCCAAGTCTTTTGCTTTCATAAGGAGTGATTTTCGTGTGTAAATTTGGTATTAATCCCTCTAGGATTTTCCAAGTGTATATAATCACGTATCTCTCCTGTCTGCATTCCAGGGAATACAAGTCGAGAAACTTACCAGTAATTTAGGTGTTTTATCGTACTATTGTGAGTCGTGAAGGTTCTCTGTACATTTTCTAGGTCAGCAATTTGACCTGCCTTGAATGTCGCTGTTGGTGTGCATCAAGATTCCAGCCTAGATAGAACAAACTGTCGAAAGAGCGTCATCATGGGCTTGGCATCCCCTAGTTTTGAAGGTTCTCATTATACATCCCGTCATTTTTCTAGCAGATGTGGAAGACACAATGTTGTGGGCTTTAAAATTGAGATCCTGACATTATGACTCCCAGGTCCTTTACATTAGGTTTTCTCTCTGTTGTGTGGTTGGAATTTGTTTTATATTCCAATATAGTTTTAATTTCCTCACGTTTTACATATCAGAGTAATTGAAATTTCTCTACGTTGAACTTCACATTGTTTTCTGTAGCCCACTGAAATATTTGGTTGATGTTCGCCTGGAGTCTTGCAGTGTCTTCACTGGAGGACACTGTCATGCAAAATCGGGTGTCATCTGCAAAGGAAGACACGGTGCTATGGCTTATATCTCTGTCTATGTCAGATACGAAGATGAGGAACAGGATGGGGGCGAGTACTGTGCCTAATGGAACAGAGCTTTTCACTTTAGCTGCCTCAGACTTTACTTTGTTTACTACTACTCTCTGTGTTCTATTTGTTAGGAAATTATAGATCCATCTACCAACTTTTCTTGTTATTCCTTTATCACGAATTTTGTGCGCTATTACACCATGGTCGCACTTGACGAAGGCTTTCGCAGTCTTTGTATACTACATCTGCATTTTGTTTGTCTTCCAGAGCATCCAGGACCTTGTCATAGTGGTCCAGTAGTTGGGACAGGCAGGAGCGACCTGCACTGAATCCATGTTGCCTGGGTTGTGTAATTGATGGGTATTTAGGTGGTTGGCGATCTTGCTTCTCAGAACCCTTTCAAAGATTTTTATGATATGGGATGTTAGTGCTATCGGTCTGTAGTTTTTTGCTATTGTTTACTGCCCCCTTTGTGGCGTGGGGCTACGTCTGTTGTTTTTAGCATCTGTGGGATGACCCCTGTCTCCATGCTTCCTCTCCATAGAGTGCTAAAAGCAAGTGATAGGGACTTTTTTCAGTTCTTGATGAGCACGGAATTCCACGAGTCTGGGCCTGGGGCAGAGTGCATGGGCAGGTCAATTATCGCCTTTTCGAAGTCAAGTGGTATTAGGATAATATCAGATAAGTTTGAATCAACGTAATTCTGAGTCTCGGTCATAAAAAATTCATTTAGGTCTTCGACTCTTAGTCTGGTTAGCGTTTTGCTGAAAACTGAGTCATACTGGGTCTTGAGTAACTAACTCATTTAATTGCTGCTGTGTAAGATCCATCTCGTCTAAGCAGGCTCACAATACTGGATGTTCTTGACTTAGATTTGGCATAAGAAAAGAAATATTTTGGGGTTTTTCAATTTAATTTATGACTTTTAGTTCTTCCCGTGCTTCTTGTCTCCTGTAAAATTCTCTTGGCTTAAGTTCGATATTTGCTATTTCTCTGACCAGTGCCTCCCTTCGTATTACAGATATATTGGCCTCTTTTAGCCGCTCTGTTATTCTTCGTCTTCCCCTGTACAGGGAGCATCTCATTCTTCCTAGTTTACATCTTCTCTTCCTTTTTCCTTAAAGGAATATGCCTTAACCATACCTCAAGTGCCACAGAGTTATTTTTTTTCTAGACATAGGTTTGTATCCATGTTAGTCAGAGGATCTTCCCAGTTTATGTCATGTAGGACCCGGTTGACTTGGTTCCTCTGTAATTTTTTGCTGCTGAAGCTGAATTTGGTGAAGACTCCCTCGTAAGTGATCACATTCTGGGGTGTGATAAACAAGTGTAATACACGAGTATAATAAACAAGTGTGATAAACAAGTGTGATAAACATGTGTAATAAACAAGTGTGATAAACTAGTGTAATAAGCAAGTGTGATAAACAAGTGTAATAAGCAAGTGTGATAAACAAGTGTAATAAGCAAGTGTGATAAACAAGTGTAATAAGCAAGTGTGATAAACAAATGTAATAAACAAGTGTAATAAACAAGTGTGATCAAGAAATATGATAAACAAGTGTAATAAACAAGTGTGATAAACAAGTGTAATAAACAAGTGTAATAAACTATTGTGATAAACAAGCGTAATAAACAAGTGTGATAAACAAGTGTGATAAACAAGTGTGATAAACAAGTGTGATAAACAATCCTTTAAGCGGCAGAAACTGAATAAGAGGAGAGTGTTCACAACTTAGTGTTCACTTAACTACTGAACAAATAACTTAAGACATACTGAATGTACAGAATGTAATGGATGTACAGAATGTAATGGATGTACAGAATGTAATGGATGTACAGAATGTAATGGATGTACAGAATGTAATGGATGTACAGAATGTAATGGATGTACAGAATGTAATGGATGTACAGTATATAATGGATGTACAGAATGTACAAAATGTAATGGATGTGAGTAAGACACATGTGCAACATCTGGGTATCTTTATTGTAGACGTTTCGCCATCCAGTGGCTTTATCAATACAAATTCCAGGACATAACTTGAAGACAGTAGAACTATGTACAGAAGATGAGGTAATCAGTCCCTCAACCTAGGAGTAGGTGCGAACAGCACCAAAGTCGTGGAGATTCTGAAGCAGAAGAAAGAATCCTGGCGCTTATATAGTAACGTCAGGTGAAGCAGACGAGGGCAAATTCACTGGTAGGCGGGATTCCCCAGTGGAAGTAGGTCCGTCCCAAAGAGATGGGTTAGTTGTAGTAGTAGATGTCGTAGTCGTGAAGGTTATGTACATGTCCTCAGAATTAAGATTCCATGATGTTGCAGTGTCTGACAAGTTGTGTACGAATGGTATATAATACCGACAAGATGAGAGTAAGACACATGTGCAACATCTGGGTATCTTTATTGTAGACGTTTCGCCATCCAGTGGCTTTATCAATACAAATTCCAGGACATAACTTGAAGACAGTAGAACTATGTACAGAAGATGAGGTAATCAGTCCCTCAACCTAGGAGTAGGTGCGAACAGCACCAAAGTCGTGGAGATTCTGAAGCAGAAGAAAGAATCCTGGCGCTTATATAGTAACGTCAGGTGAAGCAGACGAGGGCAAATTCACTGGTGGGCGGGATTCTCCAGTGGAAGTAGGTCCGTCCCAAAGAGATGGGTTAGTTGTAGTAGTAGATGTCGTAGTCGTGAAGGTTATGTACATGTCCTCAGAATTAAGATTCCATGATGTTGCAGTGTCTGACAAGTTGTGTACGAATGGTATATAATACCGACAAGATGAGAGTAAGACACATGTGCAACATCTGGGTATCTTTATTGTAGACGTTTCGCCATCCAGTGGCTTTATCAATACAAATTCCAGGACATAACTTGAAGACAGTAGAACTATGTACAGAAGATGAGGTAATCAGTCCCTCAACCTAGGAGTAGGTGCGAACAGCACCAAAGTCGTGGAGATTCTGAAGCAGAAGAAAGAATCCTGGCGCTTATATAGTAACGTCAGGTGAAGCAGACGATGGATGTACAGAATGTAATGGATGTACAGAATGTAATGGATGTACAGAGAATTTACTGCACATATACGTACAGTCAAGCACCTCAATTACTTGGAAATTTTTAACTCCCTTGACATATACACCCTGGAAGGTAGGCGAGAAAGATACATCGTAATTCACACTTGGGAAATCCTAGAGGAACTTGTCCCAGATCTGCACACCGAAATAACTCCCTGTGAAAGTAAAATATTCGGCAGGCTGTGCAACATCTCCCAATGATAAGCAGGCGTGACAACACAAGTGCGAGGGCTCCAACACCCCAGGAAATGTGTATCTACCAGCACCTCAGGAAATGTGTACCTACCAGCACCTCAGGAAATGTATACCTACCAGCACCTCAGGAAATGTGTACCTACCAGCACCTCAGGAAATGTATACCTACCAGCACCTCAGGAAATGTGTATCTACCAGCACCTCAGGAAATGTGTACCTACCAGCACCTCAGGAAATGTGTACCTACCAGCACCTCAGGAAATGTGTACCTACCAGCACCTCAGGAAATGTGTACCTACCAGCACCTCAGGAAATGTGTATCTACCAGCACCTCAGGAAATGTGTACCTACCAGCACCTCAGGAAATGTGTACCTACCAGCACCTCAGGAAATGTGTATCTACCAGCACCTCAGGAAATGTGTACCTACCAGCACCTCAGGAAATGTGTACCTACCAGCACCTCAGGAAATGTGTACCTACCAGCACCTCAGGAAATGTGTTACTATCAACACAACAGTAGATGTTACTATCAACACAACAGTAGATGTTACTATCAACACAACAGTAACGTTACTACCAACACAACAGTAGATGTTACTATCAACACAACAGTAGATGTTACTATCAACACAACAGTAGATGTTACTATCAACACAACAGTAACGTTACTACCAACACAACAGTAGATGTTACTATCAACACAACAGTAGATGTTACTATCAACACAACAGTAGATATTACTATCAACACAACAGTAGATGTTACTATCAACACAACAGTAACGTTACTACCAACACAACAGTAGATGTAACTATCAACACAACAGTAGATGTTACTGTCAGCACAACAGTAGATGTTACTACCAACACAACAGTAGATGTTACTATCAACACAACAGTAACGTTACTACCAACACAACAGTAGATGTTACTATCAACACAACAGTAGATGTTACTGTCAGCACAACAGTAGATGTTACTACCAACACAACAGAAGATGTTACTATCAACACAATAGTAGATGCTACTATTAACACAACAATAGATGTTACTATCAACACAACAGTAACGTTACTACCAACACAACAGTAGATGTTACTACCAACACAACAGTAGATGTTGCTATCAGCATAACAGTAGATGTTACTATCAGCACAACAGTAGATATTACTATCAACACAACAGTAGATGTTACTATCAACACAACAGTAGATGTTACTATCAACACAACAATAGATGTTACTATCAACACAACAGTAGATGTTACTATCAACACAACAGTAGATGTTACTATCAACACAACAGTAACGTTACTACCAACACAACAGTAGATGTTACTATCAACACAACAGTAACGTTACTACCAACACAACAGTAGATGTTACTACCAACAAAACAGTAGATGTTACTATCAACACAATAGTAGATGTTACTACAACACAACAATAGATGTTACTATCAACACAACAGTAACGTTACTACCAACACAACAGTAGATGTTACTACCAACACAACAGTAGATGTTACTATCAACGCAATAGTAGATGTTACTATCAACACAACAGTAGATGTTACTACCAACACAACAGTAGATGTTACTATCAACGCAATAGTAGATGTTACTTTCAACACAACAGTAGATGTTACTATCAACACAACAGTAGATGTTACTATCAACACAACAGTAGATGTTACTATCAACACAACATTAGATGTTACTATCAACACAGTAGATGTTACTATCAACACAACAGTAGATGTTACTATCAACACAATAGATGTTACTATCAACACAACAGTAGATGTTACTATCAACACAACAGTAGATGTTACTATCAACACAGTAGATGTTACTATCAACACAGTAGATGTTACTATCAACACAACAGTAGATGTTACGATCAACACAGTAGATGTTACTATCAACACAACAGTAGATGTTACTATCAACACAACAGTAGAAGTTACTATCAACACAACAGTAGATGTTACTATCAACACAACAGTAGATGTTACTATCAACACAACAGTAGATGTTACTATCAACACAACAGTAGATGTTACTATCAACACAACAGTAGATGTTACTATCAACACAGTAGATGTTACTATCAACACAACAGTAGATGTTACTATCAACACAATAGATGTTACTATCAACACATCTATAGATGTTACTAACAACACAACAGTAGATGTTACGATCAACACAGTAGATGTTACTAACAACACAACAGTAAATGTTACTATCAACACAACAGTAGATGTTACTATCAACACAACAGTAGAAGTTACTATCAACACAACAGTAGATGTTACTATCAACACAACAGTAGATGTTACTATCAACACAACAGTAGATGTTACTATCAACACAACAGTAAATGTTACTATCAACACAACAGTAGATGTTACTATCAACACAACAGTAGATGTTACTATCAACACAACAGTAGATGTTACTATCAACACAACAGTAGATGTTACTATCAACACAACAGTAAATGTTACTATCAACACAACAGTAGATGTTACTATCAACACAACAGTAGATGTTACCAACAACACAACAGTAAATGTTACTATCAACACAACAGTAGATGTTACTATCAACACAACAGTAGATGTTACCAACAACACAACAGTAAATGTTACTATCAACACAACAGTAGATGTTACTATTAACACAACAGTAGATGTTACTATCAACACAACAGTAGATGTTACTATTAACACAACAGTAGATGTTACTATTAACACAACAGTAGATGTTACTATCAACACAACAGTAGATGTTACTATTAACACAACAGTAGATGTTCCTATCAACACAACAGTAGATGTTACTATTAACACAACAGTAGATGTTACTATCAACACAACAGTAAATGTTACTATCAACACAACAATAATGTTACTACCAACACAACAGTAAATGTTACTATCAACACAACAGTAGATGTTACTATCAACACAACAGTAAATGTTACTATCAATACAACAGTAAATGTTACTATCAACACAACAGTAGATGTTACTATCAACACAACAATAATGTTACTACCAACACAACAGTAAATGTTACTATCAACACAACAGTAGATGTTACTATCAACACAACAGTAGAAGTTACTATCAACACAACAGTAGATGTTACTATCAACACAACAGTAGATGTTACTATCAACACAACAGTAGATGTTACTATCAACACAACAGTAGATGTTACTATCAACACAACAGTAGATGTTACTATCAACACAACAGTAGATGTTACTATCAACACAACAGTAGATGTTACTATCAACACAACAGTAGATGTTACTATCAACACAACAGTAGATGTTACCATCAACACAACAGTAAATGTTACTATCAACACAACAGTAAATGTTACTATCAACACAACAGTAGATATTACTATCAACACAACAGTAAATGTTACTATCAACACAACAGTAAATGTTACTATCAACACAACAGTAGATGTTACTATCAACACAACAATAATGTTACTACCAACACAACAGTAAATGTTACTATCAACACAACAGTAGATGTTACTATCAACACAACAGTAGATGTTACTACCAACACAACAGTAGATGTTACTATCAACACAACAATAATGTTACTACCAACACAACAGTAGATGTTACTATCAACACAACAGTAGAAGTTACTATCAACACAACAGTAGATGTTACTATTAACACAACAGTAGATGTTACTATTAACACAACAGTAGATGTTACTATTAACACAACAGTAGATGTTACTATCAACACAACAGTAGATGTTACTAACAACACAGTGTTTCTGGTGAAGGAACAGTAGTGTCCATCATCTTGTTGATCTCTGCTACGTAAGTTTGTGTCTACATCTTCATCTGCTGTTACATCTACACTGCCAGCAACACTGGTATCTCATCTACTGCTACATCTAAATGTCTGTAAGTGCCTTTGGTGAGTTTCGATAGTTTTTTCTAATCCCAGAGCCCGGCCATGGTCCAGACTCGTCTGGTGCTTGCCTGGTCAACCTGTTGTGTCACACTGCGAGTCTTTTACAATAGCCCTGCTTGTGAGGGTGTCTCAGCCATGTTGGACTGCTTGTGAGGCCGTCTCAGCCATGTTGGACTGCTTGTGAGGCCGTCTCAGCCATGTTGGACTGCTTGTGAGGCCGTCTCAGCCATGTTGGACTGCTTGTGAGGCCGTCTCAGCCATGTTGGACTGCTTGTGAGGCCGTCTCAGCCATGTTGGACTGCTTGTGAGGCCGTCTCAGCCATGTTGGACTGCTTGTGAGGCCGTCTCAGCCATGTTGGACTGCTTGTGAGGCCGTCTCAGCCATGTTGGACTGCTTGTGAGGCCGTCTCAGCCATGTTGGACTGCTTGTGAGGCCGTCTCAGCCATGTTGGACTGCTTGTGAGGCCGTCTCAGCCATGTTGGACTGCTTGTGTGAGGCCGTCTCAGCCACATATGTTGGACTGCTTGTGAGTCTGTCCCAGCCATGTTGGACTGCTTGTGAGGCTGTCCCAGCCATGTTGGATTGCATGTGAGGCCGTCTCAGCCACATATGTTGGACTGCTTGTGAGTCTGTCCCAGCCATGTTGGACTGCTTGTGAGGCTGTCTCAGCCATGTTGGACTGCTTGTGAGGCTGTCCCAGCCATGTTGGACTGCATGTGAGGCCGTCTCAGCCACATATGTTGGACTGCTTGTGAGGGTGTCTCAGCCATGTTGGACTGCTTGTGAGGCTGTCCCAGCCATGTTGGACTGCTTGTGAGGCTGCCCCAGCCATGTTGGACCTTGTGAGGTTGTCCCAGCCATGTTGGACCGCTTGTGAGGGTGTCTCAGCCATGTTGGACCTTGTGAGGCTGTTCCAGCTATGTTGGACTGCTTGTGAGGCTGTCTCAGCCACGTTGGACTGCTTGTGAGGCTGTCCCAGCCATGTTGGACCTTGTGAGGCTGTCCCAGCCATGTTGGACCTTGTGAGGCTGTCCCAGCCATGTTGGACTGCTTGTGAGGCTGCCCCAGCGATGTTGGACCTAGTTAGGCTGTCCCAGTCATGTTGGACTGCTTGTGAGGCTGTCGCAGCCATGTTGAATCTTGTGAGGCTGTCCCAGCCATGTTGGACTGCTTGTGAGGCTGTCCCAGTCATGTTGGACTGCTTGTGAGGCTGTCCCAGTCATGCTGGACTGCTTATGAGGCTGTCCCAGCCATGTTGGACCTTGTGAGGCTGTCCCAGCCATCTTGGACTGCTTGTGAGGCTGTCCCAGCCATGTTGGACTGCTTGTGAGGCTGTCCCAACCGTGTTGGACTGCTTGTGAGGCTGTCCCAGCCATGCTGGATTGCTTGTGAGGCTGTCCCAGCCGTGTTGGACTGCTTGTGAGGCTGTCCCAGCATTGTTGGACTGCTTGTGAGGCTGCCCCAGCCATGTTGGACCTTGTGAGGTTGTCCCAGCCATGTTGGACTTCTTGTGAGGCTGTCCCAGCCATGTTGAATCTTGTGAGGTTGTCCCAGCCATGTTGGACTGCTTGTGAGATTGTCCCAGCCACGTAGGCCTGCTTGTGAGGCTGTCTCAGCCATGTAAGTTTGTGAGGCTTCTCCATCCATGTAGGCCCGCTTATGAGCTGTCCCAGCCTTGTAGGCCTGCTTGTTGGGCTGTCCCAGAATTGCAGACCTGCTTGTTGGGTTGTCCCAGCCATGTAGGCCTGCTTTTGGGCCTGTCCCAGCCATGTAGGCCTGGTTGTGGGGCTGTCCCAGCCTTGTAGGCCTGCTTGTGGGACTGCCCAAGCCTTTTAGGCCTCCTTGTAGGTCTGTCCCAGCCATGTAGGCCAGTGCGCCACTGCAAGCCTAGACCTACCTCAACATTCACACCAGCAGGGCAAGAAACGCAAAAAGAAATCAATATCCACTCACCACTAAAAGCCAGAAATCGATGCATTGGAGTTTGTGGAGCTTGCCGGAGCCTGCTAGCGCGGTGGAGAGGCGCGGCAGGCCTAAGCCAGCCTTCTTCACCCCCCTCCCCCATGGTTGAAATCGATCAAGTGCAGTGTGGGGTGTTGCTGAGGTGGGAGGCCGGGAGGTGGGGTGGTGGGGGTTGAGGGGGCAGGAAGGTGCTGCGGAGGAGGACACAGGAGTTGAGGTTGACTGGAGGAGTGAAGGAAGAGTGAAGGAGGCGCGGAGTGAAGAAGTGATGGAGGCGCAGAGAAGGCGTGTATATTGAGTGTATGAGTGTATAGTGAATGTACAGTGATTGTATGAGTGTATAGTGAATGTATGAGTGTACAATGAGTGTAGGAGTGTATAGTGAGTATATGAGTTTATATCGAGTGTATATTGAGTGTATGAATGTAAAGTGAGTGAATGAGTGTATAGTGAGTGTATTTGTGTATAGTGAGTGTATGAGTATGCAGTGAGTGTGTGACTGAATATTGAGT
This sequence comes from Cherax quadricarinatus, assembly GCF_038502225.1. NCBI lineage: Eukaryota > Metazoa > Arthropoda > Malacostraca > Decapoda > Parastacidae > Cherax > Cherax quadricarinatus. The sequence goes on along the minus strand of NC_091362.1, from coordinate 6,469,545 downwards.
GTATGAGTGTATCGCGAGTTGATGAGTGTATAGTGAATAAATTCATAGTGAGTGTATGAGTCTACCTGGAGGTTATTCCGGGGATCATCGCCCCCGCGGCCCGGTCCACGACCAGGCCTCCCGGTGTCTACCTTCAGTACACCTGGAGAAGGTTTTGGGGAGTAACGCCCCCGCGGCCCGGTCTGTGATCAGCCCTCTTGGTGCATCAGGGTCTTATCAACCAGGCTGTTACTGCTGGCCGCACGTAAACCGACGTACGAACCACAGCCCGGCTGGTCAAGTACTGACTTTTGATGTCTGTCCAGCGAGTTCTTGAAGATAGCCAGGGGTCTATTGGTAATCCCCGTTATGTATGGTGAGAGGCAGTTGAACAGTCTTGGGCCCCTGACACTTACTCTGTTGTCTCTTAGCGTACTCGTGGTGCCCCTGCCTCTTCAAATCGCTACTGCTCCCTCATTTGTAATATTGCTCAGTGTTGACGGCCCCGTTCAAGGCAGGAGAAATATCAGCTGGAACAGATACAGAGATCGTTTACGGCTCACATAGAGCCAGTAAAGCATTAAAATTACTGTTAACACCTTAAAGTCTTGAAAATGTACTCACTGGAGCGGAGGAGAGAATACATGATAATATGCCAGATCAACCAGGCTGTGATGGATATGTGGGGCAGCGGGCCTCCAGCAGCAACAGCCTGGTTGACCAGGCTAGCACCAGACGAGCCTGCCCCATGGCCGGGCTCCAGGAGCAGAAATACTCTCGAAACTAATGAAAGGTGACTGGAACAATACGCAAATAACCCGCACACAGGAGAATGAAACATAGGACGACGTTTCGGTCCGACTTGGACTATTAACTAGCCATTTGGACCAGTAACTAGCCACTTGGACCATTGACTAGCCACTTGGAACATTAACTAGCCACTTGGACCATTAACTAACCACTTGGACCATTAACTAGCCACTTGGACCATTAACTAGCTACTTGGACCATTAACTAGCCACTTGGACCATTGACTAGCCACTTGGACCATTAACTAGCCACTTGGACCATTAACTAACCACTTGGACCATTAACTAGCCACTTGGACCATTAACTAGCCACTTGGACCATTAACTAACCACTTGGACCATTAACTAGCCACTTGGACCATTAACTAGCCACTTGGACCATTAACTAGCCACTTGGATCATTAACTAACCACTTGGACCATTAACTAGCCACTTGGACCATTAACTAGTGTGGTAAGTCAGTGTGTGAGTGAACGTTGAGGTTCACACAGCCAAGAAGATGAATGTTGACGCTGTTATATCATAACCATCGTGATGGAGGTCCTTTGTATTGGTCATCTGATGGTTATGACGTGGGACCCAGGAGCTTGAGCTCGATCCCAACACATACACGCACGTACATGCACAGTTCTGTGTACAAACACACATACAATTATGAATACAGAGTTACACGAGTGTAGAGAGAGAGAGAGAGAGAGAGAGAGAGAGAGAGAGAGGCTGCACCCTCCTCCAGAACATCACTTCATCTGACATCATTTATCCCCAGGATGACTCGAGTCTGGAACACATTCGTACAGCATTATGATGTCAAGGAGATAAAGTCAGTTGATCGGATGAAAATGCTGGCCCACAGATGGCTCCAACTTCATCCTGTTCCCTACTTGTATGTCTCATAACAATAAAAATACTTTCAAATGAGCTGATGTAGGTAACAGCTCTTAGCTTGTCAATAAAGTTAGGAATCCTTAACCTGCGAATAGCTTGTCAATAAAGCTAGGGATCCTTAACATAACCTTGTCAGACCCTGTGTAAAGAGAGAGAGAGAGAGAGAGAGAGAGAGAGAGACAGAGAGAGAGAGAGAGAGAGAGAGAGAGAGAGATGTGAGCACACACAACTCAGGTCTCCCACGCCACGTCTTAACCTGGTTCATCTCACACAACAAAAATGTGGGAGCTAATTTTATATTCAAAGACTAGCCTGAAAATGACCCGCTGAAAGGAAGGGGAGACGAAAGGAAAGAGAGGGAGGGGGTGACAAGGAGGATCAAAAATGGGGTGGTCGGTTGTGCCCCCTTCCCTTATTCATAGCCCCACGGGGGACACCCCTTCCCCCCTTCCCTAACTCGTAGTCCCACGGTGGACACTGTCCCTCCTGGTCCCTGTTTAATGCACTGGAATATCTGAAGGATCGGCAGGGATTTCTCCAGGACTTATTGCATATTTTCACTGTCACCTGCATAATTCTTCACGCCTAGTACTGGCAGCCTTCCCCTTCCCTCCTTTCCCTTCCAGACTCTACAACCACTACAAGAGGTTAGTGAGCCACACTAACCTTCAACAAATATTATAATGTAGAATTACGAAGTACAAAGGGAACAAAGCGCCTTACAGGATATTGTAAGAAACCCAAAATATTTCTATTCCTATGCAAAAATCCAGGGTAAGAACTACCTGTAGAACTGGACCATAATTGAGAGGAGACTCGTGTACTGGCGATGAACAGGAAATGAGTGAAATTCTAACATTATGAGTCGGTGTTCAGGAAGCCACTAAATATCAACAAGATAGAGAATAGAGAAAGATTTTTCACTCCAGCAGAAGGCCGGGCAGACCAACTGACATTAATACTAGTTCAATAGATTTCGAAAAAGAAATGGATAACATACCCACTCAGCACTCGTGCTAGTGGTACTTTGTACACTGGTACAGGTGACAGTGTGGTACACTGGTACAGGTGACAGTATGGTACACTGGTACAGGTGACAGTGTGGTACACTGGTACAGGTGACAGTATGGTACACTGGTACAGGTGACAGTGTGGTACACTGGTACAGGTGACAGTATGGTACACTGGTACAGGTGACAGTGTGGTACACTGGTACAGGTGACAGTATGGTACACTGGTACAGGTGACAGTATGGTACACTGGTACAGGTGACAGTATGGTACACTGGCACAGGTGACAGTATGATACACTGGTACAGGTGACAGTGTGGTACACTGGTACAGGTGACAGTATGGTACACTGGTACAGGTGACAGTATGCAACACTGGTACAGGTGACAGTATGGTACACTGGAACATGTGACAGTATGGTATACTGGTACAGGTGACAGTATGGTACACTGGTACAGGTGACAGTATGGTACACTGGTACAGGTGACAGTATGGTACACTGGTACAGGTGACAGTATGGTACACTGGTACAGGTGACAGTATGATACACTGGTACAGGTGACAGTATGGTACACTGGCACAGGTGACATTATGGTACACTGGTACAGGTGACAGTATGGTACACTGGTACAGGTGACAGTATGGTACACTGGTACAGGTGACAGTATGGTACACTGGTACAGGTGACAGTATGGTACACTGGTACAGGTGACAGTATGGTACACTGGTACAGGTGACAGTATGGTACACTCGTACAGGTGACAGTATGGTACACTGGTACAGGTGACAGTATGGTACACTGGTACATGTGACAGTATGGTACACTGGTACAGGTGACAGTATGGTACACTGGTACAGGTGACAGTATGGTACACTGGTACAGGTGACAGTATGGTACACTGGTACAGGTGACAGTATGGTACACTGGTACAGGTGACAGTATGCTACACTGGTACAGGTGACAGTATGGTACACTGGTACAGGTGACAGTATGGTACACTGGTACAGGTGACAGTATGGTACACTGGTACAGGTGACAGTATGGTACACTGGTACAGGTGACAGTATGGTACACTGGTACAGGTGACAGTATGGTACACTGGTACAGGTGACAGTATGGTACACTGGTACAGGTGACAGTATGGTACACTGGTACAGGTGACAGTATGGTACACTGGTACAGGTGACAGTATGGTACACTGGTACAGGTGACAGTATGGTACACTGGTACAGGTGACAGTATGGTACACTGGTACATGTGACAGTATGGTACACTGGTACAGGTGACAGTATGGTACACTGGTACAGGTGACAGTATGGTACACTGGTACAGGTGACAGTATGGTACACTGGTACAGGTGACAGTATGGTACACTGGTACAGGTGACAGTATGGTACACTGGTACAGGTGACAGTATGGTACACTGGTACAGGTGACAGTATGGTACACTGGTACAGGTGACAGTATGGTACACTGGTACAGGTGACAGTATGGTACACTGGTACAGGTGACAGTATGGTACACTGGTACAGGTGACAGTATGGTACACTGGTACAGGTGACAGTATGGTACACTGGTACAGGTGACAGTATGCTACACTGGTACAGGTGACAGTATGGTACACTGGTACAGGTGACAGTATGGTACACTGGTACAGGTGACAGTATGCTACACTGGTACAGGTGACAGTATGGTACACTGGTACAGGTGACAGTATGGTACACTGGTACAGGTGACAGTATGGTACACTGGTACAGGTGACAGTATGTATATGATACTAATTGAGTTTCTTTCTCCCTCAGGTACGTTGTAACACTGTCAGGTGAGTCAGTGTAGTTGTAGCACTGTCAGGTGAGTCAGTGTAGTTGTAGCACTGTCAGGTGAGTCAGTGTAGTTGTAGCACTGTCAGGTGAGTCAGTGTAGCTGCTGTAGCACTGTCAGGTGAGTCAGTGTAGTTGTAACACTGTCAGGTGAGTCAGTGTAGTTGTAGCACTGTCAGGTGAGTCAGTGTAGTTGTAGCACTGTCAGGTGAGTCAGTGTAGCTGCTGTAGCACTGTCAGGTGAGTCAGTGTAGTTGTAGCACTGTCAGGTGAGTCAGTGTAGCTGCTGTAGCACTGTCAGGTGAGTCAGTGTAGCTGCTGTAGCACTGTCAGGTGAGTCAGTGTAGCTGCTGTAGCACTGTCAGGTGAGTCAGTGTAGCTGCTGTAGCACTGTCAGGTGAGTCAGTGTAGCTGCTGTAGCACTGTCAGGTGAGTCAGTGTAGTTATAGCACTGTCAGGTGAGTCAGTGTAGTTGTAGCACTGTCAGGTGAGTCAGTGTAGTTGTAGCACTGTCAGGTGAGTCAGTGTAGTTGTAGCACTGTCAGGTGAGTCAGTGTAGCTGCTGTAGCACTGTCAGGTGAGTCAGTGTAGTTGTAGCACTGTCAGGTGAGTCAGTGTAGCTGCTGTAGCACTGTCAGGTGAGTCAGTGTAGCTGCTGTAGCACTGTCAGGTGAGTCAGTGTAGCTGCTGTAGCACTGTCAGGTGAGTCAGTGTAGCTGCTGTAGCACTGTCAGGTGAGTCAGTGTAGTTGTAGCACTGTCAGGTGAGTCAGTGTAGTTGTAGCACTGTCAGGTGAGTCAGTGTAGTTGTAGCACTGTCAGGTGAGTCAGTGTAGTTGTAGCACTGTCAGGTGAGTCAGTGTAGTTGTAGCACTGTCAGGTGAGTCAGTGTAGTTGTAGCACTGTCAGGTGAGTCAGTGTAGTTGTAGCACTGTCAGGTGAGTCAGTGTAGTTGTAGCACTGTCAGGTGAGTCAGTGTAGTTGTAGCACTGTCAGGTGAGTCAGTGTAGTTGTAGCACTGTCAGGTGAGTCAGTGTAGTTGTAGCACTGTCAGGTGAGTCAGTGTAGTTGTAGCACTGTCAGGTGAGTCAGTGTAGTTGTAGCACTGTCAGGTGAGTCAGTGTAGTTGTAGCACTGTCAGGTGAGTCAGTGTAGTTGCTGTAACACTGTCAGGTGAGTCAGTGTAGCTGCTGTAGCACTGTCAGGTGAGTCAGTGTAGTTGTAGCACTGTCAGGTGAGTCAGTGTAGCTGCTGTAACACTGTCAGGTGAGTCAGTGTAGCTGCTGTAGCACTGTCAGGTGAGTCAGTGTAGCTGCTGTAGCACTGTCAGGTGAGTCAGTGTAGTTGTAGCACTGTCAGGTGAGTCAGTGTAGCTGCTGTAACACTGTCAGGTGAGTCAGTGTAGTTGTAGCAGCTACACTGTCAGGTGAGTCAGTGTAGCTGCTGTAGCACTGTCAGGTGAGTCAGTGTAGTTGTAGCACTGTCAGGTGAGTCAGTGTAGCTGCTGTAACACTGTCAGGTGAGTCAGTGTAGTTGTAGCACTGTCAGGTGAGTCAGTGTAGTTGTAGCACTGTCGGGTGAGTCAGTGTAGCTGCTGTAGCACTGTCAGGTGAGTCAGTGTAGTTGTAGCACTGTCAGGTGAGTCAGTGTAGTTGCTGTAGCACTGTCAGGTGAGTCAGTGTAGTTGTAGCACTGTCAGGTGAGTCAGTGTAGCTGCTGTAGCACTGTCAGGTGAGTCAGTGTAGCTGCTGTAGCACTGTCAGGTGAGTCAGTGTAGCTGCTGTAGCACTGTCAGGTGAGTCAGTGTAGCTGCTGTAGCACTGTCAGGTGAGTCAGTGTAGCTGCTGTAGCACTGTCAGGTGAGTCAGTGTAGCTGCTGTAGCACTGTCAGGTGAGTCAGTGTAGCTCCTGTAGCACTGTCAGGTGAGTCAGTGTAGCTGCTGTAGCACTGTCAGGTGAGTCAGTGTAGTTGTAGTACTGTCAGGTGAGTCAGTGTAGCTGCTGTAACACTGTCAGGTGAGTCAGTGTAGTTGTAGCACTGTCAGGTGAGTCAGTGTAGTTGTAGCACTGTCAGGTGAGTCAGTGTAGTTGCTGTAACACTGTCAGGTGAGTCAGTGTAGTTGTAGCACTGTCAGGTGAGTCAGTGTAGTTGTAGCACTGTCAGGTGAGTCAGTGTAGCTGCTGTAACACTGTCAGGTGAGTCAGTGTAGCTGCTGTAGCACTGTCAGGTGAGTCAGTGTAGCTGCTGTAGCACTGTCAGGTGAGTCAGTGTAGCTGCTGTAGCACTGTCAGGTGAGTCAGTGTAGCTGCTGTAGCACTGTCAGGTGAGTCAGTGTAGCTGCTGTAACACTGTCAGGTGAGTCAGTGTAGCTGCTGTAACACTGTCAGGTGAGTCAGTGTAGCTGCTGTAGCACTGTCAGGTGAGTCAGTGTAGCTGCTGTAGCACTGTCAGGTGAGTCAGTGTTGCTGCTGTAGCACTGTCAGGTGAGTCAGTGTAGCTGCTGTAGCACTGTCAGGTGAGTCAGTGTAGCTGCTGTAGCACTGTCAGGTGAGTCAGTGTAGCTGCTGTAGCACTGTCAGGTGAGTCAGTGTAGCTGCTGTAACACTGTCAGGTGAGTCAGTGTAGCTGCTGTAACACTGTCAGGTGAGTCAGTGTAGCTGCTGTAGCACTGTCAGGTGAGTCAGTGTAGCTGCTGTAGCACTGTCAGGTGAGTCAGTGTTGCTGCTGTAGCACTGTCAGGTGAGTCAGTGTAGCTGCTGTAGCACTGTCAGGTGAGTCAGTGTAGCTGCTGTAGCACTGTCAGGTGAGTCAGTGTAGCTGCTGTAGCACTGTCAGGTGAGTCAGTGTAGCTGCTGTAGCACTGTCAGGTGAGTCAGTGTAGCTGCTGTAGCACTGTCAGGTGAGTCAGTGTAGCTGCTGTAGCACTGTCAGGTGAGTCAGTGTAGTTGTAGCACTGTCAGGTGAGTCAGTGTAGCTGCTGTAGCACTGTCAGGTGAGTCAGTGTAGCTGCTGTAGCACTGTCAGTTGAGTCAGTGTAGTTGTAGCACTGTCAGGTGAGTCAGTGAAGCTGCTGTAGCACTGTCAGGTGAGTCAGTGTAGTTGTAGCACTGTCAGGTGAGTCAGTGTAGTTGTAGCACTGTCAGGTGAGTCAGTGTAGCTGCTGTAACACTGTCAGGTGAGTCAGTGTAGCTGCTGTAGCACTGTCAGGTGAGTCAGTGTTGCTGCTGTAGCACTGTCAGGTGAGTCAGTGTAGCTGCTGTAACACTGTCAGGTGAGTCAGTGTAGTTGTAGCACTGTCAGGTGAGTCAGTGTAGTTGCTGTAACACTGTCAGGTGAGTCAGTGTAGTTGCTGTAACACTGTCAGGTGAGTCAGTGTAGTTGCTGTAACACTGTCAGGTGAGTCAGTGTAGTTGTAGCACTGTCAGGTGAGTCAGTGTAGTTGCTGTAACACTGTCAGGTGAGTCAGTGTAGCTGCTGTAGCACTGTCAGGTGAGTCAGTGTAGCTGCTGTATCACTGTCAGGTGAGTCAGTGTAGCTGCTGTAGCACTGTCAGGTGAGTCAGTGTAGCTGCTGTAGCACTGTCAGGTGAGTCAGTGTAGCTGCTGTAGCACTGTCAGGTGAGTCAGTGTAGCTGCTGTAGCACTGTCAGGTGAGTCAGTGTAGTTGTAGCACTGTCAGGTGAGTCAGTGTAGTTGTAGTACTGTCAGGTGAGTCAGTGTAGTTGTAGCACTGTCAGGTGAGTCAGTGTAGCTGCTGTAGCACTGTCAGGTGAGTCAGTGTAACTGCTGTAGTAGTGTCAGGTGAATCACTGTAGCACTGTTAGGTAAGTCACTGTAGCTGCTGTAGCAGTGTCAGGTAACTCACTGTAGCTACTGTAGTAGTGTCAGGTGAATCACTGTAGCACTGTTAGGTAAGTCACTGTAGCTGCTGTAGCAGTGTCAGGTAACTCACTGTAGCTACTGTAGTAGTGTCAGGTGAATCACTGTAGCACTGTTAGGTAAGTCACTGTAGCTGCTGTAGCAGCGCCAGGTGAATCACTGTAGCACTGTTAGGTAAGTCACTGTAGCTGCTGTAGCAGTGTCAGGTAAGTCACTGTAGCTGCTGTAGCAGTGTCAGGTGAGTCAGTGTAGCTGCTGTAGCACTGTCAGGTGAGTCAGTGTAGCTGCTGTAGCACTGTCAGGTGAGTCAGTGTAGCTGCTGTAGCACTGTCAGGTGAGTCAGTGTAGCTGCTGTAGCACTGTCAGGTGAGTCAGTGTAGCTGCTGTAGCACTGTCAGGTGAGTCAGTGTAGCTGCTGTAGCACTGTCAGGTGAGTCAGTGTAGCTGCTGTAGCACTGTCAGGTGAGTCAGTGTAGCTGCTGTAGCACTGTCAGGTGAGTCAGTGTACCTGCTGTACCACTGTCAGGTGAGTCAGTGTAGCTGCTGTAGCACTGTCAGGTGAGTCAGTGTAGCTGCTGTAGCACTGTCAGGTGAGTCAGTGTAGTTGTAGCACTGTCAGGTGAGTCAGTGTAGTTGTAGCACTGTCAGGTGAGTCAGTGTAGTTGCTGTAGCAGCGCCAGGTGAATCACTGTAGCACTGTTAGGTAAGTCACTGTACCTGCTGTAGCAGTGTCAGGTGAGTCAGTGTAGCTGCTGTAGCACTGTCAGGTGAGTCAGTGTAGCTGCTGTAGCACTGTCAGGTGAGTCAGTGTAGCTGCTGCAGCACTGTCAGGTGAGTCAGTGTAGCTGCTGTAGCACTGTCAGGTGAGTCAGTGTAGTTGTAGCACTGTCAGGTGAGTCAGTGTAGTTGTAGCACTGTCAGGTGAGTCAGTGTAGTTGCTGTAGCAGCGCCAGGTGAATCACTGTAGCACTGTTAGGTAAGTCACTGTACCTGCTGTAGCAGTGTCAGGTAAGTCACTGTAGCTGCTGTAGCAGTGTCAGGTGAATCACTGTAGCACTGTTAGGTAAGTCACTGTAGCTGCTGTAGCAGTGTCAGGTAAGTCACTGTAGCTGCTGTAGCAGTGTCAGGTGAATCACTGTAGCACTGTTAGGTAAGTCACTGTAGCTGCTGTAGCAGCGCCAGGTGAATCACTGTAGCACTGTTAGGTAAGTCACTGTAGCAGTGTCAGGTAAGTCACTGTAGCTGCTGTAGCAGCGCCAGGTGAATTACTGTAGCACTGTCAGGTAAGTCACTGTAGCTGCTGTAGCAGCGCCAGGTGAATTACTGTAGCACTGTTAGGTAAGTCACTGTAGCTGCTGTAGCACTGTTAGGTAAGTCACTGTAGCTGCTGTAGCAGTGTCAGGTAAGTCACTGTAGCTGCTGTAGCAGTGTCAGGTGAATCACTGTAGCACTGTTAGGTAAGTCACTGTAGCTGCTGTAGTAGTGTCAGGTAAGTCACTGTACCTGCTGTAGCAGTGTCAGGTGATTCAATGTGGCTGCTGTTTTAATGCAAATTATCTACTCAGTCAATCACATGGGAGACTCTCAGTGTCTACGAGCATGTAGACATGGGAGACTCTCAGTGTCTACGAGCATGTAGACATGGGAGACTCTCAGTGTCTACGAGCATGTAGACATGGGAGACTCTCAGTGTCTACGAGCATGTAGACATGGGAGACTCTCAGTGTCTACGAGCATGTAGACATGGGAGACTCTCAGTGTCTACGAGCATGTAGACATGGGAGACTCTCAGTGTCTACGAGCATGTAGACTCTCAGTGCCTACGAGCATGTAGACATGGGAGACTCTCAGTGTCTACGAGCATGTAGACATGGGAGACTCTCAGTGTCTACGAGCATGTAGACATGGTCAGGAGGTTCAGTTGTTGTTCAGACTGAACATCAGAATGTGAAAGAAATGTGATCTACGTGACTATGACTGCTGAATGATTATTGTGCCAGACTGGAAGGTTTGAGTGTCTCACAAACTGTAATAATGTTAGTAGAATTACCCACAATATGGTAGGTAAAAGGGCACATGTGCAGCTAATGCGACATTTCATTGTGACAACAAAGCTTCTGGAGAGCGAAACGTTGCCACAATAAAATGTCGCATTAATTGCACTTGCGTCCTTTTATCTAACATCTCAGAAACTGTTGATCTTCTGGGAGTTTCACCCACAACAGTCTGTAGAATTTACAGAAAATGATGTGGATAACACAAAAACATCCAGTGAGCGGCAGTTCTGTGAGTGACGACGCCTTGTTAATGAGAGAGGTCAGATGAGAATGACCAGACTGGTTCAGGCTGACAGGAAGGTGACAGTAACTCAAATAACCACGCGTTACAACAGTGTTTTGCAGCTAAGAGCAGGAAAGTAAGGTTACAATGAGCATAAAAAACTGGATAGTTGAAACTGAAGAACCGTCACCTGGTATGACAAAGCTCGATTTCTGCTGTGACATGCTGATGGTACTGTCAGAATACTGCGCAAAATCTTCGAGATGTGGTGCAACGGGAGATTCACTGCATAAATGTGCAACCCACAAATCTGCTGCAACTACGTGATGCTAACTTATTAACAAGAACCAGGACCTTAAGGAATGTTTTTAACACATTGTTGAATCCATGCCACGAAAAATTCTGCCTGTTCTGTCAGCAAAAGTGGACCATGCTCAGTACTAAAAGATTGTGCCTAATAAAGTGGCCAATGAGTGTGTGTGTGTGTGTGTGTGTGTGTGTGTGTGTGTGTGTGTGTGTGTGTGTGTGTGTGTGTGTGTGTGTGTGTGTGTGTGTGTGTGTATGTATGTATGTATGTATGTATGTATGTATGTATGTATATATGTATGTATGTATGTATGTATATATATATATATGTAAAACTGGTCAATTAGCAAGAACTCATTTAAAATTAAGTCCTTTCTGAAATTTTCTTTTATACGTTTAAAGATATAATTTTTTCATTAAAGTTAATGTAAAAAATTTGAATTTTGCACCAAAAGAATCTTAGAAAACTTACCTAACCTTATTATAACAAGAACAACTTATTTTAGCCTAACCCAGCTAAATGTATTTTAGATTTGTTTACAGTAATTTAATACTAAACAAACACAGTGAAATATATTTTATTCGTTAGGTTCAGAATGATTTTGGCGAAATATTGCATACACAAATTTTCACTTGTCCTATATGGCAAGATGAACGTTGCTATTTAAGCCAAGATCGCAAGTTCTGCCTATTCGGCACGACATATATATATATATATATATATATATATATATATATATATATATATATATATATATATATATATATATATATATATATATATATATATATATATATACATATATATATACAAGGAATTTGCAAGAGCAGGCGAAATATACACAAACACTGATCTCTGCAAGGAATTCGCCTGCTCTTGCGAATTCCTTGCATTGTTAAAATCTCTAGTAAGGCTGATCCATGCAGGGGATGAGATGAAAAGCTGTAAGCCTTCTCCCTGAAAGCTGGCTGCCTTGGATCAAAGTCTAGCGCAAGCTGGACGCCAAGGTATTGGTCCAGTGTGGTGAGAATGGTATAGCACTGCGTACCTTGTTCCAAGGTTCGTAGGTTCGAGTCTCTTTCAGCCAGAGATCAAGTGTGTGTGTGTATATATATGTATATGTATGTATATATATATATATATATATATATATATATATATATATATATATATATATATATATATATATATATATATATATATATACATACATATTCACACACAGATAGATAGAGAGAAAGACAGATAACTACAATAATAGTAATCTTTATTACAAGTAATTAATACTATTGCAGACCTTGCTGACATCACTGATGTTATACAGGAAGTACCTGGTTATGGAGAACATTTCTGGCAACTTACGTTAATCTTGCCCTCCAGGATGCGATCCACACCAGTCAACTAACGCCCAGATAAATAGATAGGTAGACTGATATACAGGTATATTTGGTGATGGTGTCATCTTTACTAGCAGAGTAAGCCTAGTACACAAACTGGCTGGGCGAGCCTAGTACACATACTAGCTGAGTGAGTTTACGTAATACACGCCAGCGTGGCCGCTCGTGCCATCTGGACTAAGCTGTTTCCGCCCTGCCCTCGGATAAAACCCTGGTGATGGCGGCGCTCCATGCCCCTCCTTCCTACCCACCACCACCATCTTGCCAGGGACGACCCAGGTAACACCCACAGCGGAAGCCTCCCACAGGTTTCCGCACTCATGCATATTCATGTGACATGCAGGTTACCTTGGTCTCCCAGTCCGCCTCAACCATCTCAATGATGAGGCTTACCTTCTAATTCTCATTTTTACATCGGGAAAAATGTAGCGTTTTCCGTTGTGTTGATAGGTCCGTATGTTTACATTGTACTTTTTACGTTGTTTTTGGACTATGTTTTTTTTTTGTTTTTTACGTTGTAGAAGACGTGAGCGTAAGTGAGGTGGGATGGTTGGTGTTGGGGAAGGGCCGAGGGCAGGACCCTGTGTTGTCGCATGATTAAGACTCGGTATATTCATCATGTCGTCCAGCTGCTACTGCCTCTATTGCCCCCTTCCATTCCTTCCCCCTTTCCCCCCTTCCCTGGGCATCTTACCCCTCCTCCACCCCCTCCCTGGTACTCTCTGGGTGCTGCTGTCAGCGTGCCCTTGTGTTACCCCTGGCCACCACCTTGTTCCTGCTGACTGCCCAGCTCGTCACCCGGCCACGGCTATTGTTACCTCTGGTACTTCTTGGAAGGGGTGCTACTGATGGTGACACTTCCCATCCAGAGAACTCTACCTATCCTCCACTTCCTCGACTCAAACCCAAATAATTCCTATTTCCTAGGTATTGTACGACTCCTAAGTTGTCAATGTTTCACTATATAATTTAGGTATGGGACGATACCCAATTTTCTCCTGATACCGATATTTTACCCATATTATTTTTTTTTTATTTTTATTTTAAAATATAATGACTATGTTCAGTATATAAGTGTCAGGGGCCCAAGACTGTTCAACTGCCTCCTAGCATACATAAGGGGGATTACCAAGAGACCCCTGGCTGTCTTCAAGCAGGCACTGGACAAGCACCTAAAGTCGGTACCTGACCAGCCAGGCTGTGGTTCGTACGTTAGATTGCGTGCAGCCAGCAGTAACAGCCTAGTTGATCAGGCCCTGATCCACCATGAGGCCTGGTCACAGACCGGGTCGCGGGGGCGTTGACCCCCGGAACTTTCTCCAGGTAAACTCCAGGAATGTTTATTGGGTATTAAATAACAGAAGAAGGTTAAATATTAAATAACTTTATCTGAGATGATAATGTTATTAATGATTACTTGGTCTGTTGTGTTTGTGTATGTGTATACTCACCTATTTGTGGTTGCAGGGGTAGAGACATAACTCTTGACCCCGCCTCTTCACTGCTCGCTACTAGGTCCTCTCTCTCCCTGCTCCATGAGCTTTATCAAACCTCGTCTTAAAACAATGTATGGTTCCTGCCTCCACTACGTCACTTTCTAGGCTATTCCACTTTCTGACAACTCTATGACTGAAGAAATATTTCCTAACGTCCCTTTGACCCATCTAAGTCTTCAACTTCCAATTGTGACCCCTTGTTTCTGTGTCCCATCTCTGGAACATCTTGTCTCTACCCACCTTGTCAATTCCTCGCTGTATTTTATATTTCGTTATCATGTCTCCCCTAACTCTCCTGTCCTCCAGTGTCGTCAGGCCGATTTCCCTTAACCTTTCTTCGTAGGACATTCCCCTTAGCTCCGGGACTAGTCTTGTTGCAAACCTTTGCACTTTCTCAAATTTCTTGATGTGTTTGACCAGGTGTGGATTCCAAACTGGTGCTGCATACTCCAATATGGGTCTAACGTACACGGTGTACAGAGTCTTGAACGATTCCTTACTGAAGTGTCCGAACGCTATTCTCAGGTTTGTCAGGCGCCTATATGCTGCAGCAGTTATATGGTTGATGTGCTCCTCAGGAGACGTGTTCGGTATTATACTCACACCAAGATCCTTTTCCTTTAGTGAGGTTTGCAGTCTTTAGCGACCTAGCCTATACTCTGTCTGCGGTTTTCTTTGCCCTTTCCCGATCTTCATGACTTTGCTTTTGGTACTGTTAAATTCCAGGAGCTAGATGCTGCATCAAGTTTGCAGCCTGTCCAGGTCCCTTTGTAGTCATGCCTGATCTTCGTACGAGTTAATTCTCCTCATTAACTTCACAAACAGGGATACTTCTGAGTCTATGCCGTCATGTCATTCACATATACCAAAAACAGCACTTTTCCTAGGACTGATCCCTGTGGAACCCCGTTCGTCGCAGGCGCCCACTCTGACACCTCATGATGTACCATGACTCGTTTCCTTCCTGCCAGGCATTCTTTGAGCCATTGCAGTACCTTTCCTGTTATGCATGCCTGATCCTCTAGCTCTTACACTAATCTCTTGTGAGGAACTGTGTCGAAGAAATTCTTGCAATCCAAGAAGATGCAATCTACCCACCCCTTTCTTTCATGCCTTACTTCCGTTACCTTGTCATAAAACTCCAGTAGGTTCGTGACAGAGGATTTCCCGTCTTTGAATCCGCGCTGGTTGTCGTTTATAAGCTCATTCCTTTCTAGGTGGTCCACCACTCTTCTCCTTATAGTCTTCTTTACGACTTTGCATAAAATACATGTCAGTGACACTGGTCTGTAGTTAAATTCTTCATGTCTGTCTCCTTTTTTAAAAATTGGGACTACATTTGCTGACTTCCATACCTCAGGTAGTCGCTGTTTGGATAGTTGTGTTAAAGATTGTTGTTAGTAGTACACAAAGCGCCTCTGCTACCTCTCTAAGAACCCACGGAGAGATGTTATCCGGTCCCATCTTTAAGATATCTAGTTCGCTTAGCAGCCATTTCACCTACTCCTCGGTTGTATGTATCGCGTCCCACACTTGTTTGTGTACCCCACCACTCCGTCTTTCCGGAGTCCTTTCTGTCTCCACTGTGAATACTTCTTTGAATCTCATGTTGAACTCCTCACATACTTTCTGATATGATTGTACAACAGCTTTAGGTCAGACCTGGCTTTCGGTACTATGTCATTTTTGTATTGTCGTTGGGCTTCCTTCCTTACCTGCGCATATTCATTTCTTGCTCTTTGACTACTCTTCTTATTCTCCTGGGCTCTTTGCCTTCGCCTTCTATACTTCCATTCTCTAGCACACTTGGTTTTGGCCTCTCTGCTACATCTGTGGGTGAAACAAGGGATCGTCCTGGCCTTCTCGTTATGTCTGTTGCCCTCGGATACAAACCTCTACTCCCCTTCCTTGCATATTGTTGTCACATATTCCATCATCTCATTTACTGATTTCCGTGTGCGTGCATGTGTGTGTGTGTGTGTGTGTGTGTGTGTGTGTGTGTGTGTGTGTGTGTGTGTGTGTGTGTACTCACCTAATTGTGGTTGCAGGGGTCGATTCATAGCTCCTGGCCCCGCCTCTTCACTGGTCACCACTAGGTCAACTTTCTCCCTACACCATAAGCTTTATCATGGTACCTGCCTCTACTACCTCACTTTTGGAACATCCTGTCTCTGTCCACCTTGTCGATTCCTCTCAGTATTTTGTATGTCGTTATCATGTTCCCCCTGTCACTCCTGTCCTCCAGTGTCGTCATGTCGTAGGACATGCCCCTTAGCTCCGGGACTATTCTTGTTGCAAACGTTTGCGCTTTTTCTAGTTTCCTGACTTGCTTGACCAGGTGTGGGTTCCAAACTGGTGCTGCATACTCCAGTATGGACCTGACGTACACTGTGAACAAGGTTCGGAACGTCTCCTTACTGAGATGCCGAAATACTATTCTTAGGTTCACTAGTCGCCGAAATGCTGCAGCAGTTATTTGGTTGATGTGCGCCTCAGAAGATGTGCTCGGTATTATACACACCCCAAGATCCTTTTCCTTGAGCGAGGCTTGTAGTCTTTGGCTCACTAGACTGTACTCTGTCTGCAGTCTTCTTTGCCCTTCCCCAATCTTCATGACTTTGCACTTGGTGGGTATTACGAACACAAGTAATGAACTGCCTGTGAGACCTGGTCGTAATGATAATTGGAGCAAACAAACTCAGCAGTAGACTACCTGGAGTCTACCTAGAGGGTATTCCGGGGATCAACGCCCCACGCGGCCCGGTTCACGACCAGGCCTCCCGGTGGATCGGGGCCTGATCTACTAGGATGTTACTGGTGGCCGCACGTAGTCCAACATACGAACCACAGCCCGGCTGATCCGGCACTGACTTTAAGTATCTGTCCAGTTCCCTCTTGAAGGCAGCCAGGGGCCTATTGGTAATTCCCCTTATGCATGGTGGGAGGCTGTTGAAAAGTTTTGGGCCCCGGACTATCATGGTGTTTTCTCTTAGTGTACCAATGGTGCCCCTGCTTTTCACTGGGGGTATTTTGCACCCCCAGCCCAGTCTTTTACTTTTGTACTGAATGATTTCTGTGTGCAGATTCGGGACCATTCCTTCTAGAATTTCCAAATGTAGATTATGATACATCTCTCTCGCCTGTTTTCCAGCGAGTACAAGTGCTTCCAAGCGTTCCCAGTAGTTGAGGTGTTTGATAGAGCTTATACGTGCAGTAAAGGTTCTCTGTACACTCTCTAGATCTGCAATTTCACCTGCTTTGAAAGGAGATGTTAATGTATGGCAGTATTCCAACCTAGAGAGAACAAGTGATTTGAAAAGGATCATCATTGGCTTGGCATCTCTCGTTTTGAACGTTCTCATTATTCATCCTATCATTTTCTTTGCAGTTGTGATCGTGGCACTGTTATGATCCTTGAAAGTGAGATCCTCAGACATTACCACTCCCAGGTCCCTCACATTATTTTTCCGCTCTATTGTATGATCAAAGTTTTTAAGTATACTCAGTTCTAATTATTATCTCCTCCAGTTTTCCATAATGGATTAGTTGGAATTTGTCTTCTTTGAACATCATATTGTTCTCCGTTGCCCACTGGAAAACTTGGTTTATCGTGTCCTCAATAGATGAGAGCCTCATGCAGATCCTAGTATCATCTGCAGAGGATGATACGGTGCTCTGTCTATGCCTGATATGAGGATGAGGAACAGGATGGGGGCGAGTACTGTGCCTTGTGGAACTGAGCTTTTCACTATGGCAGCTTCCGATTTAACTCTGTTGACCACTACTCTTTATGTTCGATTGGTTAGAAAGTTGAAGAGCCATCTCCCCACTTTGCCAGTTATTCCTTTAGCACGTATTTTGTGCTCTATTACGCCATGATTGCACTTGTCAAAGGAGTTTGTAAAGTCTGTGTATATTACATCTGCATTTTGTTTTTCTTCCAGTGCATCCAAGACCATATCATAATGATCCAGTAGTTGCAAGAGGCAGGAGCCACTTGCTCTGAACCCATGTTGCCCTGGATTGTGCAGTTTTTGGGAATCCAAGTGGTTTGCAATCGTGCTTCTTAGCACTCTTTCAAAGATTTTTGTGATGTGTATCTATAGTTCTAAGCTAATGCTTTCCTGCCATCTTTATGAAGTGGGGCTATATCCGTTGTTTTTAGTGACCGTGGAATCTCACCTGTGTCTAAGCTCCTTCTCCATAGCATACTTAGGGCCCGTGAGAGGGGTTTCTTGCAATTCTTAACGAACACAGAGTTCCACGAGTCTGGACCTGGGGATGAGTGCATGGGCATGTTGTCAATGGCTTTCTCAAAGTCTAGTGGAATTAGGGTTATGTCAGAAATTTGGCATACATTGACAAGGTTTCGAGGATCATTCATGAATTATTTCGATTGTCTCTCTTTAGTCTCGTTAGTGGCTCGCTGAACACTGAGTCATATTGAGATTTCAGTATCTCACTCATTTCTTTGTTGTCATCTGTGTTGGTTCCGTCTTGTCTGAGCAGCGGCCCTATACTAGATGTGGTTTTTGCCTTGTTTTTGACAAGTAAATGGAGGTGTAAATGGAAAACCCTGGAGGAACTAGTCCCTCACCTGCACACTGAAATCACGGCCTATGACAACAAGAGACTTGGCAAGCAGTGTACAGGACCGCCAGTAAAAAAACAGAGGTGGGATAAAAGAGCTGGACGAGTGTAAGGGGTTCGCGACTGTTCAAAACTTTCCATGCATAAGTTGCCAGACCTACAGTGACCAGTGATGGTGACCTGCATAACTACATTGATGGTGACCTGCATAACTACATTGATGGTAAGCTAAATAATCACAGTAGTGACCTACAGTGTCCACAATGATGGTGACCTACAGTGACCACAGTAATGGTGACCTACAGTGGCCACAGTGATGGTGACCTACAGTGACCAGTGATGACCTTTCTCGCCTATTTTCCAAGGAGTGCGCTTGAAGGAACGTCAGACCTTCCAAGTAGTTAATAATAATAATAATAATAATAATAATAATAATAATAATAATAATGACGTTAATAATAATGACGTTAATAATAATGACTATAATGATAATAATAACGATAATTATGACAGCAGCAATAATAATAATAATATAATTATTATTATTAAAGAGAGGGAAGAGGTGAAAGTGTGAGGATAATCCAGGACGCTGGAAGACGAGGTAGGAATGGAAAGTGACCACCCAGAGCTGGAAGGTGAAGGGAGGGGAGGGGGTTATGGGGATGGGGGGGTGGCGGTACCCGGAAGACGTGGAAGGAACGGTGACTGTCTCGTAAGATTGGCGGAGATACTGTGGCGGGGGGAGGTGTCTGGGGGAGAGGGCATGGAGACCTGGTGGTGTGGAAGGGGCGGGGAGATCTTGTGGTGGTGGGAGGGGTGGCAGCCTGCTGGTCAGATGGAAGGGGGTGATAGGAGTGTTGGGGGAGGGGTTGTAGGTATGGTGGGGGTCCTCAGGGGGAGGGGGAGAGATGACGCAAAATTAGCGAATTCCCATACCTGGCTGGGTGAAGGTAGCCCAGTGGGGGCTGGGGGTGGTGGGAGGGCGTGGGTGGACCGTGGGACGTCGTGGGTAGTCGTGGGTGGACGTGGGTTTACGTGGGAATTCATGGGTGGAGAGTGGTAGTGGTGGGTGGAGGGTGGTAGTGGTGGGTGGAGGGTGGTAGTGGTGTATGGAGGGTGGTAGTGGTGGGTGGAGAGTGGTGGTGGTGGGTGGAGGGTGGCAGTGGTGGGTGGAGAGTGGTGGTGGTGGGTGGAGGGTGGCAGTGGTGGGTGGAGGGTGGTAGTGGTGGGTATAGGGTGGTAGTGGTGGGTGGAAGGTGGTAGTGGTGGGTGGAGAGCGGTAGTGGTGGGTGGAGGGTGGTAGTGGTGGGTGGAGGGTTACCTGGAGGTTATTCCGGGGATCAACGCCCCCGCGGCCCGGTCCATGACCAGGCTTCCCGATGGATCAGGGCCTGATCAACTAGGTTGTTACTGCTGGCCGCACGCAGTCCAACGTACGAGCCACAGCCCGGCTGATCTGGCACTGACTTTAGGTATCTGTCCAGCTCTCTCTTGAAGGCAGCCAGGGGTTTATTGGCAATTCCCCTAATGCTTGATGGGAGGCTGTTGAACAGTCTTGGGCCCCGGACACTTATGGTGTTTTCCCTTAGTGTACCAATGGCGCCCCTACTTTTAATTGGGGGCATTTTGCACCCCCAGCCCAGTCTTTTACTTTCGTAGGGAGTGATTTCTGTGTGCAGATTTGGGACCATTCCTTCCAGGATTTTCCAAGTGTAAATTATGATATATTTCTCTCTCTCCTGCGTTCCAACGAGTACAAGTCAAGTGCTTCCAAGCGTTCCCAGTAGTTAAGGTGCTTGACAGAACTTATACGTGCAGTAAAGGATCTCTGTACACTCTAGATCAACAATTTCACCTGCTTTGAACGGAGATGTTAATGTACAGCAGTATTACAGCCTAGAGAGAACAAGTGATTTGAAAAGGATCATCATTGGCTTGGCATCTCTCGTTTTGAAAGTTCTCATTATCCATCCTATCATTTTCTTTGCACGTGCGATCGTGGCACTGTTGTGATCCTTGAAAGTGAGATCCTCAGACATTACTACTCCCAGGTCCCTTACATTATTTTTCCGCTCTATTGTATGGCCGGAGTCAGTAGTATACTCTGTTCTAGTTATTATCTCCTCCAGTTTTCCATAACGGAGTAGTTGGAATTTGTCCTCATTGAACATCATATTGTTTACCGTTGCCCACTGGAAAACTTTGTTTATATCTTCTTGGAGGTTAACCGCTTCCTCAGCAGATGACAGCCTCATGGTAGTGGTGGGTGGTGGGTGGTAGTGGTGGTGGGTGGTGGTTGGTGGGTGGTAGTGGTGGTGGGTGGAGGGTGGTAGTGGTGGGTGGAGGGTGGTAGTGGTGGTGGGTGGAGGATGGTAGTGGTGGTGGGTGGTGGGTGGTAGTGGTGGTGGGTGGAGGGTGGTAGTGGTGGTGGGTGGAGGGTGGTAGTGGTGGTGGGTGGTGGGTGGTAGTGGTGGTGGGTGGAGGGTGGTAGTGGTGGTGGGTGGTGGGTGGTGGGTGGTAGTGGTAGTGGGTGGAGGGTGGTAGTGGTGGTGGGTGGAGGGTGGTAGTGGTGGTGGGTGGTAGTGGTGGTGGGTGGAGGGTGGTAGTGGTGGTGGGTGGAGGGTGGTAGTGGTGGGGGAGGGTGGTAGTGGTGGTGGGTGGAGGGTGGTTGTGGTGGGGGGAGGGTGGTAGTGGTGGGGGAGGGTGGTAGTAGTGGGAGGAGGGTGGTAGTGGTGGGTGGAGGTGGTAGTGGAGGATCAAGCCTCCACCCACTCCTAGTTTTCACTGACTCACACGGATTTAGCGCTTCACAAATAAAAAAATAAGTTACAAGTATTGGTGAAGACAGATGTTCTCCTAGCACCTTACATCCTAGGAGCGTGTATTATTGTATCCTAGCAGAGTGTATTACTGTATCCTAGGAGCGTATATTACTGTATCCTAGGAGCGTGTATTACTGTATAATAGGAGAGTGTATTACTGTATCCTAGGGGCGTGTATTACTGTAACCTAGCAGAGTGTATTACTGTATAATAGGAGAGTGTATTACTGTATCCTAGCAGAGTGTATTACTGTATAACAGGAGAGTGTATTATTATATCCTAGGAGCGTGTATTACTGTATCCTAGAAGCGTGTATTACTGTATCCTAGGAGAGTGTATTACTGTATCCTAGAAGCGTGTATTACTGTATCCTAGCAGAGTGTATTACTGTATCCTAGGAGCGTGTATTACTGTATCCTAGGAGCGTGTATTACTGTATCCTAGGAGAGTGTATTACTGTATCCTAGGAGCGTGTATTACTGTATCCTAGGAGCGTGTATTACTGTATCCTAGGAGAGTGTATTACTGTATCCTAGGAGCGTGTATTACTGTATCCTAGGAGCGTGTATTACTGTATCCTAGGAGCGTGTATTACTGAATCCTAGGAGCGTGTATTACTGTATCCTAGGAGCGTGTATTACTGTATCCTAGGAGCGTGTATTACTGTATCCTTGGAGCGTGTATTACTGTATCCTAGGACAAAATACAAACACCCAATTAATGCAGCGATGCGTGTATTGCCCTATTTTTCGGCATATAAGGCGCACGACAGATGTACCATAACAGTAAATCAGTAATAGCATTTAAGAGTTAACGACCCTCTTACATTACGCTAAAGCATAACCCTGAGACAACCCTTGACCCTGACCTTGAGCATATAAGGCGCAGGGTCATTCTCCAAGTCTGTTCTGTGCGGAAAGGCGCGCCTTATATGCCGGAAAACACGGTACCTGTGGACAACTGTACACACACACTGCCATAACAAGGTGAGAGATATGGCAGACAGTAGATATAAAATAATAATAAAACTAAAAGGTCACAGTACCGTGACTGGAACAATACAGAGTTGTGTATGGACGATAGAGCCAGTGAAAAATTGTTGAGCAGGAGGCACAGTAAGAGAACACTGCATCAACATCCATGGTCCCTGGCTCTTCAAGCTGCTGCCAGTCAGCATCAGAAACACTGCTACAACATGACTCACCTTCCTATGGCGTAGAAATATACCTAGTTGGACGAATCTTATTGTGGCTAGCTGGTCCAGTGGCTAACGCGACGGTCTGGAGTTTTGAGACTCTCTGACCGCGGGTTCAAATCCCGCCCGTGGTATGGTCTGCTACAACAAGTGTAGAAGTTTTCAAGAGGACACTGGTTCACTACCTCGGCCAGGTAGTGAACCACGCTCTCATGTTACCGCAGTTTACCTAGAGTTTACCTAATGATACACCACCGACAAGTTGATAAATAACACACATGTGTAACACTTGAATGTTGATAAATTAGACACATGTGCAACTCAATAAAGAGTTGCACATGTGTCTAAATTATCAACATGTCGGTTCTCTGAACCATTCATCTACAAACACTTGAATACCTGGAGTCTGCCTGGAGGTTGTTCCGGGGGTCACCGTCCCCGCGGTCCGGTCCATGACCAGACTTCGCGGTGGATCAGGACCTGATCAACCAGGCTGTTACTGCTGGCCGCACGCAATCTTGCGTCTCCCTTCCTATCCTGCCTCTCTCTTCCCCTTCCTGCGTCTCCCCTTCCCTTTCCTGCGTCCCTGTTTTTCACCGTAACCGGCAGGAGGGAAGAAATGTGAAGGCTGGTGGGGAGGGGGGTAGGTGAAGGGGAGGAAGGGAGGAGTCCGGTGAAGGGAGTATGCAAAAGTGGGTGGTTGATAGCATCTTGTTACCCGGCCGCTGCCGTCCTTCGCTGAAAAGCTGTCTGGCGGTGTGTGAATGGTGGTGGTGGTGGTGAATAGTGAGGAGAGTGAAGCCTGGGGATTAGTCCTCCCCCTCCCCACCACTATTTCCCTACACCATCCCCCCTTCACCCCCTACAACCTCATCCCCTTCACCTCTGTACCCACCTGGGAGCTGGCAGGGGCGCGCGGACTTTTGTTTGTGATTACCACCCATCTCCCCCCTCTCCCCTCCCTCCCTCTGAAGATACTGCTGATGTCTCCCTCACACGCCCACGCACACTACCCACTCCTACATACCCCACTCACGCCTACATACTACACCCACATCTGCATACTTCACTCACACCTGTATACTACACGCACACCTGCATACTGCACCCACACCTGCATACTACACCCACACCTACATACTACACCTACACCTACATAGCACACCCACACCTGCATACTACATCCACAACTACATGGTACACCCACACCTACATAGTACACCCACACTTGCATACTACACCCACACCTACATACTACACCCACACCTACATAGCACACCCACACCTGCATACTACATCCACACCTACATGGTACACCCACACCTACATAGTACACCCACGCTTGCATACTACACCCACACCTGCATACTACACCCACCTACATAGTACACCCACACTTGCATACTACACCTACACCTGCATACTACACCCACACCTGCATACTACACCCACCTATATAGTACACCTACACCTGCATACTACACCTACACCTGCATACTACACCCACCTACATAGTACACCTACACCTGCATACTACACCTACACCTGCATACTACACCCACCTACATAGTACACCTACACCTGCATACTACACCCACCTACATAGTACACCTACACCTGCATACTACACCTACACCTGCATACTACACCCACCTACATAGTACACCTACACCTGCATACTACACCTACACCTGCATACTACACCCACCTACATAGTACACTTACACCTGCATACTACACCTACACCTGCATACTACACCCACCTACACCTGCATACTACACCTACACCTGCATACTACACCCACCTACATAGTACACCTACACCTGCATACTACACCTACACCTGCATACTACACCCACCTACATAGTACACCTACACCTGCATACTACACCTACACCTGCATACTACACCCACCTACATAGTACACCTACACCTGCATACTACACCTACACCTGCATACTACACCTACACCTGCATACTACACCCACACCTACATAGTACACCTACACCTGCATACTACACCTACACCTGCATACTACACCTACATACTACACCCACATCTGCATACTTCACTCACACCTGTATACTACACGCACACCTGCATACTGCACCCACACCTGCATACTACACCCACACCTACATACTACACCTACACCTACATAGCACACCCACACCTGCATACTACATCCACAACTACATGGTACACCCACACCTACATAGTACACCCACACTTGCATACTACACCCACACCTACATACTACACCCACACCTACATAGCACACCCACACCTGCATACTACATCCACACCTACATGGTACACCCACACCTACATAGTACACCCACGCTTGCATACTACACCCACACCTGCATACTACACCCACCTACATAGTACACCCACACTTGCATACTACACCTACACCTGCATACTACACCCACACCTGCATACTACACCCACCTATATAGTACACCTACACCTGCATACTACACCTACACCTGCATACTACACCCACCTACATAGTACACCTACACCTGCATACTACACCTACACCTGCATACTACACCCACCTACATAGTACACCTACACCTGCATACTACACCCACCTACATAGTACACCTACACCTGCATACTACACCTACACCTGCATACTACACCCACCTACATAGTACACCTACACTTGCATACTACACCTACACCTGCATACTACACCCACCTACATAGTACACTTACACCTGCATACTACACCTACACCTGCATACTACACCCACCTACATAGTACACTTACACCTGCATACTACACCTACACCTGCATACTACACCCACCTACATAGTACACCTACACCTGCATACTACACCTACACCTGCATACTACACCCACCTACATAGTACACCTACACCTGCATACTACACCTACACCTGCATACTACACCCACCTACATAGTACACCTACACCTGCATACTACACCTACACCTGCATACTACACCTACACCTGCATACTACACCCACACCTACATAGTACACCTACACCTGCATACTACACCTACACCTGCATACTACACCTACACACTACACCCACACCTGCATACTACACCCACACCTACATAGTACACCTACACCTGCATACTACACCTACACCTACATACTACACCTACACCTGCATACTACACCCACACCTACATAGTACACCTACACCTGCATACTACACCCACACCTACATAGTACACCTACACCTGCATACTACACCTACACCTGCATACTACACCTACACACTACACCCACACCTACATACTACACCCACACCTACATAGTACACCTACACCTGCATACTACACCTACACCTACATACTACACCTACACACTACACCCACACCTACATACTACACCCACACCTACATAGTACACCTACACCTGCATACTACACCTACACCTGCATACTACACCTACACACTACACCCACACCTACATACTACACCCACACCTACATAGTACACCTACACCTGCATACTACACCTACACCTGCATACTACACCTACACACTACACCCACACCTGCATACTACACCCACACCTGCATACTACACCTACACCTGCATACTACACCTACACACTACACCCACACCTACATACTACACCCACACCTACATAGTACACCTACACCTGCATACTACACCTACACCTGCATACTACACCTACACACTACACCCACACCTGCATACTACACCCACACCTGCATACTACACCTACACCTACATAGTACACCCACACAAACAATCTTCGCTAATGAACATATGCTACTTCCAATATCCTTGACTTCAAGTTAAGCTACACAAGAGATAGTTCACTTACTGCAGTGGGTCACTTACGGCAGTGACAGTACAGTGTATCACTGTAGTAAGCTACATTGAGACACTTTCTGCAGTGTTACACTTTAGTGAAACCTGAGGAATGTTTACGGATGTCGACGCCTTCACGGCTTGGTGCCAGACCAAGCCTTCTGGTGGATCAAGGCCTGATCAACCTGGCTATTACTGCTGGTTATACGTAGACCGACCGACGAAAATCAGCTCGGCTAGCCACGAACTGACTTGAGGAATTGATCAAGTTGCCTCTCTTAAACAGTCTCAGTGAACTCACGACTCAACTCTTTGTTTGAGGCATATTGTATAGTCTGCTGACACTGTTGTTGTTGTAGGGAGTAATTTATGTGTGTAGATTTGAGACTACTACCAGACTATCAGGTGTTGCCAAGACTACTACCAGATTATCATGTGTTACCAAAACTACATACCAGACTATCAGGTGTTGCCAAGACTACATACTAGACTATCAAGTGTTACCAAGACTACTACCAGATTATCAGGTGTTGCCATAATAAAAATCTAACACTGGTGTATATAAAACTTTTGTCAAGATTTTATCTCAGTGTGGGAACACTGTCTCCCCCTCCCCTTCTTCCCCTCTCCGGTAACCACTCGTTGTAATAATAATAATAATAATAATAATAATAATAATAATAATAATAATAATAATAATAATAATAATAATGTTGCTATTGTCCTCTAGAAAGATACAGAAGTCGTTATTATTTTCTGCGGGAAGCGGTAAACTTGTATATGTGTTACATCACGCCTGGGTAATGGGTGGCAGCCAGGTTCAAGCAGTGAACCATCAGCACCATAACCCAGGACAACCCATCACCTACACCAGGGAGAGAGACAGACATGGTGGGAAGGTGTCTCCATCACCACAGAGAGAAAGAGGGAGAAGGAAGGAGGGAGAGAGAGGAGAGAGAGAGAGGGAGAGGGGGAGGGAGAGAGAGAGAAGGGAGGGAGGGAGGTAGAGAGAGAAGGGAGGGAGGGAGAGAGAGAAGGGAGGGAGGGAGGTAGAGAGAGAAGGGAGGGAGGGAGAGAGAGAAGGGCGGGAGGGAGAGAGGGAGGAAGAGAGAGAAGGGAGGGAGGGAGGGAGAGAGAGAAGGGAGGGAGGGAGGGAGAGAGAGAGATAGGGAGGGAGGGAGGGAGATAGGGAGGGAGAGAAGGGCGGGAGGGAGAGAGGGAGGGAGAGAGAGAAGGGAGGGAGGGAGAGAAGGAAGGGATGGAGGGAGGGAGAGAGGGAGGGAGAGAGAGAGAAGGGAGAGAGAGGAGGGAGAGAAGGGAGAGGAGGGAGAGAAGGGAGAGAGAGAAGGGAGGGCGGGGGGAGGGAGAGAGGGGGGAGGGAGAGGAGGGAGGGAGGGAGGGAGGGAGAGAAGGAAGGGAGGGAGGGAGGGAGAGTGAAGCAAGGAAGGGAGGGAGGGAGGGAGAGTGAAGCAAGGAAGGGAGGGAGGGAGGGAGGGAGAGTGAAGCAAGGAAGGGAGGGAGGGAGGGAGAGTGAAGCAAGGAAGGGAGGGAGGGAGGGAGAGAAGGGAGGGAGGGAGGGAGGGAGAGAAGGGAGGGAGAGAAGGGCGGGAGGGAGAGTGGGAGGGAGAGAGAGAAGGGAGGGAGGGAGAGAAGGGAGGGAGGGAGGGAGGGAGAGAGAGAAGGGAGGGAGGGAGAGAAGGGAGGGAGGGAGTGAGGGAGGGAGGGAGAGAAGGGAGGGAGGAAGGGAGAGAGAGAAGGGAGGGAGGGAGAGAAGGGAGGGAGGGAGAGAAGGAAGGAAGGAAGAGAAGGAAGAAAGGAAGGAGGGAGGGTGAGAAGGGAGGGAGGGAGGGAGAGAAGGGAGGGAGAGAGGGAGGGAGGGAGAGAAGGAAGGGAGGGAGGGAGGGAGGGAGGAAGGGAGAGAAGGGAGGGAGAGAGAGAGTGAGGGAAGGGAGGGAGAGAGGGAAGGGGAAGAGGGAGGGAAGGAAGGGAGGGAGGAAGGGAAGGGAGGGAGAGAGGGAGGGAGGGAGAGAAGGAAGGGAGGGAGGGAGGGAGAGTTGGAAGGGAGGGAGGGAGAGAAGGGAGGGAGAGAGGGAGGGAGGGAGAGAAGGAAGGGAGGGAGGGAGGGAGAGAAGGGAGGGAGAGAGGGAGGGAGGGAGAAGGAATCGAGGGAGGGAGGGAGAGAAGGAAGGGAGGGAGAGAGGAAGGGAGGGAGAGAGGGAGGGAGGGAGAGAGGGAGGTAGGGAGAGAAGGAAGGCAGGCAGGGAGGTAGGGAGAGAAGGGAGGGAGAGAGGGAGGGATTGAGAAGGAATCGAGGGAGGGAGGGAGAGAAGGAAGGGAGGGAGAGAGGAAGGGAGGGAGAGAGGGAGGGAGGGAGAGAGGGAGGGAGGGAGAGAAGGAAGGAAGGGAGGGAGGGAGGGAGAGAAGGAAGGAAGGGAGGGAGGGAGGGAGAGAAGGAAGGAAGGGAGGGAGGGAGCGAGAGAAGGAAGGAAGGGAGGGAGAGAGGGAGAGAAGGAAGGAAGGGAGGGAGAGAGGGAGAGAAGGAAGGAAGGGAGGGAGGGAGCGAGAGAAGGAAGGAAGGGAGGGAGGGAGGGAGAGAAGGAAGGGAGGGAGAGAGGGAGAGAAGGAAGGGAGATAGAATTCTCCTTGACATAATAACATTTGAAGGTAATATATATCGATTTTCATAATACATCCATCTGCAAGCCTGGCCCAAGCCTGGCCCAAGCCTGGCCCAAGCCTGGCCCAAGCCTGGCCCAAGCCTGGCTCAAGCCTGGCCCAAGCCTGGGCCAAGCCTGGCACAAGCCTGGCCCAAGCCTGGCCCAAGCCTGGCCCAAGCCTGGCCCACAGTGCTAGCCCACAGTGCTACACTAGTAGGCTGGACATCAGATAGGCTGGGCATCAGATTGGCTGAACATCATGTAGGCTGGACATCAGGTAGGCTGGACACCAGGTAGGCTGGACATCAGATAGGCTGGACATCAGATAGGCTGGACATCAGGTAGGCTGGACATCAGATAGGCTGGACATCAGGTAGGCTGGACATCAGGTAGGCTGGACATCAGGTAGGCTGGACATCAGATAGGCTGGACATCAGATAGGCTGGACATCAGATTGGCTGGACATCAGGTAGGCTGGACATCAGGTAGGCTGGACATCAGATAGGCTGGGCATCAGATAACCCGGACATCAGGTAGGCTGGTCATCAGGTAAGCTGGACATCAGATAGGCTGGACATCAGGTAAGCTGGACATCAGGTAGGCTGGACATCAGGTAGGCTGGACATCAGGTAAGCTGGACATCAGGTAGGCTGGACATCACGTAGGCTATACATCAGGTAGGCTGGACATCAGGTAGGCTGGACATCAGGTAGGCTGGACATCAGGTAGGGTGGACATCCTTAGTCTTCCTGGATAACAACACATGTTACAGAGAAGTATGAACACAGATATTTGTCTGTATCATCACACTGACGTTTCCTGGTGTGCTGTCACTTACCGTCTACTGTGCTTCATGAATTCCGTCCACTGGAAGGGCGGAAAGACGAGGAATTGAGCAACGGACCCGGTGTGAAGGAAGGTCACCATGACCGCCATCATGGCCTCAACATCCCTTGGCAGAAAATATTCAACCTGCTACAAGCATATGTTGGTACTTCTGCACCTTATACAACACCTAGGTATACTGATCACTTCAGTACAGGGGTTGTTTGAAGGTGCTGATCCTGAACACGGTAGAAGATGAGGTAATCAATCCCTTATCCTAGATTAAAGGATTCACGTGTTGGCCCTAGATAACTAGAGTGGTGATCACGTCCGGATTAACATGATAAATCCACTGCTTGGCGAAACGTCTTCAGAATAAAGAAACCCATGTGTTGCACATGTGTGTACAACACCTGGGTATCAATGCTAATAGCTATGCTTCCATATCTGTAAGAAATATTGATGGTGCTAGAGTAGAGGTCACAGGTAAACAACTGCTTTGTCTTCCCATTTAGGAACAAATATGTGGTGGAGTCAGTAACTGTTTACTGACAGCTTCTGTAAGCCACTATTCCATGTTGGTTGTCAGGAAGGAAGTCGCTGCACTATCTTCTATTCTCCATTACCGTCTGGTGTTCATTGCGTCTGTTTGCTCTGTGGGCGTGAGTGTGTGTGTCACTTTATGGGCGTGAGTGTGTCTAATTACTGTGTGGGCGTGTGTTTGTCTGAGTACTGTGTGGGCGGGAATGTGTTTGTGTGATCATTGTGTTGTCGTGAGTGTGTCTAGGAAAGAAGCAGATTTTATAGACAACGTAAGTGTACGTCCAAGATGAAGAATAAGAAGCAGTAGTAAAACAGAGCAAAGTGCAGCATCAGCGAGGTACAAAGCTCAGTTCCCCAGGACAGTGTCCTGGCACCTCTGGTGTTTCTCGTCCTCATAGCAGAGATAAAAACACCCGTCACAGCTTTGTATCATCATCTGCAGATGACACTAAAATAAGCATGAAAGTCACTCCCGTAGAAGACACTGAAAAATTACAGGAAGATATAAGCAGTGTTTTCTAGTGGGCAGTGGAGAACAACATGACGTTCAATGGTGTTAAGTTCCAGCTGCTTAGGTATGGAAATAATGAAGAACTTAAAAGAAACATTGTATACAAAACTCAAGATGATCATCAAACAGAACGAAAGGAACACGTGAAAGACCTGGGAATCATTATGTCAGCTGGCCTTTCTTTAAGAAAGGTCAAAAGATGATGGGGCGGATAATGAGAACTTTCATAAAAAGGGAAATAATGCCAATGGGGACACTTTCCAAATCACTTGTGCTCTCTCGTTTTAGAATATTGCTCTATGTTGACGGCCCCGTTCAGGGCAGGAGAAATATCAGAGATGGAACAGATATAGAGATCGTTTAAGGCCCTCCTAGAGCTAGCAAAGCATTTAAATTACTAGGAACGCCTTCAAGTCTTAAATATATACTCAATTGAACGGAGAAGAGAGAGATACATGATAATATATATCTGAATAGTACTTAAGGGCCTTGTTCCAAACACGTACACTGCCATAACAACATACTGGAGTGAGAGATATGGGAGGAAGTATAAAGCAGGGTCAAAGGTATATCAAAGGAGGAGAATACTACCTGGCAGTAATGTATTAAGACTGGCATTATCTCAGAAGCTCTCAGCGCTCTTATCTAATCACCGCCATGTTGGTGCTTAATCATGGACCTCGCTCACCCCAGCTTGCCCCGGGGTGGTCACACTGCCCACTCATCCCCACCTTGCCCTGGGGTCACAGTGCCCGCTCAACCCAGCTTGCTCTGGGGTCACACTGCTCGCTCACCCCAGCTTGCCCCGGGGTGGTCACAGTGCCCACTCATCCCCACTTTGCCCTGGGGTCACAGTGCTCGCTCAACCCAGCTTGCTCTGGGGGTCACACTGCTCGCTCACCCCAGCTTGCCCCGGGGTGGTCACAGTGCCCACTCACACCCTTTGCCCTGGGGTCACACTGCTCGCTCACCCCAGCTTGCCCCGGGGTGGTCACAGTGCCCACTCATCCCCACTTTGCCCTGGGGTCACAGTGCTCGCTCAACCCAGCTTGCTCTGGGGGTCACACTGCTCGCTCACCCCAGCTTGCTCTGAGGGTCACATTGCTCGCTCACCCCAGCTTGCTCTGAGGGTCACACTGCTCGCTCACCCCAGCTTGCTCTGAGGGTCACACTGCTCGCTCACCCCGGCGTGCTCTGAGGGTCACACTGCTCGCTCACCCCAGCTTGCTCTGAGGGTCACACTGCTCGCTCACCCCGGCTTGCTCTGAGGGTCACATTGCTCGCTCACCCCAGCTTGCTCTGAGGGTCACACTGCTCGCTCACCCCAGCTTGCTCTGAGGGTCACACTGCTCGCTCACCCCGGCTTGCTCTGAGGGTCACATTGCTCGCTCACCCCAGCTTGCTCTGAGGGTCACACTGCTCGCTCACCCCGGCTTGCTCTGAGGGTCACATTGCTCGCTCACTCCAGCTTGCTCTGAGGGTCACACTGCTCGCTCACCCCGGCTTGCTCTGAGGGTCACATTGCTCGCTCACCCCAGCTTGCTCTGAGGGTCACACTGCTCGCTCACCCCGGCTTGCTCTGAGGGTCACACTGCTCGCTCACCCCAGCTTGCTCTGAGGGTCACACTGCTCGCTCACCCCAGCTTGCTCTGAGGGTCACACTGCTCGCTCACCCCAGCTTGCTCTGAGGGTCACACTGCTCGCTCACCCCAGCTTGCTCTGAGGGTCACACTGCTCGCTCACCCCAGCTTGCTCTGAGGGTCACACTGCTCGCTCACCCCAGCTTGCTCTGAGGGTCACACTGATCGCTCACCCCAGCTTGCTCTGAGGGTCACACTGCTCGCTCACCCCAGCTTGCTCTGAGGGTCACACTGCTCGCTCACCCCAGCTTGCTCAGAGGGTCACACTAACAACCAACCACAGCTTCGTATCAAAACAAACAAGACAGTTGACTCAGTAGAAAGCAAGAATGAGCCTCAAGAAACATCATAAGCACTCGCAAACAACACACCTTGCTTAATAGGGTTTGAAGCCTATCGACCACACTAGGTTCAAGTCAACTCTTGAGATATACCAACTGACATATACATCACTGCAGGTATACATTACTGCAGGTATACATCACTGCAGGTATACATTACTGCAGGTATACATCACTGCAGGTATACATTACTGCAGGTATACATTACTGCAGGTATACATCACTGCAGGTATACATCACTGCAGGTATACATCACTGCAGGTATACATCACTGCAGGTATACATCACTGCAGGTATACATCGCTGCAGGTATACATTATTGTAGGTATACATCACTGCAAGTTTACACCACTGCAGGTAAACATCACTGCAGGTATAAATCACTCCTGTCATCAGTGCACACACATCAAAACGGATATACTCACTAGAATATACTCACCATAATATACTCACCACAATATATACAAACTGTCAGGTAATGTTGGAAATTCCAACTGTTGACAAGTGAAGGTCGACACTATAACACAGGACACACGTGAAGGTCGACACTATAACACAGGACACACGTGAAGGTCGACACTATAACACAGGACACACGTGAAGGTCGACACTATAACACAGGACACACGTGAAGGTCGACACTATAACACAGGACACACGTGAAGGTCGACACTATAACACAGGACACACGTGAAGGTCGACACTATAACACAGGACACACGTGAAGGTCGACACTATAACACAGGACACACGTGAAGGTCGACACTATAACACAGGACACACGTGAAGGTCGACACTATAACACAGGACACACGTGAAGGTCGACACTATAACACAGGACACACGTGAAGGTCGACACTATAACACAGGACACACGTGAAGGTCGACACTATAACACAGAACACACGTGAAGGTCGACACTATAACACATGACACACACATGAAGGTCGACACTGTAACACATGACACACAAGTACCAGGAGCATATCCATCCTGTGGAGAGTAGTGCAAGAGCATATCCATCCTGTGGAGAGTAGTGTAGGAGCATATCCATCCTGTGAAAAGTAGTGCGGGAGCATATCCATCCTGTGGAGGGTAGTGCAAGAGCATATCTATCCTGTGGAGGGTACTGTAGGAGCATATCCATCCTGTGGAGAGTAGTGTAGGAGCATATCCATCCTGTGGAGGGTAGTGCAAGAGCATATCTATCCTGTGGAGGGTACTGTAGGAGCATATCCATCCTGTGGAGGGTAGTGCAGGAGCATATCAATCCTGTGGAGGGTAGTGCAGGACCATATCCATCCTGTGGAGGGTAGTGAAGGAGTATATCCATCCTGTGGAGGGTAGTGCAAGAGCATATCCATCCTGTGGAGGGTAGTGAAAGAGCATATCCATCCTGTGGAGTGGAGTGCAAGAGCATATCCATCCTGTGGAGGGTAGTGCAAGAGCATATCCATCCTGTGTAGGGTAGTGAAAGAGCATATCCATCCTGTGGAGTGGAGTGCAAGAGCATATCCATCCTGTGGAGGGTAGTGCAAGAGCATATCCATTCTGTGGAGGGTAGTGCAGGAGCATATCCATCATGTGGAGGGTAGTGCAGGAGCATATCTATCCTGTGGAGGGTAGTGCAGGAGCATATCCATCCTGTGGAGGGTAGTGCAGGAGCATATCCATCCTGTGGAGGGTAGTGCAGGAGCATATCCATCCTGTGGAGGGTAGTGCAGGAGCATATCCATCCTGTGGAGGGTAGTGCAGGAGCATATCTATCCTGTGGAGGGTAGTGCAGGAGCATATCCATCATGTGGAGGGTAGTGCAGGAGCATATCCATTCTGTGGAGGGTAGTGCAGGAGCATATCCATCCTGTGGAGGGCAGTGCAAGAGCATATCCATCCTGTGGAGGGTAGTGCAGGAGCATATCCATCCTGTGGAGGGCAGTGCAAGAGCATATCCATCCTGTGGAGGGTAGTGCAGGAGCATATCCATCATGTGGAGGGTAGTGCAGGAGCATATCCATCCTGTGGAGGGTAGTGCAAGAGCATATCCATCCTGTGGAGGGTAGTGCAGGAGCATATCCATCATGTGGAGGGTAGTGCAGGAGCATATCCATCCTGTGGAGGGCAGTGCAGGAGCATATCCATTCTGTGGAGGGTAGTGCAGGAGCATATCCATCCTGTGGAGGGTAGTGCAGGAGCATATCCATCCTGTGGAGGGCAGTGCAAGAGCATATCCATCCTGTGGAGGGTAGTGCAGGAGCATATCCATCATGTGGAGGGTAGTGCAGGAGCATATCCATCCTGTGGAGGGTAGTGCAAGAGCATATCCATCCTGTGGAGGGTAGTGCAGGAGCATATCCATCATGTGGAGGGTAGTGCAGGAGCATATCCATCCTGTGGAGGGTAGTGGAAGAGCATATCCATCCTGTGGAGGGTAGTGCATGAGCATATCCATCCTGTGGAGGGTAGTGCATGAGCATATCCATCCTGTGGAGGGTAGTGCAGGAGCATATCCATCATGTGGAGGGTAGTGCAGGAGCATATCCATCCTGTGGAGGGTAGTGGAAGAGCATATCCATCCTGTGGAGGGTAGTGCAGGAGCATATCCCTCCTGTGGAGAGTAGTGCAGGAGCATATCCATCCTGTGGAGGGTAGTGCAAGAGCATATCCATCCTGTGGAGGGTAGTGCAAGAGCATATCCATCCTGCGCAGGGTAGTGCAGGAGCATATCCATCCTGTAGAGGGTAGTGCAGGAGCATATCCATCCTGTGGAGGGTAGTGCAGGAGCATATCTATCCTGTGGAGTGGAGTGCAAAAGCATATCCATCCTGTGGAGGGTAGTGCAAGAGCATATCCATTATGTGGAGGGTAGTGCAGGAGCATATCCATCCCGAGGAGGGTAGTGTAGGAGCAATCCATCCTGTGGAGGATAGTGCAGGAGCATATCCATCATGTGGAGAGTAGTGCAAGAGCATATCCATCCTGTGGAGGGTAGTGCAGGAGCATATCCATCATGTGGAGAGTAGTGCAAGAGCATATCCATCCTGTGGAGGGTAGTGCAGGAGCATATCAATCCTGTGGAGGGTAGTGCAAGAGCATATCCCTCCTGTGGAGGGTAGTGCAGGAGCATATCCATCCTGTGGAGGGTAGTGCAGGAGCATATCCATCCTGTGGAGGGTAGTGCAAGAGCATATCCATCCTGTGGAGGGTAGTGCAGGAGCATATCCATCGTGTGGAGGGTAGTGCAGGAGCATATCCATCCTGTGGAGGGTAGTGCAGGAGCATATCCATCATGTGGAGGGTAGTGCAGGAGCATATCCATCCTGTGGAGGGTAGTGGAAGAGCATATCCATTCTGTGTAGGGTTGTGAAAGAGCATATCCATCCTGTGGAGTGGAGTGAAAGAGCATATCCATCCTGTGGAGGGTAGTGCAAGAGCATATCCATCCTGTGCAGGGTAGTGCAGGAGCATATCCATCCTGTGGAGGGTAGTGCAGGAGCATATCCATCCTGTGGAGGGTAGTGCAAGAGCATATCCATCCTGTGGAGGGTAGTGCAGGAGCATATTCATCCTGTGGAGGGTAGTGCAAAAGCATATCCATCCTGTGGAGGGTAGTGCAGGAGCATATCCATCGTGTGGAGGGTAGCGCAGGAGCATATCCATCCTGTGGAGGGTAGTTCAAGAGCATTTCCATCCTGTGTAGGGTAGTGTAAGAGCATATCCATCCTGTGGAGGGTAGTGCAGGAGCATATCCATCCTGTGGAGGGTAGTGCATGAGCATATCCATCCTGTGGAGGGTAGTGCAGGAGCATATCCATCCTGTGGAGGGTAGTACAAGAGCATATCCATCCTGTGGAGGGTACTGCAGGAGCATATCCATCCTGTGGATGGTAGTGCAGGAGCATATCTATCCTGTGGAGGGTAGTGCAGGAGCATATCCATCCTGTGGAGGATAGTGCAGGAGCATATCCATCCTGTGGAGGGTAGTGCAAGAGCATATCCATCCTGTGGAGGGTAGTGCAGGAGCATATACATCCTGTGGAGGGTAGTGCAGGAGCATATCCATCCTGTGGAGGGTAGTGCAGGAGCATTTCCATCCTGTGTAGGGTAGTGCAAGAGCATATCCATCCTGTGGAGGGTAGTGCAAGACCATATCCATCCTGTAGAGGGTAGTGCAGGAGCATATCCATCCTGTAGAGGGTAGTGCAGGAGTATATCCATCCTGTGGAGGGTAGTGCAAGAGCATATCCATCCTGTAGACTACAGGATGGATATGCTCCTGCACTACCCTCTACAGGATGGATATGCTCCGGCACTACCCTCTACAGCATGGATATGCTCCTGCACTACCCTCTACAGCATGGATATGCTCCTGCACTACTCTCTACAGGATGGATATGCTCCTGCACTACCCTCTACAGGATAGATATGCTCCTGCACTACCCTCTACAGCATGGATATGCTCCTGCACTACCCTCTACAGCATGGATATGCTCCTGCACTACCCTCTACAGGATGGATATGCTCCTGCACTACCCTCTACAGGATGGATATGCTGCTGCACTACCCTCTACAGCATGGATATGCTCCTGCACTACCCTCTACAGCATGGATATGCTCCTGCACTACCCTCTACAGCATGGATATGCTCCTGCACTACCCTCTACAGGATGGATATGCTCCTGCACTACCCTCTACAGGATGGATATGCTCCTGCACTACCCTCTACAGGATGGATATGCTCCTGCACTACCCTCTACAGGATGGATATGCTCCTGCACTACCCTCTACAGCAGTGGTTCCCAAACTTTTTCAGCTTGTTACCCAATTTAACATGCCACATGAAGCATGTTACCCCTTTCACAAAATGTTGTTATTATTGATATATATGGCTAAACGTGAACGTATACAGCCTCGCATACTCTGCTAATCCTAGCAAAACCATTGAAAACGTAAGAACCACACATACATTATATATAAAATTAATAATAGCTACAAATTCACAGTAACAGTGGGTAAATACTAACTATATACTGCACAGGGCAGTACACATACATACCAGCTTATGTCTACCTCGGCTGATGCTCACAGATAAACTGACAGTGTGAAATAGAGGCAGCCTCAGGAAGTGAGTGACGCGTACTGGACAGGTCGATCTGGGCTACTGAGTGACTTTTGTCCTGAAGCATACTTGTCAAAATACTTTTGGGTTTCCACACACTTAGCTATATATTTCTTCTTTTCTAATATTGTATATTAGTTTTTGATGTTTATTGTTATTTGGTTTAACTTTATTACTTACTTATAATAGGTTTACTTTACAACTTTATATACTAAGACAAAGTTAACAATAATCCTCATACCGGGTACCGCATTGTTTTCTGGATTTTCAGAATTCATAACTTTTTTTCTGTCACCCCTCCATTACCCCCCAAAAATGGTTAAATTACCCCCAGGGGGTAATTTACCCCCAGTTTGGGAACCACTGCTGTAGAGGGTAGTGCAGGAGCATATCCATCCTGTAGAGGGTAGTGCAGGAGCATATCCATCCTGTAGAGGGTAGTGCAGGAGCATATCCATCCTGTAGAGGGTAGTGCAGGAGCATATCCATCCTGTAGAGGGTAGTGCAGGAGCATATCCATCCTGTAGAGGGTAGTGCAGGAGCATATCCATCCTGTAGAGGGTAGTGCAGGAGCATATGGATTCACAAAGACCTGAGAACTAGGCAGCAAAAGATTTGAAAGTAGTACATCTGGATTTATACCTACACTTGTTCTATTTGTTGCAAATAAATATTTCCTTATTATGTCTGGTATCTTATTTTCATTAATAAGATATGTTGATATATCACGTAGGTTATTATACTGTCATTATATTTCTTAGCAAATGGACAATATAAGCACAAAGTTTTTTCCGAATATTGACCATATGTCTGACCACATACTTTGTATTTGGTTAGATCATCATCTGTGTCTACCAGACTGCCAGAAGTACTTATAACCAAGCCTAAGCCTGGTCACTACAACATGAGTCAGTACTTATAACCAAGCCTAAGCCTGGACACTACAACATGAGTCAGTACTTATAACCAAGCCTAAGCCTGGTCACTACAACATGAGTCAGTACTTATACCAAGCCTAAGCCTAGTCACTACAACATGAGTCAGTACTTATAACCAAGCCTAAGCCTGGTCACTACAACATAAGTCAGTACTTATAACCAAGCCTAAGCCTGGTCACTACAACATGAGTCAGTACTTATAACCAAGCCTAAGCCTGGTCACTACAACATAAGTCAGTACTTATAACCAAGCCTAAG
This sequence comes from Cherax quadricarinatus, assembly GCF_038502225.1. Classification (NCBI taxonomy): domain Eukaryota; kingdom Metazoa; phylum Arthropoda; class Malacostraca; order Decapoda; family Parastacidae; genus Cherax; species Cherax quadricarinatus. The sequence continues at coordinate 6,430,415 of NC_091362.1, read as the reverse complement.
CCTGGTCACTACAACATGAGTCAGTACTTATAACCAAGCCTAAGCCTGGTCACTACAACATGAGTCAGTACTTATAACCAAGCCTAAGCCTGGTCACTACAACATGAGTCAGTACTTATAACCAAGCCTAAGCCTGGTCCCTACAACCTGAGTCAGTACTTATAACCAAGCCTAAGCCTGGTCACTACAACATGAGTCAGTACTTATAACCAAGCCTAAGCCTGGTCACTACAACATAAGTCAGTACTTATAACCAAGCCTAAGCCTGGTCACTACAATATGAGTCAGTACTTATAACCAAGCCTAAGCCTGGTCACTACAATATGAGTCAGTACTTATAACCAAGCCTAAGCCTGGTCACTACAATATGAGTCAGTACTTATAACCAAGCCTAAGCCTGGTCACTACAATATGAGTCAGTACTTATAACCAAGCCTAAGCCTGGTCACTACAATATGAGTCAGTACTGATAACCAAGCCTAAGCCTGGTCACTACAATATGAGTCAGTACTTATAACCAGGCCTAAGCCTGGTCACTACAACATGAGTCAGTACTTATAACCAAGCCTAAGCCTGGTCACTACAATATGAGTCAGTACTTATAACCAAGCCTAAGCCTGGTCACTACAATATGAGTCAGTACTTATAACCAAGCCTAAGCCTGGTCACTACAACATGAGTCAGTACTTATAACCAAGCCTAAGCCTGGTCACTACAATATGAGTCAGTACTTATAACCAAGCCTAAGTCTGGTCACTACAACATGAGTCAGTACTTATAACCAAGCCTAAGCCTGGTTACTACAACATAAGTCAGTACTTATAACCAAGCCTAGGCCTGGTCACTACAACATAAGTCAGTACTTATAACCAAGCCTAAGCCTGGTCACTACAACATGAGTCAGTACTTATAACCAAGCCTAAGCCTGGTTACTACAACATGAGTCAGTACTTATAACCAAGCCTAAGCCTGGTTACTACAACATAAGTCAGTACTTATAACCAAGCCTAGGCCTGGTCACTACAACATGAGTCAGTACTTATAACCAAGCCTAAGCCTGGTCACTACAATATGAGTCAGTACTTATAACCAAGCCTAAGCCTGGTCACTACAATATGAGTCAGTACTTATAACCAAGCCTAAGCCTGGTCACTACAACATGAGTCAGTACTTATAACCAAGCCTAAGCCTGGTCACTACAATATGAGTCAGTACTTATAACCAAGCCTAAGCCTGGTCACTACAACATAAGTCAGTACTTATAACCAAGCCTAGGCCTGGTCACTACAACATAAGTCAGTACTTATAACCAAGCCTAAGCCTGGTCACTACAACATGAGTCAGTACTTATAACCAAGCCTAAGCCTGGTTACTACAATATGAGTCAGTACTTATAACCAAACCTAAGCCTGGTCACTACAACATGAGTCAGTACTTATAACCAAGCCTAGGCCTGGTCACTACAACATAAGTCAGTACTTATAACCAAGCCTAAGCCTAGTCACTACAACATGAGTCAGTACTTATAACCAAGCCTAAGCCTGGTTACTACAACATAAGTCAGTACTTATAACCAAGCCTAAGCCTGGTCACTACAACATGAGTCAGTACTTATAACCAAGCCTAGGCCTGGTCACTACAACATAAGTCAGTACTTATAACCAAGCCTAAGCCTGGTTACTACAATATGAGTCAGTACTTATAACCAAGCCTAAGCCTGGTTACTACAATATCAGTCAGTACTTATAACCAAGCCTAAGCCTAGTCACTACAACATGAGTCAGTACTTATAACCAAGCTTAAGCCTGGTTACTACAACATAAGTCAGTACTTATAACCAAGCCTAAGCCTGGTTACTACAACATAAGTCAGTACTTATAACCAAGCCTAAGCCTGGTCACTACAACATAAGTCAGTACTTATAACCAAGCCTAAGCCTGGTTACTACAACGTCAGTCAACTTGTTCACCTTACAAGCTAATCCGCAGACATATCTAATTTCATGTTACTACAGTGGGTGATCGATCTACTGTTATTACAGTGGGTGATCGATCTACTGTTATTACAGTGGGTGATCGATCTACTGTTATTACAGTGGGTGATCGATATACTGTTATTACAGTGGGTGATCGATCTACTGTTATTACAGTGGGTGATCGATCTACTGTTATTACAGTGGGTGATCGATCTACTGTTATTACAGTGGGTGATCGATCTACTGTTATTACAGTGGGTGATCGATCTACTGTTATTACAGTGGGTGATCGATCTACTGTTATTACAGTGGGTGATCGATCTACTGTTACTACAGTGGGTGATCGATCTACTGTTATTACAGTGGGTGATCGATCTACTGTTATTACAGTGGGTGATCGATCTACTGTTATTACAGTGGGTGATCGATCTACTGTTATTACAGTGGGTGATCGATCTACTGTTATTACAGTGGGTGATCGATCTACTGTTATTACAGTGGGTGATCGATCTACTGTTTACAGTGGGTGATCGATCTACTGTTATTACAGTGGGTGATCGATCTACTGTTATTACAGTGGGTGATCGATCTACTGTTATTACAGTGGGTGATCGAGCTACTGTTACTACAGTGGGTGATCGATCTACTGTTATTACAGTGGGTGATCGATCTACTGTTATTACAGTGGGTGATCGATCTACTGTTATTACAGTGGGTGATCGATCTACTGTTATTACAGTGGGTGATCGATCTACTGTTATTACAGTGGGTGATCGATCTACTGTTACTACAGTAGGTGATCGATCTACTGTTATTACAGTGGGTGATGGATCTACTGTTATTACAGTGGGTGATCGATCTACTGTTATTACAGTGGGTGATCGATCTACTGTTATTACAGTGGGTGATCGATCTACTGTTATTACAGTGGGTGATCGATCTACTGTTATTACAGTGGGTGATCGATCTACTGTTACTACAGTGGGTGATCGATATACTGTTATTACAGTGGGTGATCGATCTACTGTTATTACAGTGGGTGATCGATCTACTGTTATTACAGTGGGTGATCGAGCTACTGTTACTACAGTGGGTGATCGATCTACTGTTACTACAGTGGGTGATCGATCTACTGTTATTACAGTGGGTGATCGATCTACTGTTATTACAGTGGGTGATCGATCTACTGTTATTACAGTGGGTGATCGATCTACTGTTATTACAGTGGGTGATCGAGCTACTGTTACTACAGTTTGTGATCGATCTACTGTTACTACAGTGGGTGATCGATCTACTGTTATTACAGTGGGTGATCGATCTACTGTTACTACAGTGGGTGATCGATCTACTGTTACTACAGTGGGTGATCGATCTACTGTTATTACAGTGGGTGATCGATCTACTGTTATTACAGTGGGTGATCGATCTACTGTTATTACAGTGGGTGATCGATCTACTGTTATTACAGTGGGTGATCGATCTACTGTTACTACAGTGGGTGATCGATCTACTGTTATTACAGTGGGTGATCGATCTACTGTTATTACAGTGGGTGATCGATCTACTGTTATTACAGTGGGTGATCGATCTACTGTTATTACAGTGGGTGATCGATCTACTGTTACTACAGTGGGTGATCGATCTACTGTTATTACAGTGGGTGATCGATCTACTGTTATTACAGTGGGTGATCGATCTACTGTTATTACAGTGGGTGATCGATCTACTGTTGTTACAGTGGGTGATCGATCTACTGTTATTACAGTGGGTGATCGATCTACTGTTATTACAGTGGGTGATCGATCTACTGTTATTACAGTGGGTGATCGATCTACTGTTATTACAGTGGGTGATCGATCTACTGTTATTACAGTGGGTGATCGATCTACTGAGGCTTGTAACTACATTCCTATAACATTCAATTTCATTATTTATTTCTCTCCTATATTATTCCCAAGGATAGACAACAAACACATACATTTTCCTTCAGTTTACTTTACCTAACTTATCAACTTTGTCATGGAGTCAGTGGTGACAGAACCCATAAAAAAATGATATGGTTGATATCGTAAAATGGCGGCTGACACATGCCCACCATGGACCGCCATACCTTTTTTACCCAGTGGTGACGCGGGTATAAAGGGGTACTTGACCACTGCTGCTGATGCCTCTCACTCACTCTCTTACACACTTTCTGCTCTTTCATCAACCATCATCTGTTATAGTTATTACTTTTACGACCACTCGAGACATCTTCCAAACACACAGTGTGTATAAAAGTCATCAATTAGCTGTGTTTGTTAGTGAAAATAATGGCGCGAGTCTATGATAGTGGTGGCAGCTGAGGTGGTGCCAGCGAGAGCAACCAACAGTTTTATGGCGCAGTTACCACCTCTCTTATATTAACATTAATTATATCCACTCTATAATTACATATAACATTATATAATATAGTTTCGCGAGAGGATTCATTAAATACCATCAAGCCGTAACCTAGAGAAGTAATGTATGTCGGGTGAAGGTGTGGTGGTCGGGTGTGGTGGTCGGGTGTGGTGGTCGGGTGTGGAGGACGGAGGTGGGCAGCCTCCTGTACCCTTTTTTTTACGAGATTGGCATAAAAAGCGTTAGTGGGTGAGGCTGTGATTGGCTGGTGCTCGCCAGGGCGGGGCCAACCCTTTACCCCTTCCACCACCCCTTACATCCCCCCCTAAAACAGGTTCTCCTATAGTCACTCCTTATATCCACTTATGCTCACTTATGTAAAGATATAACCAGAGATTATTTGGGAATTTAAGTGAAGGGAGAGACTGTAGTGGTTGGTGTGTGTACACGGTGTGTGTGTGTGTGTGTGTGTGTGTGTGTACACGAGGTGTTAGTGGTGGCCAGTGAGTGTGATATGCCCAGCGGCTTGGCCAATCCCAGGCTGGGCTGTGGACCACACTGATCAATATCATGCATTTAACCCTTCCCGACTGGGCCAATCAGAAGCCTGCTCGGTCGACCTGACCCCGCCACGCCCACCACAGCCCCTACTCATCCTCTGATTGGCTCACCCCTGACTGGCTCACTCTCTAATTGGCTCTCTCTCTGACTGGGCCAATCGCTAATTAATTCACTGCTCTGTTTTTTATAATCCCAAAAACGATTATTTGATCGAAAATACATGTTTGAACACAGATAGTTTAATGTTTATTCTGCATCCCATACCCATCCTGTGGGCGGTAGTCACCCCATACCCATCCTGTGGGCGGTAGTCACCCATACCCATCCTGTGGGCGGTAGTCACCCATACCCATCCTGTGGGCGGTAGTCACCCATACCCATCCCGTGGGTGGTAGTCACCCCATACCCATCCTGTGGGCGGTAGTCACCCCATACACATCCTGTGGGTGGTAGTCACCCCATACCCATCCTGTGGGTAGTAGTCAAACCATACACATCTTGTGGGCGGTAGTCACCCATACCCATCCTGTGGGCGTTAGTCACCCCATACCCATCCTGTGGGCGGTAGTCACCCCATACCCATCCCGTGGGCGGTAGTCACACATACCCATCCTGTGGGCAGCAGTCACCCTATACCTATCCTGTGGGCGGTAGTCACCCATACCCATCCTGTGGGCGGTAGTCACCCATACCCATCCTGTGGGCGGTAGTCACCCCATACCCATCCTGTGGGCGGTAGTCACCCATACCCATCCTGTGGGCGGTAGTCACCCCATACCCATCCTGTGGGCGGTAGTCACCCATACCCATCCTGTGGGCGGTAGTCACCCATACCCATCCTGTGGGCGGTAGTCACCCCATACCCATCCTGTGGGCGGTAGTCACCCATACCCATCCTGTGGGCGGTAGTCACCCCATACCCATCCTGTGGGCGGTAGTCACCCCATACCCATCCTGTGGGCGGTAGTCACCCCATACCCATCCTGTGGGCGGTAGTCACCCCATACCCATCCTGTGGGCGGTAGTCACCCCATACCCATCCTGTGGGCGGTAGTCACCCCATACCCATCCTGTGGGCGGTAGTCACCCATACCCATCCTGTGGGCGGTAGTCACCCCATTCCCATCCCGTGGGCGGTAGTCACCCCATACCCATCCTGTGAGTGGTAGTCACCCCTTACCCATCCTGTAGGCGGTAGTCACACCATACCCATCTTGTGGGCGGTAGTCACCCATACCCATCCTGTGGGCGGTAGTCACCCATTCCCATCCTATAGGCGGTAGTCACCCCATATCCAACCCATACAAATCCTGTGGACGGTAGTCACCCATACCCATCCTGTGGGCGGTAGTCACCCAGTACCCATCCTGTGGGCGGTAGTCACCCCATACCCATCCTGTGGGTGGTAGTCACCGCATACTGATCCTGTGGGCGGTAGTCACCAAATACACATCCTGTGGGTGGTAGTCACCCTATACCCATCCTGTGGGTAGTAGTCAAACCATACACATGTTGTTTGCGGAAGTCACCCATACCCATCCTGTGGGCGTTAGTCACCCCATACCCATCGTGTGGACGGTAGTCACCCCATACCCATCCTGTGGGCGGTAGTCACCCCATACCCATCCTGTGGGCGGTAGTCACCCCATACCCATCCTGTGGGCGGTAGTCACCCCATACCCATCCTGTGGGCGGTAGTCACCCATACCCATCCTGTGGGCGGTAGTCACCCATACCCATCCTGTGGGCGGTAGTCACCCCATACCCATCCTGTGGGCGGTAGTCACCCCATACCCATCCTGTGGGCGGTAGTCACCCCATACCCATCCTGTGGGCGGTAGTCACCCCATACCCATCCTGTGGGTGGTAGTCACCCCATACCCATCCTGTGGGCGGTAGTCACCCCATACCCATCCTGTGGGCGGTAGTCACCCATACCCATCCTGTGGGCGGTAGTCACCCATACCCATCCTGTGGGCGGTAGTCACCCATACCCATCCTGTGGGCGGTAGTCACCCCATACCCATCCTGTGGGCGGTAGTCACCCCATACCCATCCTGTGGGCGGTAGTCACCCCATACCCATCCTGTGGGCGGTAGTCACCCCATACCCATCCTGTGGGCGGTAGTCACCCATACCCATCCTGTGGGCGGTAGTCACCCATACCCATCCTGTGGGCGGTAGTCACCCATACCCATCCTGTGGGCGGTAGTCACCCATACCCATCATGTGGGAGGTAGTCACCCATACCCATCCTGTGGGCGGTAGTCACCCCATACCCATCCTGTGGGCGGTAGTCACCCATACCCATCCTGTGGGCGGTAGTCACCCATACCCATCCTGTGGGCGGTAGTCACCCATACCCATCCTGTGGGCGGTAGTCACCCCATACCCATCCTGTGGGCGGTAGTCACCCATACCCATCCTGTGGGCGGTAGTCACCCATACCCATCCTGTGGGCGGTAGTCACCCATACCCATCCTGTGGGCGGTAGTCACCCCATACCCATCCTGTGGGCGGTAGTCACCCATACCCATCCTGTGGGCGGTAGTCACCCATACCCATCCTGTGGGCGGTAGTCACCCATACCCATCCTGTGGGCGGTAGTCACCCCATACCCATCCTGTGGGCGGTAGTCACCCCATACCCATCCTGTGGGCGGTAGTCACCCCATACCCATCCTGTGGGCGGTAGTCACCCCATACCCATCCTGTGGGCGGTAGTCACCCATACCCATCCTGTGGGCGGTAGTCACCCATACCCATCCTGTGGGCGGTAGTCACCCATACCCATCCTGTGGGCGGTAGTCACCTATACCCATCCTGTGGGTGGTAGTCACCCATACCCATCCTGTGGGCGGTAGTCACCCCATACCCATCCTGTGGGCGGTAGTCACCCAATACCCATCCTGTGGGCGGTAGTCACCCATACCCATCCTGTGGGCGGTAGTCACCCATACCCATCCTGTGGGCGGTAGTCACCCCATACCTATCCTGTGGGCGGTAGTCACCCATACCCATCATGTGGGAGGTAGTCACCCATACCCATCCTGTGGGCGGTAGTCACCCCATACCCATCCTGTGGGCGGTAGTCACCCCATACCCATCCTGTGGGCGGTAGTCACCCATACCCATCCTGTGGGCGGTAGTCACCCATACCCATCCTGTGGGCGGTAGTCACCCCATACCCATCCTGTGGGCGGTAGTCACCCATACCCATCCTGTGGGCGGTAGTCACCCATACCCATCCTGTGGGCGGTAGTCACCCATACCCATCCTGTGGGCGGTAGTCACCCATACCCATCCTGTGGGAGGTAGTCACCCCATACCTATCCTGTGGGAGGTAGTCACCCCATACCCATCCTGTGGGCGGTAGTCACCCCATACCCATCCTGTGGGCGGTAGTCACCCATACCCATCCTGTGGGAGGTAGTCACCCATACCCATCCTGTGGGCGGTAGTCACCCATACCCATCCTGTGGGCGGTAGTCACCCATACCCATCCTGTGGGCGGTAGTCACACCATACCCATCCTGTGGGCGGTAGTCACCTATACCCATCCTGTGGGCGGAAGTTACCCATACCAATCCTGTGGGCGGTAGTCACCCATACCCATCCTGTAGGCGGTAGTCACCCATACAAATCCTGTGGGCGGTAGTAACCCATACCCATCCTGTGGGCGGGTATCCTGTCACCCCATACCCATCCTGTGGGCGGTAGTCACCCCATACCCATCCTGTGGGCGGTAGTCACCCATACCCATCCTGTGGGCGGTAGTCACCCATACCCATCCTGTGGGCGGTAGTCACCCATACCCATCATGTGGGAGGTAGTCACCCATACCCATCCTGTGGGCGGTAGTCACCCCATACCCATCCTGTGGGCGGTAGTCACCCCATACCCATCCTGTGGGCGGTAGTCACCCATACCCATCCTGTGGGCGGTAGTCACCCATACCCATCCTGTGGGCGGTAGTCACCCCATACCTATCCTGTGGGCGGTAGTCACCCATACCCATCCTGTGGGCGGTAGTCACCCATACCCATCCTGTGGGCGGTAGTCACCCATACCCATCCTGTGGACGGTAGTCACCCCATACCCAAACTGTGGGAAATAGTCACCCCATACCCATCCTGTGGGTGGTAGTCACCCCATACACATCCTGTGGGCGGTAGTCACCCATACCCATCCTGTGGGAGGTAGTCACCCATACCCATCCTGTGGGCGGTAGTCACCCATACCCATCCTGTGGGCGGTAGTCACCCATACCCATCCTGTGGGCGGTAGTCACCCCATACCTATCCTGTGGGCGGTAGTCACCCATACCCATCCTGTGGGCGGTAGTCACCCATACCCATCCTGTGGGCGGTAGTCACCCATACCCATCCTGTGGGCGGTAGTCACCCATACCCATCCTGTGGGAGGTAGTCACCCCATACCCATCCTGTGGGCGGTAGTCACCCCATACCCATCCTGTGGGCGGTAGTCACCCATACCCATCCTGTGGGAGGTAGTCACCCCATACCCATCCTGTGGGAGGTAGTCACCCCATACCCATCCTGTGGGCGGTAGTCACCCCATACCCATCCTGTGGGCGGTAGTCACCCCATACCCATCCTGTGGGCGGTAGTCACCCATACCCATCCTGTGGGCGGTAGTCACCCCATACCCATCCTGTGGGCGGTAGTCACCCCATACCCATCCTGTGGGCGGTAGTCACCCATACCCATCCTGTGGGCGGTAGTCACCCCATACCCATCCTGTGGGCGGTAGTCACCCCATACCCATCCTGTGGGCGGTAGTCACCCCATACCCATCCTGTGGGCGGTAGTCACCCATACCCATCCTGTGGGCGGTAGTCACCCATACCCATCCTGTGGGCGGTAGTCACCCCATACCCATCCTGTGGGCGGTAGTCAAAAGATTACAAAGGTACATAATAGGTCCAGGGACTACACCCCAAAGTTATGATAGCGGAACAAGTTACAAAGATAATGAACTCACAAGTTACAAAGATAATGAACTCACAAGTTACAAAGGTAATGAACTCACAAGTTACAAAGGTAATGAACTCACAAGTTACAAAGATAATGAACTCACAAGTTACAAAGGTAATGAACTCACAAGTTACAAAGGTAATGAACTCACAAGTTACAAAGATAATGAACTCACAAGTTACAAAGGTAATGAACTCACAAGTTACAAAGATAATGAACTCACAAGTTACAAAGATAATGAACTCACTAGTTACAAAGATAATGAACTCACAAGTTACAAAGATAATGAACTCACTAGTTACAAAGATAATGAACTCACAAGTTACAAAGATAATGAACTCACTAGTTACAAAGATAATGAACTCACAAGTTACAAAGGTAATGAACTCACAAGTTACAAAGGTAATGGATCATGTAAGTAAATTTACTTAGATATGTGTTAGTGTTCGTATGTATGTGTATAGAGGTGCTCAACTACACGTTCCTGGCCTGTACATACTACTATTACGACTACTATTTCTACTACCACAACTACTTCTACTACTACTACCAGTATTTCTACTACTATTACTACTTCTCTACTTCCTTCTTCCTGTCTTTGTCCCGTTCCTGTCTTCCTCTCCTACATATACTGGCTCCCATACCTTCCTGTGTTAGTGTGACTTGTAAATGGTCCAAGTCGGACCGGACTATCGTGGTCAGCTTCTCTCCCCTATGTGCTGGTTATTTGTATATACTGGTCCATATATAATTCTTGGCAGGAGAAAGTGAGGATTTTGTGCTTTCAGGGGTGAAAGGTGTGACTGTGTTGGGGAGGGGAAGGATGGGGAGGGGAGAGGAGAGGGAGGGGGGGTAATAACATCGCACCGGGTTTATAAGTCCCAACAGTAACCATCCCCCAAGATGGGGTGGAGGAGGGGCTTAGGGAGATGAGGTGGGGGTGTATGGGGGAAGGATGGGAGTTGAGGGATGGTTGGAGGCGGGGGTTGAAGTGGTAGACGGGTAGACACACACACACACACACCCACAGTTGACCCTGGCTGGTGTGTGGGTGCGGTACTCTGCTGCTGCTGCTCTCGTTGTCTCTCTTGCTGCCCACACACACACATACACACACACACACACACACACACGCATACACGGCATACTCTACATATGCTGCCCACGGGCGGCCTTCAAGACGACATATCCTGCCCACGGGCGGCCTTTAAGACGACATATCTTCCCACGGGCGGCCTTCAAGACGACATATCCTGCCCACGGGCGACCTTCAAGACGACATATCTTGCCCACGGGGGGCCTTCAAGACGACATATCCTGCCCACGGGGGGCCTTCAAGACGACATATCCTGCCCACGGGCGGCCATCAAGACGACATATCGTGCCCACGAGCGGCCTTCAAGAAGACATATCCTGCACGTATCCTACTCACGGGCTGCCTTCAATACGATATATCCTGGCCACGGGCAGCCTGCAACATCACATCTTCCTCATGGACAGTCAACAAGACCAAGTCTCGTGCTTAAAGAATCCATCACATCTGTCGTCCAGAGCCACTATTTTCAAATTAATGTGAAACAGTGCGTGCGTGTGCGTGTGGCCGTGTTGCGTGTGTAATAGTGCTGGTAAACACCTGTACTCACCTGTACTAACTCAGTTGTACTCACAGTAGTGTACTCAGCGTGTGTGTGTGTGTATTCACCTAATGGTTGCAGGGGTCGAGTCATAGCTCCTGGCCCCGTCTGAGTGTGTGTGTGTGTGTGTGTGTGTGGGTACCTAGCCAGGTATTGAGGTACACCTGTCACACTCACACTCACCTCCCAAAATGACTGCCAGAACAAGTAAGTGAAACACCTGACTCAGTATGGTACACGATACCATCAAGTTGGTAAGACACATGTACAACAGTTAGGTATCTTTATTCCTAAACGTTTCGCCTACACAGCAGACTTCTTCAGTCGAGTACAGAGGAGGTGAGCAGAAGCAGTAGAGATGTAAAGACGATGTAATTAGTCCATCACCTCTGAAGGGTGATGGACTGATTACCTCAGTCCATCATCTGTACTCGACTGAAGAAACCTACTGTATTGGCGAAACGTTTAGGAATAAAGACACCCAACTGTTGTACATGAGTCTTATCAGCTACTTAACTTTCTTGAGTTATCCTTGATTAAAGTTGGGAATCTTTACTGAGGAAACGTTTCGCCAGCCAGTGACTTCTTCAGTCCAATACAGAGAAGAACGGTGGAAAATGAGGAGTTTGAGGTAATCAGTCCCTCAGCCTGGAGACTACAGTATATAAGCTACATCTCCGATCATGTGCTGTACATTCCACAAGACTGATGGACTGAAGACATCGACTCCAGGCTGAGGGACTGATTACCTCAACCTTCCACTGTACTGGACTGCAGAAGCCACTGGTTAGCCTAACGTTTCCTCAATAAAGACATCCAAGTGTTGCACAAGTATCTAAGTCTTCAACTCGTCGGTGACATCACACAGTGACATCACACAGTGGCATCACACAGTGGCATCACACAGTGGCATCACACAGTGACATCACACAGTGGCATCACACAGTGGCATCACACAGTGGCATCACTCAGTGTCATCACACAGTGGCATCACACAGTGGCATCACACAGTGGCATCACACAGTGGCATCACACAGTGGCATCACACAGTGGCATCACACAGTGGCATCACACAGTGGCATCACACAGTGGCATCACACAGTGGCATCACACAGTGGCATCACACAGTGGCATCACACAGTGGCATCACACAGTGGCATCACACAGTGACATCACACAGTGGCATCACACAGTGACATCACACAGTGACATCACACAGTGACATCACACAGTGACATCACACAGTGACATCACACAGTGACATCACACAGTGGCATCACAGTGACATCACACAGTGACATCACACATTAAAATAATTATATCTGTCCTCACAGTACGAAGGTTAATAATAACATGGTTAACATTAACACTGAAGAATGTTAACAAGGTGCTGCTGAAACATTGTCCGCGCAGTTAACCATCTACACTAACTTTATATCCTGGGTTAATTTATGTGGTTCAAAACTTATCGACTACACGAGTGACACTGTTCACTAACTGCCAGTGTATATACACTGAGAAATATACACCAGGGTGTATATATACTGATAAGTACTCTGGGTGTATATACACTGAGAATTATTCTGAGTGTATATACACTGACAGATACTCCAGTGAATGTACACTGATACTCCAGCATATATACACTGATACTCCAGTATATATACACTGATACTCCAGTATATGTACACTGATACTCCAGTATATGTACATTGATATTCCACTATCAATGTACATATACTGATACTCCATTGTATGTACACTGATACTCCATTGTATGTACACTGATACTCCATTGTATGTACACTGATACTCCATTGTATGTACACTGATACTCCATTGTATGTACACTGATACTCCATTGTATGTACACTGATACTCCAGTATATGTACATTGATGCTCCAGTATAAGTGCACTGATACTCCAGTATATGTACATTGATGCTCCAGTATATGTACATTGATGCTCCAGTATAAGTGCACTGATACTCCAGTATATGTACACTGATGCTCCAGTATAAGTGCACTGATACTCCAGTATATGTACACTGATACTCCAGTATATGTACATTGATGCTCCAGTATAAGTGCACTGATACTCCAGTATATGTACACTGATACTCCAGTATATGTACATTGATGCTCCAGTATAAGTGCACTGATACTCCAGTATATGTACATTGATGCTCCAGTATAAGTGCACTGATACTCCAGTATATGTACACTGATACTCCAGTATATGTACACTGATACTCCAGTATATGTACATTGATGCTCCAGTGTAAGTGCACTGATACTCCATTGTATGTACACTGATACTCCAGTATATGTACACTGATATTCCAGTATATGTACATTGATACTCCAGTATATGTATACTGATACTCCAGTATATGTACACTGATACTCCAGTATATGTACACTGATATTCCAGTATATGTATATTGATACTCCAGTATATGTACACTGATACTCCAGTATATGTACACTGATACTCCAGTATATGTACACTGATACTCCAGTATATGTACACTGATACTCCAGTATATGTACACTGATACTCCAGTATATGTACACTGATACTCCAGTATATGTACACTGATACTCCAGTATATGTACACTGATACTCCAGTATATGTACACAAACTCCAGTATATGTACACTGATATTCCAGTATATGTACACTGATACTCCAGTATATGTACATTGATACTCCAGTATATGTATACTGATACTCCAGTATATGTACACTGATACTTCAGTATATGTACACTGATACTCCAGTATATGTACACTGATACTCCAGTATATGTACACCGATACTCCAGTATATGTACACCGATACTCCAGTATATGTACACCGATACTCCAGTATATGTACACCGATACTCCAGTATATGTACACCGATACTCCAGTATATGTACACCGATACTCCAGTATATGTACACTGATACTCCAGTATATGCACACTGATACTCCAGTATATGTACACTGATACTCCAGTAAATGTACACTGATACTCCAGTACATGTACACTGATACTTACCTGGAGTCTACCTGGAGGTTATTCCGGGGATCAACGCCCCCGCGGCCCGGTCCACGACCAGGCCTCCCGGTGGATCAGGACCTGATCAACCAGGCTGTTACTGCTGGCTGCACGCAGTCCACCGTACAAACCAGAGCCCGGCTGATACGGCACTGACTTTAGGTATCTGTCCAGCTCTCTCTTGAAGGCAGCCAGGGGTTTATTGGTAATTCCCCTTATGCTTGGTGGGAGACTGTTGAACAGTTTTGGGCCCCGGACACTTATGGTGTTTTCTCTTAGTGTACCAATGGCGCCCCTACTTTTTATTGGCGGCATTTTGCATCGCCTGCCCAGTCTTTTACTTTCGTAGGGAGTGATTTCTGTGTGCAGATTTGGGACCATTCCTTCCAAGATTTTCCAAGTGTAGATTATGATATATCTCTCCCTCCTGCGTTCCAACGAGTACAAGTCAAGTGCTTCCAAGCGTTCCCAGTAGTTAAGGTGCTTGACAGAACTTATACGTGCACTAAAGGATCTCTGTACACTCTCTAGATCTGCAATTTCACCTGCTTTGAACGGAGATGTTAATGTATGGCAGTATTCCAGCCTAGAGAGAACAAGTGATTTGAAAAGGGTCATCATTGGCTTGGCATCTCTCGTTTTGAACGTTCTCATTATCCTTCCTATCATTTTCTTTGCACTTGTGATCGTGGCACTGTTGTGATCCTTGAAAGTGAGATCTTCAGACATTACCACTCCCAGGTCCCTTATATTATTTTTTCTGCTCTATTGTATGGCCAGAATTTGTAGTGTACTCCGTTCTAGTTATTATTCCCTCCAGTTTTCCATAACGGAGTAGTTGGAATTTGTCCTCATTGGTTTATATCTTCTTGGAGGTTAACCGCGTCCTCAGCAGATGACAACCTCATGCAGATCCTAGTATCGTCTGCAAAGGATGATACGGTGCTGTGGGTTACATCTCTGTCTATGTCTGATATGAGGATGAGGAACAGAATGGGGGCGAGTACTATGCCTAATGGAACAGAGCTTTTCACTATGGCAGCCTCCGATTTAACTCTGTTGACCACTACTCTTTGTATTCGATTGGTTAGAAAGTTAAAGATCAATCTCCCCACTTCGCCAGTTATTCCTTTAGCACGTATTTTGTGCGCTATTACACCATGATCGCACTTGTCAAACGCTTTTGCAAAGTCTATGTATATTACATCAGCATTCTGATTTTCTTCCAGTGCATCCAAGGCCATATCATAATGATCCAGTAGTTGTGAGAGGCAGGAGCGACCTGCCCTGAACCCATGTTGCCCTGGATTGTGCAGTTTTTGGGAACCCAGGTGGTTCGCAATCCTGCTTCTTAGCACTCTTTCAAAGATTTTTATGATGTGGGACGTTAAAGCGATTGGTCTATAGTTCTTAGTTAATGCTTTGCTGCCACCTTTATGGAGTGGGGCTATATATACATATACATACGTATACATATACATGTATATATGTACTTCAGTATATGTACACTGATACTCCAGTATATGTACACTAATACTCCATTATATGTACACTGATATTCCAGTATATGTACACTGATACTCCAGTGTATGTACACTAATACTCCATTATATGTACACTGATATTCCAGTATATGTACACTGATACTCCAGTGTATGTACACTGATATTCCAATATATAAGAACATAAGAAAGAAGGAACACTGCAGAAGGCCTACTGGCTCATGCGAGGCAGGTCCAAGTCCCCCACAAGCCCAAGCCAATGCCCCAACCTAGTCACGTCAGGTCACATTCACTTAAGGAAGGAGCACAGCATCTGACCTAGTAGCACAAGCTAGTGAGGTCAAATTCACACCCACCCACACCCACTCATGTATTTATCTAACCTATTTTTAAAACTACACAACGTCTTAGCTTTTATAACGGTACTCGGGAGTTTGTTCCACTCATCCACAACTCTATTACCAAACCAGTGCTTTCCTATATCCTTCCTGAATCTGAAATTTTCCAACTTAAAGCCATTGCTGCGAGTCCTGTCTAAGCTAGATATTTTTAGCACGATATTTAAATCCCCTTTATTTATTCCTGTTTTCCATTTATACACCTCAATCATATCCTAATTCTACGCCTTTCTAGAGAGTGCAGATTTAATGCCCTCAGTCTATCCTCATAGGGAAGATTTCTGATACATGGGATCATCTTTGTCATCCTCCTCTGTACGTTTTCCAGAGCATTTATATCCATTCTGTAATACGGTGACCAGAACTGAGCAGCATAGTCTAAATGAGACCTAACCAAGGGTATATAGAGTTGAAGAACAACCTGAGGACTTCTATTATTTATGATACTCCAGTATATGTACACTGATACTCCAGTATATGTGCACTGATACTCCAGTATATGTGCACTGATACTCCAGTATATGTGCACTGATACTCCAGTATATGTGCACTGATACTCCAGTATATGTACACTGATACTCCAGTATATGTGCACTGATACTCCAGTATATGTACACTGATACTCCAGTATATGTGCACTGATACTCCAGTATATGTGCACTGATACTCCAGTATATGTGCACTGATACTCCAGTATATGTGCACTGATACTCCAGTATATGTGCACTGATACTCCAGTATATGTGCACTGATACTCCAGTATATGTGCACTGATACTCCAGTATATGTGCACTGATACTCCAGTATATGTGCACTGATACTCCAGTATATGTGCACTGATACTCCAGTATATGTACACTGATACTCCAGTATATGTGCACTGATACTCCAGTATATGTGCACTGATACTCCAGTATATGTGCACTGATACTCCAGTATATGTGCACTGATACTCCAGTATATGTGCACTGATACTCCAGTATATGTGCACTGATACTCCAGTATATGTGCACTGATACTCCAGTATATGTGCACTGATACTCCAGTATATGTGCACTGATACTCCAGTATATGTACACTGATACTCCAGTATATGTGCACTGATACTCCAGTATATGTGCACTGATACTCCAGTATATGTGCACTGATACTCCAGTATATGTGCACTGATACTCCAGTATATGTGCACTGATACTCCAGTATATGTGCACTGATACTCCAGTATATGTGCACTGATACTCCAGTATATGTGCACTGATACTCCAGTATATGTGCACTGATACTCCAGTATATGTGCACTGATACTCCAGTATATGTGCACTGATACTCCAGTATATGTGCACTGATACTCCAGTATATGTGCACTGATACTCCAGTATATGTGCACTGATACTCCAGTATATGTGCACTGATACTCCAGTATATGTGCACTGATACTCCAGTATATGTGCACTGATACTCCAGTATATGTGCACTGATACTCCAGTATATGTGCACTGATACTCCAGTATATGTAAACTGAGAGATACTCATCTCTGGATGTCAATATAGTCACCGGCTAGCTTGGGCGACCATTGGTTACTAACCATCTGGGTTACTAACCATCTGGGTTATTAACCATCTGGGTTACTAACCATCTGGGTTATTAACCATCTGGGTTACTAACCATCTGGGTTACTAACCATCTGGGTTACTAACCATCTGGGTTACTAACCATCTGGGTTACTAACCATCGAGGTTGCTAACCATCTGGGTTACTAACCATCTGGGTTACTAACCATCTGGGTTACTAACCATCGAGGTTGCTAACCATCTGGGTTACTAACCATCGGGGTTACTAACCATCTGGGTTACTAACCATCTGGGTTGCTAACCATCTGGGTGACTAATGAGACTATTACGTCATGAAGATCTTTATAGTGTGAGGTCACTTGTTGTGACTACCACACTGTGTGAAGGTCACTTGTTGTAACTACCACACTTTTTGAGGGTCACTTGTTGTGACCTACACACTGTGTGAGGGTCACTTGTTGTAACTACCACACTGTGTGAAGGTCACTTGTTGTAACTACCACACTGTGTGAAGGTCACTTGTTGTGACCTACACACTGTGTGAGGGTCACTTGTTGTAACTACCACACTGTGTGAAGGTCACTTGTTGTGACTACCACACTGTGTGAAGGTCACTTGTTGTGACTACCACACTGTGTGAAGGTCACTTGTTGTGACTACCACACTGTGTGAAGGTCACTTGTTGTGACTACCACACTGTGTGAAGGTCACTTGTTGTGGCTACCACACTGTGTGAAGGTCACTTGTTGTGACTACCACACTGTGTGAAGGTCACTTGTTGTGACTACCACACTGTGTGAGGGTCACTTGTTGTGACTACCTTACTGTGTGAAGGCCACTTGTAACTACCACACTGTGTGAGGGTCACTTGTAACTACCACACTGTGTGAGGGTCACTTGTAACTACCACACTGTGTGAGGGTCACTTGTAACTACCACACTGTGTGAGGGTCACTTGTAACTACCACACTGTATGAGGGTCACTTGTTGTGACCTACACACTGTGTGAGGGTCACTTGTTGTGACCTACACTGTGTGAGGGTCACTTGTTGTAACTACCACACTGTGTGTCACTTGTTGTAACTGCCACTGTGTGAGGGTCACTTGTTGTAACTGCCACACTGTGTGAGGGTCACTTGTAACTACCACACTGTGTGAGGGTCACTTGTTGTAACTACCACACTGTGTGAGGGTCACTTGCTGTAAATACCACACTGTGTGAGGGGTCACATGTTGTGACTCCCACACTGTGTGGGGTCACTTGTAACTACCACACTGTGTGAGGGTCACTTGTTGTAACTACCACACTGTGAGGGTCACATGTTGTGACTCCCACACTGTGTGAGGGTCACATGTTGTGACTCTCACACTGTGTGAGGGTCACATGTTGTGACTCCCACACTGTATGAGGGTCACATGTTGTGACTACCATACTGAGTGAGGGTCACATGTTGTGACTACCACACTATGCGAGGATCACTTGTGGCTACCACGCGGTGCGAGGGTCACATGTGACTCCCACACTGTGTGAGGGTCACTTTTTGTGACCTCCATACTGAGTGAGGGTCACTTGTTGTAACTACCACACTGTGTGAGGGTCACATGTTGTGACTCCCACACCGTGTGAGGGTCACATGTTGTGACTCCCACACTGTATGAGGGTCACATGTTGTGACTACCATACTGGGTGAGGGTCACATGTTGTGACTACTACACTATGCGAGGGTCACATGTGACTCCCACACTGTGTGAGGGTCACTTGTGACTACCACACTATGCGAGGGTCACATGTTGTGACTACCACACTATGCGAGGATCACTTGTGGCTACCACGCGGTGCGAGGGTCACATGTGACTCCCACACTGTGTGAGGGTCACTTTTTGTGACTACCATACTGAGTGAGGGTCACTTGTTGTAACTACCACACTGTGTGAGGGTCACATGTTGTGACTCCCACACCGTGTGAGGGTCACATGTTGTGACTCCCACACTGTATGAGGGTCACATGTTGTGACTACCATACTGGGTGAGGGTCACATGTTGTGACTACCACACTATGCGAGGGTCACATGTGACTCCCACACTGTGTGAGGGTCACTTGTGACTACCACACTATGCGAGGGTCACATGTTGTGACTACCACACTGTGTGAGGGGCCACATATTGTGACTACCACACTGTGTGAGGGTCACATGTTGTGAATACCACACTGTGAGTGAGGGTCACATGTTGTAACTACCACACTGTGAGGGTCACATGTTGTAACTACCACACTGTGAGTGAGGGTCACATGTTGTAACTACCACACTGTGAGTGAGGGTCACATGTTGTAACTACCACACTGTGAGTGAGGGTCACATGTAACAACCACACTGTGAGTGAGGGTCACATGTTGTAACTACCACACTGTGAGTGAGGGTCACATGTTGTAACTACCACACTGTGAGTGAGGGTCACATGTTGTAACTACCACACTGTGAGTGAGGGTCACATGTTGTAACTACCACACTGTGAGTGAGGGTCACATGTTGTAACTACCACACTGTGAGTGAGGGTCACATGTTGTTACTACCACACTGTGAGTGAGGGTCACATGTTGTAACTACCACACTGTGAGTGAGGGTCACATGTTGTAAGTACCACACTGTGAGTGAGGGTCACATGTTGTAACTACCACACTGTGAGTGAGGGTCACATGTTGTAACTACCACACTGTGAGTGAGGGTCACATGTTGTAACTACCACACTGTGAGGGTCACATGTTGTAACTACCACACTGTAAGTGAGGGTCACATGTTGTAACTACCACACTGTGAGTGAGGGTCACATGTTGTAACTACCACACTGTGAGTGTACAAGTTTTGGCAGTGTACAAGTTTTGGACAAGGTCTTCAAGTGGTGTCCAGATATATATTATCATGTATCTCTCTCTCCTCAGCTCCAGTGAGTACATATTGAGTACACTGAGGTGTTTAGAGTATTTAAATGCTTCATTATCTCTGTGTTGGCTAAAACACACTCTGTCTTATCCAACTCTAACATCTCTCCCGCCCTGACTAGAGTCGTCAACACAGAAGAATACTCTAGGCGAGAGAGCACAAGTAATATGGCTATTTTTACCCATCTTGTCTTGTTTTCTGACTTTCTCAACATTGTCATTATTGTGTTCTTTTAATGACAGGTCAGCTGATATTATTACACCCAAGTCTTTCACATGTTCTTTTTCGTTCTGTTAACTGGTGTTCTCTCACGTGTTCTGTACACACTGCCTCTTTTCACATCTCCAGTCTTCCCGTATCTGAGCACATGCAACTTGCTACCACTGATAAGTAATTATTATAATTATTTTATAAAGCTCGCTGAAGACTTCATATAACGTCACGTTGTTAACGTTGTGTTGTCCTTGTTAAAGCTATGCTGTCTTTGTTGTGAGATGGAAGCCTGGTAAACGTTTCACACTCTGGCAGGATTGCTGCTCCTTCCTCTCTCTTGTACTCGTAAGATGGCGAGAAACACTTAATATAATTACTTATATATAAACACTGATCTCTGGCTGAAGGAGACTCGAACCTACGAACCTTTGAACAAGGTAAGCCGTGTTATACCAATCTACCCACACTGGACCAATACCTTGGAGTCCAGCTTGTGCTAGACTTTGATCCAAGGCAGCCAGCTTTCAGCTTTCATCTCATCTCCTGCATGCATCAGCCTTACTAGAGATTTTAACAATGCAAGGAATTCGCGAGAGCATGCGAAATATACACAAACACTGATCTCTGGATGAAGGAGACTCGAACCTACGAACCTTGGAACAATGTGCGCAGTGCATTACCATTACCTTGTTCCAAGGTTCGTAGGTTCGAGTCTCCTTCAGCCAGAGATCAGTGTTTGTGTACATTTCGCCTGCTCTTGCGAATTCCTTGCATAATTACTTATGTAGACTAGACACGTATAAGTGTCCTGTACTTATAGCTTACGTTAACTAGACATTTATTAAGTGCCTTGTGTTTGTTTGTTTGTCGTATTTTCACTTGAGGTGAGCTGGAGTATGAGCTGGTATGTGAGCTGGTGTGAGCTGGAGTGTGAGCTGGAGTATGAGCTGGAGTGTGAGCTGCAGTGTGAGCTGGAGTGTGAGCTGGAGTGTGAGCTGGAGTGTGAGCTGGAGTGTGAGCTGGAGTGTGAGCTGGAGTGTGAGCTGGTGTGTGAGCTGGTGTGTGAGCTGGAGTGTGAGCTGGTGTGCGAGCTGGAGTGTGAGCTGGTGTGTGAGCTGGAGTGTGAGCTGGTGTGTGAGCTGGAGTGTGAGCTGGAGTGTGAGCTGGAGTGTGAGCTGGTGTGTGAGCTGGAGTGTGAGCTGGAGTGAGAGCTGGAGTGAGAGCTGGAGTGAGAGCTGGAGTGAGAGCTGGAGTGAGAGCTGGAGTGCGAGCTGGAGTGTGAGCTGGAGTGTGAGCTGGTGTGAGCTGGAGTGTGAGCTGAAGTGTGAGCTGGTGTGAGCTGGTGTGTGAGCTGGAGTGTGAGCTGGAGTGTGAGCTGGTGTGTGAGCTGGAGTGTGAGCTGGAGTGTGAGCTGGAGTGTGAGCTGGAGTGTGAGCTGGTGTGTGAGCTGGTGTGAGCTGGAGTGTGAGCTGGTGTGTGAGCTGAAGTGTGAGCTGGAGTGTGAGCTGGAGTGTGAGCTGAAGTGTGAGCTGGAGTGTGAGCTGGAGTGTGAGCTGGTGTGAGCTGGTGTGAGCTGGAGTGTGAGCTGGTGTGTGAGCTGAAGTGTGAGCTGAAGTGTGAGCTGGAGTGTGAGCTGGTGTGTGAGCTGAAGTGTGAGCTGGAGTGTGAGCTGGTGTGTGAGCTGAAGTGTGAGCTGGAGTGTGAGCTGGAGTGTGAGCTGAAGTGTGAGTACGGTGCAGAGGCCATTATTGCCGCAGCCAGTAATTCCCATTAACGAATAACAGGAGAGAAAGAGTAATCCAGTTCGGCATCTGGGGGATACCGTCGTGCTTAGCACATGGGGAATACCGTCGTGTTTAGTATCTGGGGAATACCGTCGTGTTTAGCATCTGGGGGATACCGTCGTGTTTAGCACATGGGGAATACCGTCGTGTTTAGCACCTGGGGGATACCGTCGTGTTTAGCATCTGGGGATACTGTCGTGTTTAGCACCTGGGGGATACCGTCGTGTTTAGCATCTGGGGGATACCGTCGTGTTTAGCACCTGGGGGATACCGTCGTGTTTAGCATCTGGGGGATACCGTCGTGTTTAGCATCTGGGGGATACCGTCGTGTTTAGCATCTGGGGGATACCGTCGTGTTTAGCATCTGGGGGATACTGTCGTGTTTAGCATCTGGGGGATACCGTCGTGTTTAGCACCTGGGGGATACCGTCGTGTTTAGCACCTGGGGAATACCGTCGTGTTTAGCATCTGGGGGATACCGTCGTATTTAGCATCTGGGGGATACCGTCTTGTTTAGCACCTGGGGAATACCGTCGTGTTTAACACCTGGGGAATACCGTCGTGTTTAGCATCTGGGGGATACCGTCGTGTTTAGCATCTGGGGGATACCGTCGTGTTTAGCATCTGGGGGATACCCTCGTGTTTAGCATCTGGGGGATACCGTCGTGTTTAGTATCTGGGGGATACCGTCCTATTTAGCATCTGGGGGATACCGTCGTGTTTAGCATCTGGGGGCTACCGTCGTGTTTAGTATCTGGGGGATACTGTCGTGTTTAGCATCTGGGGGATACCGTCGTGTTTAGTATCTGAAGGATAAAATCGTGTTTAGCATCTGGGGGATACCGACGTGTTTAGCATCTGGGGGATACCGTCGTGTTTAGTATCTGGGGGATACTGTCGTGTTTAGCATCTGGGGGATACCGCCGTGTTTAGCACCTGGGGAATACCGTCGTGTTTAGTATCTGGGGGATACCGTCGTGTTTAGCATCTGGGGGATACCGTCGTGTTTAGCATCTGGGGGATACCGACGTGTTTAGTATCTGGGGGATACTGTCGTGTTTAGCATCTGGGGGATACCGTCGTGTTTAGCATCTGGGGAATACCGTCGTGTTTAGCACCTGGGGGAATACCGTCGTGTTTAGCACCTGGGGGATACTGACGTGTTTAGTATCTGGGGAATACCTGGAGGTTACCTGGAGGTTATTCCGGGGATCAACGCCCCCGCGGCCCGGTCCATGACCAGGCCTCCCGATGGATCAGGGCCTGATCAACTAGGCTGTTACTGCTGGCCGCACGCAGTCTGACGTACGAGCCACAGCCCGGCTGATCCGGCACTGACTTTAGGTATCTGTCCAGCTCTCTCTTGAAGGCAGCCAGGGGTTTATTGGCAATTCCCCTAATGCTTGATGGGAGGCTGTTGAACAGTTTTGGGCCCCGGACACTTATGGTGTTTTCTCTTAGTGTACCAATGGCGCCCCTACTTTTTATTGGCGGCATTTTGCATCGCCTGCCCAGTCTTTTACTTTCGTAGGGAGTGATTTCTGTGTGCAGATTTGGGACCATTCCTTCCAAGATTTTCCAAGTGTAGATTATGATATATCTCTCCCTCCTTCGTTCCAACGAGTACAAGTCAAGTGCTTCCAAGCGTTCCCAGTAGTTAAGGTGCTTGACAGAACTTATACGTGCAGTAAAGGATCTCTGTACACTCTCTAGATCTGCGATTTCACCTGCTTTGTATGGAGATGTTAATGTACAGCAGTATTCCAGCCTAGAGAGAACAAGTGATTTGAAAAGGATCATCATGGGCTTGGCATCTCTCGTTTTGAAAGTTCTCATTATCCATCCTATCATTTTCTTTGCACGTGCGATCGTGGCACTGTTGTGATCCTTGAAAGTGAGATCCTCAGACATTACTACTCCCAGGTCCCTTACATTATTTTTCCGCTCTATTGTATGGCCGGAGTCAGTAGTATACTCTGTTCTAGTTATTATCTCCTCCAGTTTTCCATAACGGAGTAGTTGGAATTTGTCCTCATTGAACATCATATTGTTTACCGTTGCCCACTGGAAAACTTTGTTTATATCTTCTTGGAGGTTAACCGCGTCCTCAGCAGATGACAGCCTCATGCAGATCCTAGTATCATCCGCAAAGGATGATACGGTGCTGTGGTGTATATCTCTGTTTATGTCTGATATGAGGATAAGGAATAAGATGGGGGCGAGTACTGTGCCTTGTGGAACAGAGCTCTTCACTATGGCAGCCTCCGATTTAACTCTGTTGACCACTACTCTTTGTGTTCGATTTGTTAGGAAGTTGAAGATCCATCTCCCCACTTTCCCAGTTATTCCTTTAGCACGTATTTTATGGGCTATTACGCCATGATCGCATTTGTCAAATGCTTTTGCAAAGTCTGTGTATATTACATCTGCATTCTGATTTTCTTCCAGTGCATCCAAGGCCATGTCATAGTGATCCAGTAGTTGTGAGAGGCAGGAGCGACCTGCCCTGAACCCATGTTGCCCTGGATTGTGCAGATTTTGGGAATCCAGGTGATTTGCAATCCTGCTTCTTAGCACTCTTTCAAAGATTTTTATGATGTGGGACGTCAGAGCTATTGGTCTATAGTTCTTAGCTAATGCTTTGCTGCCACCTTTATGGAGCGGGGCTATATCCGTTGTTTTAAGTGACTGTGGAATTTCACCCATGTCCAAGCTCCTCCTCCATAGTGTACTTAGGGCACGCGAGAGGGGTTTCTTGCAGTTCTTAATGAAAACAGAGTTCCACGAGTCTGGGCCCGGGGCTGAGTGCATAGGCATGTTGTCAATGGCTTTTTCGAAATCTATCGGAGTTAGGGTAATGTCGGAAATCTGGCATACATTTATGGAGTTTTGAGGCTCATTCATGAAGAAATCATTTGGGTCGTCGATCCTCAGACCGATTAGTGGTTCACTAAACACAGAGTCGTACTGGGATTTCAATATTTCACTCATTTCCTTGTTGTCGTCTGTGTAAGTCCCATCCTGTCTGAGTAAGGGCCCGATACTAGATGTGGTATTTGCCTTGTTTTTGGCATATGAAAAGAAATATTTTGAATTTCTTTCAATTTCACTAATAGCTTTAAGCTCCTCCTGCCTCTCCTGGTTCCTGTAAAAGTCATTTAGCTTAAGTTCGATAGTTTCCACTTCCCTGGTCAGCGCCTCCTTTCGTGTATCAGATATTCTAGCACTCCTGAGGAGCTCAGTGATTCTTCGTCGTCTTCTGTAGAAGGAGCGTCTTTTTCTCTCCAGTTTACTCCAGCTCTTCTTCTTTCTTAGGGGAATATGCCTAGAACATGCTTCGGCTACCAGGTAGTTGATCCTTTCAAGGCACTGGTTTGGATCCATGTCATTTAAGACATCTTCCCAACATGTTTCGTTTAGGACATGGTTTACCTGGTCCCAGTTGATGTTCTTGTTGTTGAAATTGTATTTTGTGAAGACACCTTCACAGGTACATGCATTCTGCTGTTCAGGACCCCTATGCATGTACGTCTGGACTTCGATTAGGTTGTGATCGGAATTAGTTGTTTTTGATATTCTTATGTCTCTTATCAGGTCCTCATTATTTGTGAAGATAAAGTCAAGTGTGTTTTCTAGTCTTGTTGGCTCCACTATCTGCTGGCTTAAGGTGTGTTTTTCGCAGAGACTTAGTAGCTCATGTGTGTGTGACCTTTCATCTGCGCTACCTCCGGGGATTGTTTCAGCTATAACATTATTTGCTACATTCTTCCATTTTGTATGCCTTAGGTTGAAATCACCAAGCAGTAAGATGTTTGGGGATGGAGCTGGAAGGTTTTCCAAACAGTAATCGATTTTCAGTAGCTGTTCCTTGAACTGTTGGGAGGTTGCATCTGGTGGCTTGTATACAACCACAATGACTAGGTTTTGGTTCTCGATCTTTATTGGTGTTTAGCATCTGGGGGATACTGTCGTGTTTAGCATCTGGGGGGGGTTTAGCATCTGGGGGATACCCTCGTGTTTAGCACCTGGGGGATACCGTCGTGTTTAGCATCTGGGGGATACCGTCGTGTTTAGCATCTGGGGGATACCGTCGTGTTTAGCACCTGGGGAATACCGGGGATACCCTCGTGTTTAGCATCTGGGGGATACCGTCGTGTTTAGTATCTGGGGGATACCGTCCTATTTAGCATCTGGGGGATACCGTCGTGTTTAGCATCTGGGGGATACCGTCGTGTTTAGCACCGGGGGTATACCGTCGTGTTTAGCACCTGGGGGATACCGTCGTGTTTAGCATCTGGGGGATACCGTCGTGTTTAGCATCTGGGGGATACCGTCTTATTTAGCATCTGGGGGATACCGTTAGCACTCCAGTAGTGTGGTATCCCTAAAGCATATACACTGAGGTGCGTGCATCTCTCAGTGTATATACACAGGACTGTGTATATCTTCCAGGGTATATTCGCAAGGACGAGTTATTCAGTGTATATACACTGACAGGTGTGAATCTCAGTGTATATCCCCTGAGAAGTGTGTATATCCCAGGGTATACGTAGATATCGAGAGGTGTGTATCTCTCAGTGTATATATGATGAAAGGTGTATATCTCCCAGTATACATGTCCAAAAAGAGGTATATCTCACAGTCACTGATGGTGGTAGTTGTTGTAGATGACTGATTGTGGTGGTAGTTGTGGTGGATCAGTCACTGATGTGGTAATTGTGGTAGAAGTTACTGATGGTGGTAGTTGCGACAGAAGAGTTACTGATGGTGGTAGTTGTGGTAGAAGAGTTACTGATGGTGGATGTTGTGGTAGAAGTCACTGATGGTGGTTGTTGTGGTAGAAGTCACTGATGGTGATAGTTGCGACAGAAGAGTTACTGATGGTGGTAGTTGTGGTAGAAGAGTTACCGATGGTGGTAGTTGTGGTAGAAGAGTTATTGATAGTGGTAGTTGTGATAGATCAGTAATCACAACAAATATTCTCTAAGCTACAAATATTTCTGTGTCGTTGTTAGTACGTCTGTGTCACTGTTGATAACGTCTGTATCACTGTTGATAACGTCTGTGTCACTGTTGATAACGTCTGTATCACTGTTGATAACGTCTGTGTCACTGTTGATAACGTCTGTGTCACTGTTGATAACGTCTGTGTCACTGTTGATAACGTCTATATCACTGTTGATAACGTCTGTGTCACTGTTGATAACGTCTGTGTCACTGTTGATAACGTCTGTATCACTGTTGATAACGTCTGTCACTGTTGATAACGTCTGTATCACTGTTGATAACGTCTGTGTCACTGTTGATAACGTCTGTGTCACTGTTGTTAACGTCTGTGTCACTGTTGATAACGTCTGTGTTATTGTTGATAACGTCTGTGTCACTGTTGATAACGTCTGTGTCACTGTTGATAACGTCTGTGTCACTGTTGATAACGTCTGTATCACTGTTGATAACGTCTGTGTCACTGTTGATAACGTCTGTGTCACTGTTGATAACGTCTGTGTCACTGTTGATGACGTCTGTATCACTGTTGATAACGTCTGTCACTGTTGATAACGTCTGTATCACTGTTGATAACGTCTGTGTCACTGTTGATAACGTCTGTGTCACTGTTGATAACGTCTGTGTCACTGTTGATAACGTCTGTGTTATTGTTGATAACGTCTGTGTCACTGTTGATAACGTCTGTGTCATTGTTGATAACGTCTGTATCACTGTTGATAACGTCTGTGTCACTGTTGATAACGTCTGTGTCACTGTTGATAACGTCTGTATCACTGTTGATAACGTCTGTGTCACTGTTGATAACGTCTGTATCACTGTTGATAACGTCTGTGTCACTGTTGATAACGTCTGCGTCACTGTTGATAACGTCTGTGTCACTGTTGATAACGTCTATATCACTGTTGATAACGTCTGTGTCACTGTTGATAACGTCTGTGTCACTGTTGATAACGTCTGTGTCACTGTCGATAACGTCTGTATCACTGTTGATAACGTCTGTGTCACTGTTGATAACGTCTGTGTCACTGTTGATAACGTCTGTGTCACTGTTGATAACGTCTATATCACTGTTGATAACGTCTGTGTCACTGTTGATAACGTCTGTGTCACTGTTGATAACGTCTGTGTCACTGTTGATAACGTCTGTATCACTGTTGATAACGTCTGTGTCACTGTTGATAACGTCTGTGTCACTTTTGATAACGTCTGTGTCACTGTTGATGACGTCTGTATCACTGTTGATAACGTCTGTCACTGTTGATAACGTCTGTATCACTGTTGATAACGTCTGTGTCACTGTTGATAACGTCTGTGTCACTGTTGATAACGTCTGTGTCACTGTTGATAACGTCTGTGTTATTGTTGATAACGTCTGTGTCACTGTTGATAACGTCTGTGTCATTGTTGATAACGTCTGTATCACTGTTGATAACGTCTGTGTCACTGTTGATAACGTCTGTGTCACTGTTGATAACGTCTGTGTCACTGTTGATAACGTCTGTGTCACTGTTGATAACGTCTGTGTCACTGTTGATAACGTCTGTATTACTGTTGATAACGTCGGTGTCACTGTTGATAACGTCTGTGTCACTGTTGATAACGTCTGTATCACTGTTGATAATGTCTGTGTCACTGTTGATAACGTCTGTATCACTGTTGATAACGTCTGTGTCACTGTTGATAACGTCTGTGTCGTTGTTAATAACGTCTGTGTCACTGTTGATAACGTCTGTGTCACTGTTGATAACGTCTGTGTCACTGTTGATAACGTCTGTGTCGTTGTTAATAACGTCCATGTCGTTGCTGATAATATCTGTGTCATTGTTGATAATGTCTGAGTAGTTGTTTGGGTCGTGTTGGGTTACATGAGGTAGATTCCTGATAACATTTACCTGGAGTCGCCTTCGGGGGTCAGCGCCCCCGCGGCCCGGTCCCAGACCAGTCCTGGTTGCTGGCCTGATCGATAAAGCTGTTAGTGACCGCCGCCCGCAGCTTATCGTGTGCACCACAACCCAGTTGATGAGGAACTGTTTTGATGAATTTGTCGAGTTTCCTCTTAAAGACAACCAGGAATTGTTGGTAATACTTCTTATACATGAAGGAAGAGTGTTGAAGAGTCGTGGTCCCCTAACACTTATCGAGTTCTCTCTCAGTGTAGTCATCGCTCCTCTGCTTCTCACTGGAGGTATCCTGCACCGTCTGTCAAGACTCTTGTGTTCATAAGTAGTAATTTCGGTGTGCAGGTTTGGTACCAATCCCTTCAGTATCTTCTAGGTGTAGATTATGATGTATCTTTCTCGCTTGTCTTCTAGGAAGTACAGTTCTAGGTACCTTAATGTTCCCAGTAATTTAGGCGCTTGTCTGAGTATATACGATTTGTGAAGGTTCTCTGTACATATTCCAGTTCAGTAATTTCTCCAGCCTTGAAGGTGGCTGTTAGTACGCAGTAATACTCCAGCCTAGAAAGAACAAGTGATCTGAAGTGTTATTGACTCGGCGTTTGTTGTTTTGAAAGTTCTAGTTATCTAACCTATCATTTTCCTTGTAGTTGCGAAAATAATATTATTGTGCTCATTGAAGGTGAGATCTTCTGACATTATCACTCCCAGGTTTCTCACATTTGACTTACGTTCTGTTGACTTATAGAGTTTGTCTCGTACTTTGATCTTGTTTTTATTTCCTCCATTCTTCCGTGACGTATTAACTGAAATTAGTCCTGACTGAACATCATGTTGTCAGTGTCACACTGGAGGACTTGGTTTATATCAGCTTGGAAGCTCGCTGTGTCATCTATGGATGACACTTTCATACAGATTCTAGTATGGCCTACAAAGGATGATAAAGTGCTGTGATATACGTCTTTGTCTAGGTTAGAAATGAGAATGAGGAAACGAAGTGGGGCGAGTACCATGCCTTGGGGGGATACAACTTTTCACTACAGTGGCCCCTGTCGTTGTTTGGGCCGTGTTGGGTCACGTGATGTTGATAAATGGTAACATGTCGTTGTTTGGGCCGTGTTGGGTCACGTGATGTTGATAAATGGTAACATGTCGTTGTTTGGGCCGTGTTGGGTCGCGTGATGTTGATTCCCAACAGTATAGGCTCATCTATAACTAGGAAGAATGGATAAGGCAATGTAGGCCTACACTCACCCACAGCCTAGCTTGTCAAAGGCCTACCAGATAAACATATTTCAGGAGGCTGCAGTGATGAGAGGCCTATCTGCAGGCGGCCGCATGTGCTATTCTCACACCCTGTGCGATAACTCTTACGTGCGAATTTCCTGTGACAAGTGAAGCAGCGCTCTGCCGAAACTGGTGTTGGCGAGAGGGGGAGGGGGTTACTGGGGAGGGGTTATTAGATAGAGGGGAAGGGTAGGCTGGTGTGTGGGGGAGGGAGGGATAGGCCGTACCTCACTGTATGAATTCCAACACACTGGCCTCCCCCGGGCCAGCAGGCCTACAGTGTCGTCGCTGCTCTTCCCTTCTTTCTCACAGGTGGAACAATTAGCAGTAGAGGTGTGTGGGCCTGCTGGCTCAGACATGTTGCTTGGGTAGGCCTAGGGGCAGCTGGGGCACAATATGCCCCCGCTGACGCTTTGGTCGTTTACCGCTCACTGCTACGACGCGATAATTTGCTTGATCTTATCGTACGACATAGTTGGTGAGACAGACTGATGAGTGTATGTTGATCAATGTTGGTGGACCAGACTCTTGTATACTGACCTCTGAGTGTTGGTGGACCAGACTCTTGTATACTGACCTCTGAGTGTTGGTGGACCAGACTCTTGTATACTGACCTGAGTGTTGGTGGACCAGACTCTTGTATACTGACCTCTGAGTGTTGGTGGACCAGACTCTTGTATACTGACCTGAGTGTTGGTGGACCAGACTCTTGTATACTGACCTCTGAGTGTTGGTGGACCAGACTCTTGTATACTGACCTCTGAGTGTTGGTGGACCAGACTCTTGTATACTGACCTGAGTGTTGGTGGACCAGACTCTTGTATACTGACCTGAGTGTTCGTGGACCAGACTCTTGTATACTGACCTGAGTGTTGGTGGACCAGACTCTTGTATACTGACCTCTGAGTGTTGGTGGACCAGACTCTTGTATACTGACCTGAGTGTTCGTGGACCAGACTCTTGTATACTGACCTGAGTGTTGGTGGACCAGACTCTTGTATACTGACCTGAGTGTTGGTGGACCAGACTCTTGTATACTGACCTGAGTGTTGGTGGACCAGACTCTTGTATACTGACCTGAGTGTTGGTGGACCAGACTCTTGTATACTGACCTCTGAGTGTTGGTGGACCAGACTCTTGTATACTGACCTGAGTGTTGGGGGACCAGACTCTTGTATACTGACCTGAGTGTCGGTGGACCAGACTCTTGTATACTGACCTGAGTGTTGGTGGACCAGACTCTTGTATACTGACCTGAGTGTTGGTGGACCAGACTCTTGTATACTGACCTGAGTGTTGGTGGACCAGACTCTTGTATACTGACCTCTGAGTGTTAGTGGACCAGACTCTTGTATACTGACCTGAGTGTTGGTGGACCAGACTCTTGTATACTGACCTCTGAGTGTCGGTGGACCAGACTCTTGTATACTGACCTGAGTGTTGGTGGACCAGACTCTTGTATACTGACCTATGAGTGTTGGTGGACCAAACTCTTGTATACTGACCTGAGTGTTGGTGGACCAGACTCTTGTATACTGACCTCTGAGTGTCGGTGGACCAGACTCTTGCATACTGACGTGAGTGTCGGTGGACCAGACTCTTGTATACTGACCTCTGAGTGTTGGTGGACCAGACTCTTGTATACTGACCTCTGAGTGTTGGTGGACCAGACTCTTGTATACTGACCTCTGAGTGTTGGTGGACCAGACTCTTGTATACTGACCTGAGTGTTGGTGGACCAGACTCTTGTATACTGACCTGAGTGTTGGTGGACCAGACTCTTGTATACTGACCTCTGAGTGTTGGTGGACCAGACTTTTGTATACTGACCTGAGTGTTGGTGGACCAGACTCTTGTATACTGACCTGTGTTGGTGGACCAGACTCTTGTATACTGACCTGAGTGTTGGTGGACCAGACTCTTGTATACTGATCTCTGAGTGTTGGTGGACCAGACTCTTGTATACTGACCTGAGTGTTGGTGGACCAGACTCTTGTATACTGACCTGAGTGTTGGTGGACCAGACTCTTGTATACTGACCTGAGTGTTGGTGGACCAGACTCTTGTATACTGACCTCTGAGTGTTGGTGGACCAGACTCTTGTATACTGACCTGAGTGTTGGTGGACCAGACTCTTGTATACTGACCTGAGTGTTGGTGGACCAGACTCTTGTATACTGACCTGAGTGTTGGTGGACCAGACTCTTGTATACTGACCTCTGAGTGTTGGTGGACCAGACTCTTGTATACTGACCTGAGTGTTGGTGGACCAGACTCTTGTATACTGACCTCTGAGTGTCGGTGGACCAGACTCTTGTATACTGACCTGAGTGTTGGTGGACCAGACTCTTGTATACTGACCTCTGAGTGTTGGTGGACCAAACTCTTGTATACTGACCTGAGTGTTGGTGGACCAGACTCTTGTATACTGACCTCTGAGTGTCGGTGGACCAGACTCTTGCATACTGACGTGAGTGTTGGTGGACCAGACTCTTGTATACTGACCTCTGAGTGTCGGTGGACCAGACTCTTGTATACTGACCTCTGAGTGTTGGTGGACCAGACTCTTGTATACTGACCTCTGAGTGTTGGTGGACCAGACTCTTGTATACTGACCTGAGTGTTG
The DNA here is from genome assembly GCF_038502225.1 of Cherax quadricarinatus. Taxonomy (NCBI): domain Eukaryota; kingdom Metazoa; phylum Arthropoda; class Malacostraca; order Decapoda; family Parastacidae; genus Cherax; species Cherax quadricarinatus. Next base: position 6,396,593 of record NC_091362.1, on the reverse strand, counting down.
GTGGACCAGACTCTTGTATACTGACCTCTGAGTGTCGATGGACCAGACTCTTGTATACTGACCTGAGTGTTGGTGGACCAGACTCTTGTATACTGACCTGAGTGTTGGTGGACCAGACTCTTGTATACTGACCTCTGAGTGTTGGTGGACCAGACTTTTGTATACTGACCTGAGTGTTGGTGGACCAGACTCTTGTATACTGACCTGTGTTGGTGGACCAGACTCTTGTATACTGACCTGAGTGTTGGTGGACCAGACTCTTGTATACTGATCTCTGAGTGTTGGTGGACCAGACTCTTGTATACTGACCTGAGTATTGGTGGACCAGACTCTTGTATACTGACCTCTGAGTGTTGGTGGACCAGACTCTTGTATACTGACCTGAGTGTTGGTGGACCAGACTCTTGTATACTGACCTGAGTGTTGGTGGACCAGACTCTTGTATACTGACCTGAGTGTCGATGGACCAGACTCTTGTATACTGACCTCTGAGTGTTGGTGGACCAGACTCTTGTATACTGACCTCTGAGTGTCGGTGGACCAGACTCTTGTATACTGACCTCTGAGTGTTGGTGGACCAGACTCTTGTATACTGACCTGAGTGCCGGTGGACCAGACACTTGTATACTGACCTCTGAGTGTTGGCGGACCAGACTCTTGTATACTGACCTCTGAGTGTTGGTGGACCAGACTCTTGTATACTGACCTGAGTGTTGGTGGACCAGACTCTTGTATACTGACCTGAGTGTTGGTGGACCAGACTCTTGTATACTGACCTGAGTGTTGGTGGACCAGACTCTTGTATACTGACCTCTGAGTGTTGGTGGACCAGACTCTTGTATACTGACCTGAGTGTTGGTGGACCAGACTCTTGTATACTGACCTCTGAGTGTCGGTGGACCAGACTCTTGTATACTGACCTGAGTGTTGGTGGACCAGACTCTTGTATACTGACCTCTGAGTGTTGGTGGACCAAACTCTTGTATACTGACCTGAGTGTTGGTGGACCAGACTCTTGTATACTGACCTCTGAGTGTCGGTGGACCAGACTCTTGCATACTGACGTGAGTGTTGGTGGACCAGACTCTTGTATACTGACCTCTGAGTGTCGGTGGACCAGACTCTTGTATACTGACCTCTGAGTGTTGGTGGACCAGACTCTTGTATACTGACCTCTGAGTGTTGGTGGACCAGACTCTTGTATACTGACCTGAGTGTTGGTGGACCAGACTCTTGTATACTGACCTCTGAGTGTCGATGGACCAGACTCTTGTATACTGACCTGAGTGTTGGTGGACCAGACTCTTGTATACTGACCTGAGTGTTGGTGGACCAGACTCTTGTATACTGACCTCTGAGTGTTGGTGGACCAGACTTTTGTATACTGACCTGTGTTGGTGGACCAGACTCTTGTATACTGACCTGAGTGTTGGTGGACCAGACTCTTGTATACTGATCTCTGAGTGTTGGTGGACCAGACTCTTGTATACTGACCTGAGTATTGGTGGACCAGACTCTTGTATACTGACCTCTGAGTGTTGGTGGACCAGACTCTTGTATACTGACCTGAGTGTTGGTGGACCAGACTCTTGTATACTGACCTGAGTGTTGGTGGACCAGACTCTTGTATACTGACCTGAGTGTCGGTGGACCAGACTCTTGTATACTGACCTCTGAGTGTCGGTGGACCAGACTCTTGTATACTGACCTGAGTGCCGGTGGACCAGACACTTGTATACTGACCTCTGAGTGTTGGCGGACCAGACTCTTGTATACTGACCTCTGAGTGTTGGTGGACCAGACTCTTGTATACTGACCTGAGTGTTGGTGGACCAGACTCTTGTATACTGACCTGAGTGTCGGTGGACCAGACACTTGTATACTGACCTCTGAGTGTTGGTGGACAGGACTCTTGTATACTGACCTGAGTGTTGGTGGACCAGACTCTTGTATACTGACCTGAGTGTCGGTGGACCAGACACTTGTATACTGACCTCTGAGTGTCGGTGGACCAGACTCTTGTATACTGACCTCTGAGTGTCGGTGGACCAGACTCTTGTATACTGACCTCTGAGTGTTCACTGGGGGATGTTACACAGCTTTCCGAGTCTTTTGCTTTCGTTGTGCAGATTTGGGACTAGTCTTTCTAGGATTTTCTAAGTGCATATTATCATGTATCTTTCTCGCCTGCGTTCCAAGGAGTACAAGTCAAGGGACTTCAACCTTTCCCATTAATTTAGATGTTTTTTTGTACTTATATGTGCAGTGAAAGTTCTCTGTATATTCTCCAGGTCTGCAGTTTCGCCTGCCTTGAAAGGGACTGATAGTATACAGCAAAACTCCAGCCTAGAGAGAATGAGTGATTTGAAGAGAATCATCATTGTAGATGAATGGTTCAGAGAACCGACATGTTGATAAATTAGACACATGTGCAACTCTTGGGTATCTTTATTGAGGAAACGTTTCGCCACACAGTGGCTTCATCAGTCCATACAAAGGAGAATCTTGAAGAACAGGAGGAGAATGAGGTAATCAGTCCCTCAACCTTGAGTCGATGTGGTCAGTCCATCGACTCAAGGTTGAGGGACTGATTACCTCATTCTCCTCCTGTTCTTCAAGATTCTCCTTTGTATGGACTGATGAAGCCACTGTGTGGCGAAACGTTTCCTCAATAAAGATACCCAAGAGTTGCACATGTGTCTAATTTATCAGAATCATCATTGGCTTGGCATCCCTAGTTTTGAAGGTTCTCACGAACAATCCTATCATATTCCTAACAGATGTGGTAAAGACATCGTTGTGATCTTTGAAAGTGAGATTCTGTGACATTATCACTCCCAGGTCCTTCAAATTAGTTTTTCGCTCTATTATGCAGTTGGAATTTGTTTTATACGCTGATCCAGCTTTTATTTCCCCGAATTTTCCATAGCGGAGTAATTGAAATTTGTCCTCATTGAACTTTATATTGTTTTCTGAGGCCCATTTAAAGACAGTTAATGTCCGCTTGGAGATGTGCAGTGCCCTCAGTGGATGACACTGTCATGCAAAATCTGGTATCGTCAGGAAAGGAGGACACGGTGCTGTGGCTTACATGTCTGTGTCAAATATAAGTATGAGAGCAAGTACTGTACTTTGTGGAACAAAGCTTTTCACTGTAGCCTCTTCTGACTTTACTGTTTATCATTACTCTTCGCAGTTTGTGCGCTATTACACCATGATCGTACTTGTCGATGGCTTTCGCAAAGTCTGTGTATACTACATCTGCAGTCTGTGTCCTCCATAGCATCCAAGACCTTGTCATAGTGGTCCAGTAGTTGTGAGAGGCAGGAGCGACCTGCTCTAAACATTTACCATGCTGTCTTGTATTGTACAATTATTGGGTGTCAAGTAGTTGGGGATTTTGCTTCTTAGAATGCTTTCAAAGATTTTTATGATGTGGGATGTTAGTGCTATCGGTCTGTAATTCTTTACAATTGCTTTAGTGCCACCTTTGTAGATTGGGGCTATATCCGTCGTTTTTAGTGACTGTGGGATGATGACCTCTGTCTTTTTGCTCCATCTCCATAGAATATTTAAGGCACGTGAAAGGGGTTTCTTGCAGTTATACACAGGTGTAACTGGTTAAAATGGTGTAAGTCGGACCAAAACGTCGTTATAAGTTTCGGTCTCCTCTGTGCGGCTTATTTGTGTATGTATCTGAAGGGTGTTAAGGAGATCAACGCCCACGCGGCTCAGTTCTTGACCAGGCGTCTACCTACCTAGTCTTATCTGGAGGGCATTCCGAGGATCAACGCCCCCGCAGGCCGGTCCATAACCAGGCCTCCCGATGGATCAGGGCCTGATCAACGAGGCTGTTACTGCTGGCCGCATGTAGTCCATCGTACGAACCACAGCCCGGCTGATCTGGCACTGACTCTAGGTATCTGTCCAGCTCCCTCTTGAAGACAACCAGAGGTCTATTGGCAATTTCCTTTATGGCTGGACCAGGAGGCACAGACCCCACAGGACAAACAATAGTAGCTACGACTACCCAACTCCAGGTGATTTTTTAGTGGCAGGAAACGAAAAAAGAAAATGGAAGGAAATAACAAAAATAGTCCACCACCTTGGAGCCTTGTTGGACTGGAGGCGCAGCCAGTGGCCACCCATGGCCCTCCAGAATTACAACTACTGATGCCAATAACAAAATCCCCCCAACAAACACAGAATACAACCTCGTTCATATTTGCTAATATACAGGGCCTTAAGCCATCCACCAACAACAAAATACCTTTTATCAGTGGACTTCTAGTGGAGTCTAATGCAATGTTTGCAGCCTTCACAGAGACTCACACAAAAGATCACTTTGACAGTGAAATATGGATAAGTGGTTACAACCTTTTTAGATGCGACAGAAAAAACAGGCAACAAGGGGGGGTTGGCCTGTATGTCAAAGAGTCCCTTATCTGCACGGAGTTGCTGAACACCACAAATGAGGTAGTTGAAGTTCTATCAATAAAGATCGAGAACCAAAACCTAGTCATTGTGGTTGTATACAAGCCACCAGATACAACCTCCCAACAGTTCAAGGAACAGCTACTGAAAATCGATTACTGTTTGGAAAACCTTCCAGCTCCATCCCCAAACATCTTACTGCTTGGTGATTTCAACCTAAGGCATACAAAATGGAAAAATGTAGCAAATAATGTTATAGCTGAAACAATCCCCGGAGGTAGCGCAGATGAAAGGTCTCACACACATGAGCTACTAAGTCTCTGCGAAAAACACTCCTTAAGCCAGCAGATAGTGGAGCCAACAAGACTAGAAAACACACTTGACCTTATCTTCACAAATAATGAGGACCTGATAAGAGACATAAGAATATCAAAAACAACAAATTCCGATCACAATCTAATCGAAGTCCAGACGTACATGCATAGGGGTCCTGAACAGCAGAATGCATGTACCGGTGAAGGTGTCTTCACAAAATACAATTTCAACAACAAGAACATCAACTGGGACCAGGTAAACCATGTCCTAAACGAAACATGTTGGGAAGATGTCTTAAATGACATGGACCCAAACCAGTGCCTTGAAAGGATCAACTTCCTGGTAGCCGAAGCATGTTCTAGGCATATTCCCCTAAGAAAGAAGAAGAGCAGGAGTAAACTGGAGAGAAAAAGACGCTCCCTCTACAGAAGACGACGAAGAGTCACTGAGCTCCTCAGGAGTGCTAGAATATCTGATACACGAAAGGAGGCACTGACCAGGGAAGTGGAAACTATCGAACTTAAGCTAAATGACTCTTACAGGAACCAGGAGAGGCAGGAGGAGCTTAAAGCTATTAGTGAAATTGAAAGAAATTCAAAATATTTCTTTTCATATGCCAAAAACAAGGCAAATACCACATCTAGTATCGGGCCCTTACTCAGACAGGATGGGACTTACACAGATGACAACAAGGAAATGAGTGAAATATTGAAATCCCAGTACGACTCTGTGTTTAGTGAACCACTAATCGGTCTGAGGATCGACGACCCAAATGATTTCTTCATGAATGAGCCTCAAAACTCCATAAATGTATGCCAGATTTCCGACATTACCCTAACTCCGATAGATTTCGAAAAAGCCATTGACAACATGCCTATGCACTCAGCCCCGGGCCCAGACTCGTGGAACTCTGTTTTCATTAAGAACTGCAAGAAACCCCTCTCGCGTGCCCTAAGTACACTATGGAGGAGGAGCTTGGACATGGGTGAGATTCCACAGTCACTTAAAACAACGGATATAGCCCCGCTCCATAAAGGTGGCAGCAAAGCATTAGCTAAGAACTATAGACCAATAGCTCTGACGTCCCACATCATAAAAATCTTTGAAAGAGTGCTAAGAAGCAGGATTGCAAATCACCTGGATTCCCAAAATCTGCACAATCCAGGGCAACATGGGTTCAGGGCAGGTCGCTCCTGCCTCTCACAACTACTGGATCACTATGACATGGCCTTGGATGCACTGGAAGAAAATCAGAATGCAGATGTAATATACACAGACTTTGCAAAAGCATTTGACAAATGCGATCATGGTGTAATAGCCCATAAAATACGTGCTAAAGGAATAACTGGGAAAGTGGGGAGATGGATCTTCAACTTCCTAACAAATCGAACACAAAGAGTAGTGGTCAACAGAGTTAAATCGGAGGCTGCCATAGTGAAGAGCTCTGTTCCACAAGGCACAGTACTCGCCCCCATCTTATTCCTTATCCTCATATCAGACATAAACAGAGATATACACCACAGCACCGTATCATCCTTTGCGGATGATACTAGGATCTGCATGAGGCTGTCATCTGCTGAGGACGCGGTTAACCTCCAAGAAGATATAAACAAAGTTTTCCAGTGGGCGACGGTAAACAATATGATGTTCAATGAGGACAAATTCCAACTACTCCGTTATGGAAAACTGGAGGAGATAATAACTAGAACAGAGTATACTACTGACTCCGGCCATACAATAGAGCGGAAAAATAATGTAAGGGACCTGGGAGTAGTAATGTCTGAGGATCTCACTTTCAAGGATCACAACAGTGCCACGATCGCACGTGCAAAGAAAATGATAGGATGGATAATGAGAACTTTCAAAACGAGAGATGCCAAGCCCATGATGATCCTTTTCAAATCACTTGTTCTCTCTAGGCTGGAATACTGCTGTACATTAACATCTCCATACAAAGCAGGTGAAATCGCAGATCTAGAGAGTGTACAGAGATCCTTTACCGCACGTATAAGTTCTGTCAAGCACCTTAACTACTGGGAACGCTTGAAAGCACTTGACTTGTACTCGTTGGAACGCAGGAGGGAGAGATATATCATAATCTACACTTGGAAAATCTTGGAGGGAATGGTCCCAAATCTGCACACAGAAATCACTCCCTACGAAAGTAAAAGACTGGGCAGGCGATGCAAAATGCCGCCAATAAAAAGTAGGGGCGCCATTGGTACACTAAGAGAAAACACCATAAGTGTCCGGGGCCCAAAACTGTTCAACAGCCTCCCATCAAGCATTAGGGGAATTGCCAATAAACCCCTGGCTGCCTTCAAGAGAGAGCTGGACAGATACCTAAAGTCAGTGCCGGATCAGCCGGGCTGTGGCTCGTACGTCGGACTGCGTGCGGCCAGCAGTAACAGCCTAGTTGATCAGGCCCTGATCCATCGGGAGGCCTGGTCGTGGACCGGGCCGCGGGGGCGTTGATCCCCGGAATAACCTCCAGGTAACCTCCAGGTAAGGCTGTTGAACAGTCTTGGGCCCCGGATACTTTCTGTGTTTTCTCATTGTGTACCAGTGGTGCCCTTACTTTTCACTGGGGGTATGTTGCATCGCCTGCCAAGTCTTTTGTTGTCGTAGGAAGTGGTTTCTGTGAGCAAAACAGGGATCAGTCCCTCCAGAATCTTCCAGTTGTAGATTATGATATATCTCTCTCGCCTGCGCTCCAGTGAGTACAAGTCAAGTGCTTCCAGACGTTCCCAGTAGTTAAGGTGTTTGATGGAACTTATATGTGCAGTAAAGGTTCTCTGTACATTCTCTAGATCAACAATTTCACCTGCCTTGAATGGAGATGTTAATGTACATCAGTATTCCAGCCTAGAGAGAACAAGTGATTTAAAAAGGATCATCACTGGCTTGGCATCTCTCGTCGGTGGATCAGGGCCTGATCAACCAGGCTGTTACTGCTGGCCGCAGGCAGTCCAACATGCGAACCACAACCCTGTTGATCGGGTACTGACTTGAGGTATCTGTCCAGCTCCTCGTGAAGGCCGCCAGGAGTCTGGTATTCCACCGTTACCTTTGATATACCTTTGATGAGTTTCGAGAGTCTCACTACTCTCGGAGCTCAGCAATGGGTCAGGCTTGTCTGGTGCTTGCCTGGTCAACCAGGCTGTTGCTGCTGGAGACCCTGGTTGATCTGCCACCTGGTAAAGATAATGGTCCAGTTTCTTCTCAAAGGCTTCTACACTTGTTCCAGTCACAGTACTGTGCCTTTTTATTCTTTGTGAGTATCATGTACGTTGTAATCATGTCTTCCACTAGTTCTTGCCTTTCCTAAGGACGTCTTGTTTAGTTCTTTTAATATGTTCTCGCAGCTCAGTTCTGGATCGACTCTTGTTGCAAATCTCTGAAATTTCTCGAGTTTCTGAACATGACAGAGCAGGTGAAGGCTCAACGGTGGTGCTGCGTACTCTGTGCAACACCTGACATACGTCGGGTACAGCGAGCCTTCTCAAAATTTTAGTTAAGTTATTGAAGACAGTTTTGATAAGAGCTAAACCTCGTCACCATCCTCTCTCACTGTACTCGTCACCATCCTCTCACTGTACTCGTCACCATCCTCTCTCACTGTACTCACCACCCTCTCACTGTACTCGTCACCATCCTCTCACTGTACTCGTCACCATCCTCTCTCACTGTACTCGTCACCACCCTCTCACTGTACTCGTCACCATCCTCTCTCACTGTACTCGTCACCATCCTCTCTCACTGTACTCGTCACCATCCTCTCTCACTGTACTCGTCAACATCCTCTCTCACTGTACTCGTCACCATCCTCTCTCACTGTAATCGTCACCATCCTCTCTCACTGTACTCGTCACCATCCTCTCTCACTGTACTCGTCACCATCCTCTCTCACAGTACTCGTCACCATCCTCTCTCACTGTACTCGTCACCATCCTCTCACTGTACTCGTCACCATCCTCTCTCACTGTACTCGTCACCATCCTCTCTCACTGTACTCGTCACCATCCTCTCTCACAGTACTCGTCACCATCCTCTCTCACTGTACTCGTCACCATCCTCTCTCACTATACTCGTCAACATCCTCTCTCACTGTACTCGTCACCATCCTCTCTCACTGTACTCGTCACCATCCTCTCTCACTGTACTCGTCACCATCCTCTCTCACTGTACTCGTCACCCTCTCTCACTGTACTCGTCACCATTCTCTCACTGTACTCGTCACCATCCTCTATCACTGTACTCGTCACCATCCTCTATCACTGTACTCGTCACCATACTCTCTCACTGTACTCGTCACCATCCTCTCTCACTGTACTCGTCACCATCCTTTCTCACTGTACTCGTCACCATCCTCTCTCACTGTACTCGTCACCATCCTTTCTCACTGTACTCGTCACCATCCTCTCTCACTGTACTCGTCACCATCCTCTCTCACTGTACTCGTCACCATCCTCTCTCACTGTACTCGTCACCATCCTCTCTCACTGTACTCGTCACCATCCTCTCTCACTGTACTCGTCACCATCCTCTCTCACTGTACTCGTCACCATCCTCTCTCACTGTACTCGTCACCCTCTCTCACTGTACTCGTCACCATCCTCTCACTGTACTCGTCACCATCCTCTATCACTGTACTCGTCACCATCCTCTATCACTGTACTCGTCACCATCCTCTATCACTGTACTCGTCACCATACTCTCTCACTGTACTCGTCACCATCCTCTCTCACTGTACTCGTCACCATCCTTTCTCACTGTACTCATCACCATCCTCTCTCACTGTACTCACCATCCTCTTCTCAGTACTCGTCACCATCCTCTCTCACAGTACTCGTCACCATCCTCTCTCACTGTACTCGTCACCATCCTCTCTCACTGTACTCGTCACCATCCTCTCTCACTGTACTCGTCACCATCCTCTCTCACTGTACTCGTCACCATCCTCTCTCATCCTTTCTCACTGTACTCGTCACCATCCTCTCTCACTGTACTCGTCACCATCCTCTCTCACTGTACTCGTCACCATCCTCTCTCACTGTACTCGTCACCATCCTCTCTCACTGTACTCGTCACCATCCTCTCTCACTGTACTCGTCACCATCCTCTCTCACTGTACTCGTCACCATCCTCTCTCACTGTACTCGTCACCATCCTCTCTCACTGTACTCGTCACCATCCTCTCACTGTACTCGTCACCACTCTGTACTCGTCATCCTCTCTCACTGTACTCGTCACCATCCTCTCACTGTACTCGTCACCATCCTCTCTCACTGTACTCGTCACCATCCTCTCTCACTGTACTCGTCACCATCCTCTCACAGTACTCGTCACCATCCTCTCTCACTGTACTCGTCACCATCCTCTCTGATTGTACTCGCCACCCTCTCTCACTGTACTCGTCACCATCCTCTCTCACTGTACTCGTCACCATCCTCTCTCACTGTACTCGTCACCATCCTCTCTCACTGTACTCGTCACCATCCTCTCTCACTGTACTCGTCACCATCCTCTCTCACTGTACTCGTCACCATCCTCTCACAGTACTCTCTCACTGTACTCGTCACTGTACATCCTCTCTCACTGTACTCGTCACCATCCTCTCTCACTGTACTCTCACACTGTACTCGTCACCATCCTCTATCACTGTACTCGTCACCATCCTCTCTCACATCCTCTCTCACTGTATCACTGTACTCTGCATCATCTCTCACTGTACTCGTCACCATCCTCTCTCACTGTACTCACCATCCTCTCTCACTGTACTCGTCACCATCCTCTCTCACTGTACTCGTCACTATCCTTTCTCACTGTACTTGTCACCATCCTCTCTCACTGTACTCGTCACCACCCTCTCTCACTGTACTCGTCACCATCCTCTCTCACTGTACTCGTCACCATCCTCTTTCACTGTACTCGTAACCATCTCTCACTGTTCTCGTCACCATCCTCTCTCACTGTACTCGTCACCATCCTCTTTCACTGTACTCGTCACCATCCTCTCTCACTGTACTCGCCACCCTCTCTCACTGTAATCGTCACCATCCTCTCTCACTGTACTCGTCAACATCCTCTATCACTGTACTCGTCACCATCCTCTCTCACTGTACTCGTCACCCTCTCTCACTGTACTCGTCACCATCCTCTCTCACTGTACTCGTCAACATCCTCTCTCACTGTACTCGTCACCATCCTCTCTCACTGTACTCGTCACCATCCTCTCTCTCTGTACTCGTCCTGTACTCGTCACCATCCTCTCACTGTACTCGTCACCATCCTCTCTCACTGTACTCGTCACCATCCTCTCTCACTGTACTCGTCACCTGTACTCGTCACCATCCTCTCTCACTGTACTCGTCACCATCCTCTCTCACTGTACTCGTCACCATCCTCTCTCACTGAACTCGTCACCCTCTCTCACTGTACTCGTCACCATCCTCTCTCACTGTACTCGTCACCATCCTCTCACAGTACTCGTCACCATCCTCTCTCACTGTACTCGTCACCATCCTCTCTCACTGTACTCGTCACCATCCTCTCTCACTGTACTCGTCACCATCCTCTCTCACTGTACTCGTCACCATCCTCTCTCACTGTACTCGTCACCATCCTCTCTCACTGTACTCGTCACCATCCTCTATCACTGTACTCGTCACCATCCTCTATCACTGTACTCGTCACCATCCTCTCTCACTGTACTCACCATCCTCTCTCACTGTACTCGTCACCATCCTCTCTCACTGTACTCGTCACCATCCTCTCTCACTGTACTCGTCACCATCCTCTCGTCACCATCCTCTCTCACTGTCTCACTGTACTCGTCACCATCCTCTCTCACTGTACTCTCACTCCTCACCTCCTCTGTACTCGTCACCATCCTCTATCACTGTACTCGTCACCATCCTCTCTCACTGTACTCACCATCCTCTCTCACTGTACTCGTCACCATCCTCTCTCACTGTACTCGTCACTATCCTTTCTCACTGTACTTGTCACCATCCTCTCTCACTGTACTCGTCACCATCCTCTCTCACTGTACTCGTCACCATCCTCTCTCACTGTACTCGTCACCACATCCTCTTCTCAGTACTCGTCACCATCCTCTCTCACTGTACTCGTCACCATCCTCTCTCACTGTACTCGTCACCATCCTCTCTCACTGTACTCGTCACCATCCTCTCTCACTGTACTCACCATCCTCTCTCACTGTACTCGTCACCATCCTCTCTCACTGTACTCGTCACCATCGTCACCTCTCTCACTGTACTCTTGACCTTCCTCTCTCACTGTACTCGTCACCATCCTCTCTCACTGTACTCGTCACCATCCTCTCTCACTGTACTCGTCACCATCCTCTGTCTCACTGTACTCGTCACCATCCTCTCTCACTGTACTCGTCACCATCCTCACCTGTACTCCTCTCTCTCACTGTACTCGTCACCATCCTCTCTCACTGTACTCGTCACCATCCTCTCTCACTGTACTCGTCACCATCCTCTCTCACTGTACTCGTCACCATCCTCTCTCACTGTACTCGTCACCATCCTCTCTCACTGTACTCGTCACCATCCTCTCTCACTGTACTCGTCACCATCCTCTCTCACTGTACTCGTCACCATCCTCTCTCACTGTACTCGTCACCATCCTCTCTCACTGTACTCGTCACCATCCTCTCTCACTGTACTCGTCACCATCCTCTCTCACTGTACTCGTCACCATCCTCTCTCACTGTACTCGTCACCATCCTCTCTCACTGTACTCGTCACCATCCTCTCTCACTGTACTCGTCACCATCCTCTCTCACTGTACTCGTCACCATCCTCTCTCACTGTACTCGTCACCATCCTCTCTCACTGTACTCGTCACCATCCTCTCTCACTGTACTCGTCACCATCCTCTCTCACTGTACTCGTCACCATCCTCTCTCACTGTACTCGTCACCATCCTCTCTCACTGTACTCGTCACCATCCTCTCTCACTGTACTCGTCACCATCCTCTCTCACTGTACTCGTCACCATCCTCTCTCACTGTACTCGTCACCATCCTCTCTCACTGTACTCGTCACCATCCTCTCTCACTGTACTCGTCACCATCCTCTCTCACTGTACTCGTCACCATCCTCTCAAACTGTACTCGTCACCATCCTCTATCACTGTACTCGTCACCATCCTCTCTCACTGTACTCGTCACCATCTTCTCTCACTGTACTTGTCACCCTCTCTCACTGTACTCGTCACCATCCTCTCTCACTGTACTCGTCACCATCCTCTCTCACTGTACTCGCCACCCTCTCTCCCTGTAATCGTCACCATCCTCTCTCACTGTACTCGTCACCATCCTCTCTCACTGTACTCGTCACCATCCTCTATCACTGTACTCGTCACCATCCTCTCTCACTGTACTCGTCACCCTCTCTCACTGTACTCGTCACCATCCTCTCTCACTGTATTCGTCACCATCCTCTCTCACTGTACTCATCACCATCCTCTCTCACTGTACTCACCATCCTCTTCTCAGTACTCGTCACCATCCTCTCTCACAGTACTCGTCACCATCCTCTCTCAGTACTCGTCACCATCCTCTCTCACAGTACTCGTCGCCATCCTCTCCCACTGTACTCGTCACCATCCTCTCTCACAGTACTCGGCACCATCCTATCTCACAGTACTCTTCACCATCGTCTCTCACAGTACTCGTCACCATCCCCTCTCATAGTACTCGTCACCATCCTTTCTCACAGTACTCGTCACCATCCTCTCTCACTGTACTCGTCACCATCCTCTCTCAGTCACCATCCTCTCTCTCAGTACTCGTCACCATCCTCTCTCACAGTACTCGTCACCATCCTCTCTCACTGTACTCGTCACCATCCTCTCTCACAGTACTCGTCACAATCCTCTCTCACAGTAGTCGTCACCATCCTCTCTCACAGTACTCGTCAACATCCTCTCTCACTGTACTTATCACCATCCTCTCTCAGTACTCGTCACGATCCTCTCTCACAGTACTCGCCACCATCCTCTCTCACAGTACTCGCCACCATCCTCTCTCACAGCACTCGTCACCATCCTCTCTCACAGTATTCGTCACCATCCTCTCACAGTACTCGTCACCATCCTCTCTCACAGTAATAGCCACCATTCTCTCACAGTACTCGCCACCATCCTCTCTCACAGTACTCGCCACCATGCTCTCTCACAGTACTCGTCACCATCCTCTCACAGTACTCGTCACCATCCTCTCTCACAGTACTCGTCACCATCCTCTCTCACAGTACTCGTCACCATCCTCTCTCACAGTACTCGCCACCATCCTTTCACAGTACTCGTCACCATCACCTCTCACAGTACTCGCCACCATCCTCTCTCACAGTACTCGTCACCATCCTCTCATAGTACTCGCCACCATCCTCTCTCACAGTACTCGTCACCATCCTCTCTCACAGTACTCGCCACCATCCTATCTCACAGTACTCTTCACCATCGTCTCTCACAGTACTCGTCACCATCCTCTCTCATAGTACTCGTCACCATCCTTTCTCACAGTACTCGTCACCATCCTCTCTCACTGCACTCATCACCATCCTCTCTCAGTACTCGTCACCATCCTCTCTCACAGTACTCGTCACCATCCTCTCTCACAGTACTCGTCACCATCCTCTCTCACTGTACTCGTCACCATCCTCTGTCACAGTACTCGTCACAATCCTCTCTCACAGTAGTCGTCACCCTCCTCTCTCACAGTACTCGTCACCATCCTCTCTCATAGTACTCGTCACGATCCTCTCTCACAGTACTCGCCACCATCCTCTCTCACAGTACTCGCCACCATCCTCTCTCACAGCACTCGTCACCATCCTCTCTCACAGTATTCGTCACCATCCTCTCACAGTACTCGTCACCATCCTCTCTCACAGTACTCGTCACCATCCTCTCACAGTACTCGTCACCATCCTCTTTCACAGTACTCGTCATCATCCTCTCTCACAGTACTCGCCACCATCCTTTCACAGTACTCGTCACCATCACCTCTCACAGTACTCGCCACCATCCTCTCTCACAGTGCTCGTCACCATCCTCTCATAGTACTCGCCACCATCCTCTCTCACAGTACTCGTCACCATCCTCTCTCACAGTACTCGTCACCATCATCTCTCACAGTACTCGTCACCATCCTCTCTAACAGTACTCGCCACCATCCTTTCACAGTACTCGTCACCATCACCTCTCACAGTACTCGCCACCATCCTCTCTCACAGTACTCGTCACCATCCTCTCATAGTACTCGCCACCATCCTCTCTCACAATACTCGCCACCATCCTCTCTCACAGTACTCGTCACCATCCTCTCACAGTGCTCTCCACCATCCTCTCTCTCACTGTACGCATCACCATCCTCTCTCACAGTACTTGTCACCATCCTCTCTCACAGTACTCGTCACCATCCTCTCTCACTGTACTCGTCACTATCCTCTTCTCAGTACTCTTCACCATCCAATCACTGTACTCGTCACCATCCTCTCACTGTACTCGTCACCATCCTCTTTCACAGTACTCGTCTCCATCCTCTTACAGTACTCGTCACCATCCTCTCTCACAGTAGTCGTCACCATCCTCTCACAGTACTCGTCACCATCCTCTCACAGTACTCGTCACCATCCTCTCACTGTACTCGTCACCATCCTCTCTCACAGTACTCGTCACCTTCATCTCATAGTACTCGTCAGTATCCTCTCTCACAGTACTCGTCACCATCCTCTCTCACTGTACTCGTCACCATCCTCTCTCACAGTACTCGTCACCTTCATCTCATAGTACTCGCCACCATCCTCTCTCACAGTACTCGTCACCATCCTCTCTCACTGTACTCGTCACCATCCTCTCTCACAGTACTCGTCACCATCCTCTCTCACAGTACTCGTCACCATCCTCTCTCACTGTACTCGTCACTATCCTCTTCTCAGTACTCTTCACCATCCAATCACTGTACTCGTCACCATCCTCTCTCACTGTACTCGTCACCATCCTCTTTCACAGTACTCGTCTCCATCCTCTTACAGTACTCATCACCATCCTCTCACAGTACTCGTCACCATCCTCTCACAGTACTCGTCACCATCCTCTCACTGTACTCGTCACCATCCTCTCTCACAGTACTCGTCACCTTCATCTCATAGTACTCGTCAGTATCCTCTCTCATAGTACTCGCCACCATCCTCTCTCACAGTACTCGTCACCATCCTCTCTCACAGTACTCGTCACCATCCTCTCTCACAGTACTCGCCACCATCCTTTCACAGTACTCGTCACCATCACCTCTCACAGTACTCGCCACCATCCTCTCTCACAGTACTCGTCACCATCCTCTCATAGTACTCGCCACCATCCTTTCTCACAGTACTCGCCACCATCCTCTCTCACAGTACTCGTCACCATCCTCTCTCACAGTCCTCGTCACCATCCTCTCTCACAGTACTCGTCACCATCCTCTCTCACAGTACTCGCCACCATCCTCTTTCACAGTACTCGCCACCATCCTCTCTCACAGTACTCGTCACCATCCTCTCATAGTACTCGTCACCATCCTCTCACAGTGCTCTCCACCATCCTCTCTCTCACTGTACGCATCACCATCCTCTCTCACAGTACTCGTCACCATCCTCTCTCACAGTACTCGTCACCATCCTCTCTCACTGTACTCGTCACTATCCTCTTCTCAGTACTCTTCACCATCCAATGACTGTACTCGTCACCATCCTCTCACTGTACTCGTCACCATCCTCTTTCACAGTACTCGTCTCCATCCTCTTACAGTACTCGTCACCATCCTCTCTCACAGTAGTCGTCACCATCCTCTCACAGTACTCGTCACCATCCTCTCACAGTACTCGTCACCATCCTCTCACTGTACTCGTCACCATCCTCTCTCACAGTACTCGTCACCTTCATCTCATAGTACTCGTCAGTATCCTCTCTCACAGTACTCGTCACCATCCTCTCTCACTGTACTCGTCACCATCCTCTCTCACAGTACTCGTCATCTTCATCTCATAGTACTCGCCACCATCCTCTCTCACAGTACTCGTCACCATCCTCTCTCACTGTACTCGTCACCTCTCAGTACTCTCATCCTCTCTCACAGTACTCGTCATCCTCTTCTCAGTCACCATCCAATCCTCTCTCACAGTACTCGTCACCATCCTCTCTCACTGTACTCGTCACCATCCTCTCTCACAGTACTCGTCACCATCGTCTCATAGTACTCGTCACCTTTCTCTCTCTCATCCTCTTATTCCACATAGATAAAGTTTAAATAAATGGCTTTAAAAACCCAGAATGAGATGAATGAGACACTTGTGTAACATCTGGGTATCTTCCTTCCGGTAACGTTAAGCCAGTCAGTGGCTTCTCCAGTCCAGTCCACACAGGTAGTATTTAACAGCTCCTCGTTGACCATATTTTGGTGGACAATTGCATTAGGATTAGGTATGAGGAACGTTGTGTCTTCTTATTACAGTTCCGTTTATGTTCCTGGGAGGCATGCGGTAGGTCATTTATATGGTTGAGAAATAAGAGTGGGTCCAGGACGCCACCCTGCGGTTGTAGGAAAGTTGGCACCGCACTAGACTGATTGAGAGCGGTCCTCTGTATCTCCTGACCTCCATGTGGGTCCCAGTTTGTCTCACTCTCTCCTGCTGCCATTAGTTTCTCATCGGTCACCTTCCTCGGTTATCTTCCTCAGTCATCTTCCTCGGTCGCCTTTCTCAGCATCTTCCTCGGTTATCTTCCTCAGTGATCTTCATTGGTCATCTTCCTCGATCATCTTCCTCGATCGCCTTCCTCGGTCACCTTCCTCGGTCACCTTCCTCGGTCGTCTTAATCTGTCACCTTCCTCGGTCATCTTCCTCGGTCACCTTCCTCGGTCATCTTCCTCGGTCATCTTCCTCGGTCACCTTCCTCAGTCATCTTCCTCGGTCACCTTCCTCAGTCACCTTCCTTAGTCATCTTCATCGGTTATCTTCCTCGGTCATCTTCCCTGGTCACCTCCGTCGGTCACCTTCCTCGGTCATGTTGCTGTATCGGTCTTGCCATATTCCTGACTATATTATGTGGTGTTGGATTGTGGATAACAACACTGCGGGAACTCCAGTAACACCTGAACTTCGGGTACAACCTGATATCTCATAACAACCTGTTGTCCACTTTCCAAATCTCAGCTCATTGGTATTGAAAGTGTTACTCTTACCCTCCCCGCCCCCTTCCCTTCATCCCTCTCTCTCCCCTCTTATCCTCTCCCTGTTCCCCTTGTCCCCGTCTCTCCCCTCTTATTAAACATCATTCTTCACGCCAGTAAACATAGCTTCTGAAGTGGCTGTGAGGATAAATATTTCTTAATTTTTCCATTCATTTAATTCATGGGTTTTATTAGTGTCCCAAGTCTATATACGTTACCTTGATTGATATTCGTGGCTGTCTAATTGTGGGAAGGGTCTACTTACCTGGAGGGCATTTCGAGGATCAACGCCCCCGCGGCCCGGTCTACGACCAGGCCTCCTGGTGGATCAGGGCCTCATCAGAGGAATGGAATATTTTCTGTAGGTGAGAGGGTCACCAAATAGAACGAAAGGAACACATAAAGGAATTGGGAATAATTATGTCAGCTGACCTTCATTTTAAAGACCATAACACGACAAAGGTCACGACAGCTAGGAAGATGACGGGGGTGGGTACTGAGAACTTTCAAAACAAGGGAAATAATGCCGATGGTGACACTCTTCAAATCGCTAGTGATCCCTTATTTAAAACATTGCTCAGTGCTGACGGCCCCGTTCAAAGCAGGATAAATATCAGAGCTGGAACAAATATAGAGATCGTTTACGGCTCACATTGGACCAGTAAATTATTATTATTATTATTATTATTATTATTATTATTATTATTATTATTATTATAATCAAGGGGGAAGCGCTAAATCCGGAGGATTATACAGCGCCTGGGGGGGATGTGGAAGGTATTCAGACTTAATTCGGGGAACTGAAGCACAGATCCAATTCCCTAAATCAAGAGCCCCTCACCAACATCAAGGAACCTTCCTTGAGGGGTGGGCCAGTAAAGCACCTAAACTAATGGGTACGCCTTCAAGTCTTGAACATGTACTCATTGGAGCAGAGGAGAGAGAGATACTGATAATATATACCTGGAAAGTACGGCACCACCACCACCACACAGTCTGGTGTGTGGTGGGCTGCAACACCACCACACAGCTTGCCCCAGCTGTGATGCTAAGCTTACCAAGACACCAGCTTGACCCAGCTGTGATGCTAAGCTCACCAAACCACCAGCTTGACCCAGCTGTGATGCTAAGCTCACCAAACCACCAGCTTGACCCAGCTGTGATGCTAAGCTTACCAAGCCACCAGCTTGACCCAGCTGTGATGCTAAGCTCACCAAACCACCAGCTTGACCCAGCTGTGATGCTAAGCTTACCAAGCCACCAGCTTGACCCAGCTGTGATGCTAAGCTCACCAAACCACCAGCTTGACCCAGCTGTGATGCTAAGCTTACCAAGCTTACCAAGCCACCAGCTTGACCCAGCTGTGATGCTAAGCTCACCAAACCACCAGCTTGACCCAGCTGTGATGCTAAGCTTACCAAGCCACCAGCTTGACCCAGCTGTGATGCTAAGCTTACCAAGCCACCAGCTTGACCCAGCTGTGATGCTAAGCTCACCAAACCACCAGCTTGACCCAGCTGTGATGTTAAGCTCACCAAACCACCAGCTTGACCCAGCTGTGATGCTAAGCTTACCAAGCCACCAGCTTGACCCAGCTGTGATGCTAAGCTCACCAAACCACCAGCTTGACCCAGCTGTGATGCTAAGCTTACCAAGCCACCAGCTTGACCCAGCTGTCTTGCTAAGCTTACCGAGCCACCAGCTTGACCCAGCTGTGACGGCAACATGGCGCCGTTCATAGGTCTTTCTAGATGTCTGTCGATTGTTAGTTCGTGACAATTTTATTTTATCTTATCAGGGTTCCCGGTCCATTTCGTCTTTGATGATTACCGTCATCAGACTCACACCCAAAAATTTCCCCACTCCAAGCTCTTGTTAGGCCTATCTAAACTATTTCCTTAGTAGCATTACGGCCTATCTGACGGTTGTATTTCTTGATGTACCCCCGACCCCCACTGCTGTCTTCAACGGTGGCACACACTGCCACTGCTGTCTTCAACGGTGGCACACACTGCCACTGCTGTCTTCAACAGTGGCACACACTGCCACTGCTGTCTTCAACAGTGGCACACACTACCACTGCTGTCTTCAACAGTGGCACACACTGCCACTGCTGTCTTCAACAGTGGCACACACTGCCACTGCTGTCTTCAACAGTGGCACACACTGCCACTGCTGTCTTCAACAGTGGCACACACTGCCACTGCTGTCTTCAACAGTGGCACACACTGCCACTGCTGTCTTCAACAGTGGCACACACTGCCACTGCTGTCTTCAACAGTGGCACACACTGCCACTGCTGTCTTCAACAGTGGCACACACTGCCACTGCTGTCTTCAACAGTGGCACACACTGCCACTGCTCACACACACACACACACACACACACACACAGACACACACACACACACACACACACAGACACACAGACACACAGACACACACACACACACACACACACACACACACACACACACACACACACACACACACACACACACACACACATACACACACACACACACACACACACACACACACACACACACACACACACACACATACACACACACAGACACACACACACACACAGACACACACACACACACACACACACACACA
>NC_091362.1:6315974-6368474 GCF_038502225.1 Cherax quadricarinatus | reverse complement strand
GCAGGATCCATACATAGCTTTAAGCAGAGGTATGATAAAGCTCACGCCTCAGGGAGAGTGACCTAGTAGCGATCAGTGAAGAGGCGGGGCCAGGAGCTCGGACTCGACCCCCGCAACCTCAACTAGGTGAGTACACACACACACACACACACACACACACACACACACACACACAGACACACACACACACACACACACACACACACACACACACACACACACACACACACACACACACACACACACACACACACACACACACACACACACACACACACACACACACACACACACACACACACACACACACACACACACACACACACACACACACACACACACACACACACACACACAGACACACACACACACAGACACACACACACACAGACACACACACACAGACACACACACACACACACACAGACACACACACACACACACAGACACACACAGACACACACACACACACATACACACACACACACACACACACACACACACACACACACACACACACACACACAGACACACACAGACACACACAGACACACACAGACACACACACACACACAGACACACACACACACACACAGACACACACACACACACACACAGACACACACACACACACACAGACACACACACACACACACACACACACACACACACAGACACACACACACACACACACACAGACACACACAGACACACACAGACACACACACACACACACACATACACACACACACACATACACACACACACACACACACACACACACACACACACACACACACACACACACACACACACACACATACACACACACACACACACACACACACACACACACACACACACACACACACACACACACATACACACACACACACACACACACACACACACACACACACACACACACACACACACACACACACACACACACACACACACACACACACGTCCTCGTAATGTACTGAGAAAGCCACTGGCCGCTGAAACGTCTACAAATAAAAATACCCAGATGTTGCACTTGTGTCTAATTCTTCATCTTAATGTTATTATCGATCGTCTCACCTACGTATTTTGTAGAGGTGAAGCGCGTCTTGCGTAGTGCGTCAGCTCGCTTACACTTTTTTTTACAAGTAAATGTAACTCTTGTGATTGGTCGACTTACCTTCATATTTTACACTAATACAAATACTTCCTTTGTGATTGGTTGACTCACAGACATAATTTTTATAGGAAAAGGAACACGTCATTCATGAGTGGCTGCAGGGGTAAGGGGGGTGGGGTGAGGGAGATGTAGTGTGAGGGAGGGGTGGGGTGAGGGAGAGGTAGGGTGAGGGAGGGGTGGGGTGATGGATGGATGGGGTGAGGGAGGCTGCCTTCGCGAGTTTCTCAATCCACCACCTGCACTCAACCAGAAAATTCTCTGGCCTCTTCACTGAAGGGAAGTTTACAGCCCCTCACTGAAGGGAAGTTTACAGCTCCCTCACTAAAGGGAAGTTTACAGTCCCTCAATGAAGGGAAGTGGGAAAGAGAGGCTAAATGGTACACAGAAAAGGTTAATGTCTCAACGAAGTAAATATAATCTTAAGAGAGAGATCACTGAGTTAGAGCAAAAACAACATAATCTGTCGTGCCAAACAGAAGGATGTGAATAAACGGTACAGAATACCACCAAGTTGATAACTGAGACACTGAAGAAGCTACTGGCGGGCGAAACCTTCCCTCAAAGGGAAGGAAAGACCCTTCAGGATATTGCAAGAAACCACAAATATTTCTCTTCGTATGAAAGTACAACGTTGTGCTGTTTGTTTACATTTACATTGGAAATGGGGAACACATTTTTTTCTCGTGTTGTAAATAATACCTGACAGCTGAGGCCACTTAGTGGAGATCGTGGTCAAGTGGTGAAGACCGTGACCACATGAGTGTGTTGGCTAGGCTAACACTTGCTGCTGGTAAGTGGTCTTCCTGACTCTTGAAAACATTTGCCTTATTGTGGTAATATTTCTGACACCTGCTGGAGACAATAGGTTAAAGAGTCTTGAACCACGGATATTGACATATTATTTTCTAACTGGGACGTTGTATCTGGAAACATGTGAAGAGCCTGACTGTAATTATGTCAGCTGACCTTTCCTTCAAAGAACACAATAAGACTAAGGTCACGACAGCCAGGAGGATGACAGGATGGGTAATGAGAACTTTCAAAACGAGGGTAATAATGTCACTGGTAATATTTTTCAAATCGCTATTGCTCTTTCATTTGGAATATTGACAAAATGCCCATGCACTCAGTCCCAAGCCTAGACTCGTGGAACTCTGTGTTCATTAAGAACTGCAAGAAACCCCTTTCACGGGCCCTAAGTATGCTATGGAGAAGGAGCATAGATGCAGGTGAGATTCCACAGTCACTGAAAACAACGGATATAGCCCCACTCCATAAAGTGGCAGCAAAGCAATAACTAAGAATTATAGACCAATAGCTTTAACGTCCCACATCATAAAAATCTTTGAAAGAGTTCTAAGAAGCAGGATTGCAAACCGCTTGGACTCCCAACAATTGCACAATCCAGGGCAACACGAGTTCAGACCAGGTCACTCCTGCCTCTCGCAACTACTGGACCACTATGATATGGTCTTGGATGCACTGGAAAACAAACAGAATGCAGATGTAGTATACACAGATTTTGCAAAAGCAAGTTTGCCGATAACACCAAATAGGCCGTCGAATTCATTCTGACGAGGACTTCTCCGACCACTGATGCAGTGGTCGGAGAAGTGGCAGATGCGGTTTAATATGAACAAATGCAAAGTTCTATACACTGGTCAGGAAAATAAGCATGCCACATGTAAACTAAATAATGTAGATCTTAATATTACTGTCTGCAAAAACGATTTACGAGTTCTGGTTGGCAGTAATCTGAACCCAAGAGAACAGTACATAAGTGTTAGCAATAAAGCTAACAGATTCCTTGGCTTCATAGCAAGAAGCATAAATAATAGGAGTCCTCAGGCTGTTCTTCAACTCTATATATCCTTGGTTGGGCCTCATTTAGATTATGCTGCACAGTTCTAGTCACCGTATTACAGAATGGACATAAATGCTCTGGAAAACATACAAAGAAAGATGACAAAGATGATCCCTTGTATCAGAAATCTTCCCTATGAGGACAGACTGAGGGCATTAAATCTGCACTCTGTAGAAAGGCGTAGAATTAGGGGGGGGGATATGACTGAGGTGAGGAGATAAGAACATAACATAAGAACGAAGGAACACTGCAGAAGGCCTATTGGCCCATGCGAGGCAGGTCCAAGTCTCCTACCGGCTTAAGCCAATGCACCCAACCAAGTCAGGTCAGGTCACATTGACTTAAGGGAGGAACACGGCAACCGACCTGGTAGCACAAGCTATCAGGCCTAACTCACACCCACCCACATCTACTCATGTATTTATCCAACCTATTTTTAAAGCTACACAACGTTCTGGCCTCTATAACGGTACTTGGGAGTTTGTTCCACTCATCCACAACTCTATTACCTAACCAGTACTTTCCTATATCCTTCCTGAATCTGAATTTTTCCAACATAAAACCATTGCTGCGAGTCCTGTCTAGGCTAGATATTTTCAGCACACTATTTACATCCCCTTTATTTATTCCTGTCTTCCATTTATACACCTCAATCATATCCCGCCTAATTCTACGTCTTTCTAGAGAGTGCAGATTCAGGGCCCGTAGTCTATCCTCATAGGGAAGGTTTCTGATACATGGGATCAACTTTGTCATCCTCCTTTGTACATTTTCCAGAGAATTTATATCCATTCTGTAATACGGTGACCAAAACTGTGCAGCATAATCTAAATGAGGCCTAACCAAGGATGTATAGAGTTGAAGAACAACCTGAGGACTCCTATTATTTATGCTTCTTGATATGAAGCCAAGGATTCTATTAGCTTTATTGCGAACACTTATGCACTGTTGTCTTGGTTTCAGATTACTGCTAACCAGAACTCCTAAATCTTTTTCGCAATCCGTAATATTAAGATCTACATTATTTAGTTTATATGTGGCATGGTTATTGTCCTGTCCAACATTTAGAACTTTGCATTTGTCTATATTAAACTGCATCTGCCACTTCTCCGACCACTGCATCAGTCTATTCAAATTTTCCTGGAGTGCTCGAATGTCCTCGTCAGAATGAATTCGACGGCCTATTTTGGTGTCATCGGCAAACTTGCCGATGTCGCTCTTTATGCCCTCATCTATGTCGTTTATGTAGATTGTGAACAGCAGGGGGCCCAACACTGACCCCTGTGGAACACCGCTCGTGACGCTTCCCCACTCTGATTTCTCCCCATTTATGCAAACTCTCTGCTGCCTATTTGTCAACCATGCCTCTATCCAGGAAAAAATTTCTCCTCCTATTCCATGTGCTTTAATTTTCCTCAATAGTCTCTGATGTGGGACCCTGTCAAAAGCCTTACTGAAGTCCATATACACAATATCATATTCATTACCATGATCTACCTCCTCAAATACCTTAGTGAAAAAAGTTAATAAATTCGTAAGGCAGGAACGCCCCTTTGTAAAACCATGCTGAGATTCGTTGATTAATTTATGCTTTTCAAGGTGGCTACGAACTGCCTCGGCAATTATTGATTCCATAAATTTTCCCACTATGGAGGTTAGGCTTATTGGTCTATAGTTCGAAGCTAAGGACCTGTCACCTGCTTTGAAAATAGGTATCACATTTGCCATTTTCCACTTATCTGACACCATGCCAGTTTGTAGTGATATGTTGAAAAGATTAGCCAAAAGTGTGCTAAGCTCCTCTTTACATTCCTTTAGAACCCTTGCATACAGTTCATCAGGGCCTGGGGATTTGTTAGGTTTTAATTTATCTATTTGCCTAAGGACCATGTCACTTGTGACCCTAATCGTGCACAGTTTATTATCGTCCTGTTCTACATAATTTATCATTACTGGAATATCGCTGGTATCCTCCTGTGTAAAAACTGAGAGGAAGTATGTGTTAAAAATTCTACACATTTCCTTATCACTGTCAGTGAGCTGACCCGAGGAACTTTTGAGTGGGCCTATCTTGTCCCTGATCTTACTTCTGTATACCTGATAGAATCCTTTTGGGTTAGTCTTCGATTCTCTTGCAACTTTAACCTCATAATCTCTTTTTGCTTTTCTAATTCCCTTTTTTATTTCTCTCTTTAACTGAATATATCGATTTCTTAATTGCCCCTCTCCTCTTTTGATTTGCCTATATATGCCTCTCTTTTGACCAATCAGATATTTTAATCTATTGTTCATCCATTTAGGATCATTTTTGTTTGATCTGATTTCCCTGTTTGGAACATAATTTGACTGAGCAGCAAGAACTATGCCCTGGAAAGCATCATATCGGCAACCATCACCACCTACCTGACCCTTAGTCAGGTCATTCCAGTTCAGCCCACCTAAGTAATTTTTCAGTCCGTTGAAATCCTAGAAGGAATAGTCCCGAATCTGCACACAGAAATCACTCCCTACGAAAGTAAAAGACTGGGCAGGCGATGCAAAATACCCCCAATTAAAAGTAGGGACACCATTGGTACACTAAGAGAAAACACCATAAGTGTCCGGGGCCCAAGACTGTTCAACAGCCTCCCATCAAGCATTAGAGGAATTACCAATAAACCCCTGGCTGCCTTCAAGAGAGAGCTGGACAGATACGTAAAGTCGGTGTCGGATCAGCCGGGCTGTGGCTCATACGTTGGACTGCGTGCGGCCAGCAGTAACAGCCTGGTTGATCAGGCCCTGATCCATCGGGAGGCCTGGTCATGGACCGGGCCGCGGGGGCGTTGATCCCCGGAATAGCCTCCAGGTAACTCCAGATAGAAAACAGGAATAAATAAAGGGGATGTAAATAGCGTGCTAAAAATATCTAGCCAAGACAGAACTCGCAGCAATGGTTTCAAGTTGGGAAAAATTCAGATTCAGGAAGGATATAGGAAGGTACTGGTTTGGTAATAGAGTTGTGGATGAGTGCTCCTTCCTTAAGTGAATGTGACCTGACCTGACTAGGTCCAGTAGGCCTGATGCAGTGTTCCTCCTTTTTTATGTTTTTAAGTGCGATCATGGTGTAATAACGCAAAAATGCGTGCTAAATGGATAACTGGCAAAGTGGGCAGATGGATCTTCAACTTTTTAACCAATCGAACACAAACAGTAGTTATAAACAGAGTTAAATCGGAGGCTGCCACAGTGAAGAGCTCTGTTCCACAAGGCACAGTAATCGCCCCCTGTTACTCATCCTCATATCAGACATAGACAGAGATGTAACCCACAGCACCGTATCATCCTTTGCAGACGATACTAAGATCTGCATGAGAGTGTCATCTACTGAGTGGGGGAGTGAGGGAAGGTGTGGGGGAGTGAGGGGAGTGAGGGAAGGTGTGGGGGAGTGAGGGAACGTGAGGGGAGTGAGGGAGAGTGAGAGAAGGTGAGGGACGGGGTGCGAAGGAGGAATGGACGTACGGAGAGAGAGAGAGAAAGCATGTGTAGTGATGGAGGAAGGGCGTGTGGAGTAGTGATAGAGGGAGGAAGGGCGTGTAGAGAAGTGATGGAGAGAGGGAGGGAGGGCGTGTAGAGGAGTGATGGAGTGAGTGTAGAGGAGTGATGGAGGGAGGGAGGAGGGTGTGCGGGTTAATGACCTACCTACCTACCTACCTACCTATCTGGCATCTACCTTCAGTCTACCTAAAGTTTACCTGGTGTCTACCTGGAATCTACCTGAAATTTACCTGATGTCTACGGGAAGTTTACTTGGAGTCTACCTGTAGGGTGTTTCGGGGGTCACTGCCCTCGAGGCTCGGTCCATGACCAGGCCTCGTGGTGAGTCAGGACCTAATCAACCAGGCTGTTACTGCTGGCCGCACGTAAACCGACGTACGAACCACAGCCCGGCTGGTCAGGTACTGACTTTAGGTGCCGGTCCAGCTCGTTTTAGAAGACAGCCAGGGGTCTATTGGTAATCCCCCTTATGTGTGCTGGGAAGCAGTTGAACAGTCTTGGGCCTGTTCATGTGTTGTATCTTATCGTGCTAATGGAACCCCTGCTTTTCACTGAGGGAATATTGCATCTCCTGCCGAGTCTTTTGCTTTCGTAGGGAGTAATTTCCGTGTGCAGATTTGGGGCCAGTTCCTCTAGGATTTTCCAGGTGTAAATTATATATCTTTCTCGCCTACGTTCCAGGGAGTACAGGTCAAGGGACTTCAAGTATTCCCAGTAATTAAGGTGCTTGACTGTGCTTATACCTGTAGTAAAGGTTCTCTGTATAGGTCTGCAGTTTCACCTGCCTTGAAAGGAACAAGCGACTTACAGAGAATCATCACTGGCTTGGCATCCCTTGGTTTAAAGGTTCTAGTTATCCATCTTATCCTCACAGATGTGTGAATGATACTTATGATCATCGAAGGTGATGGAGTGAGGGAGGGATGGAGTGAGGGAGGGATGGAGTGAGGGAGGGATGGAGTGAGTGAGGGATGGAGTGAGTGAGGGATGGAGTAAGGGAGGCAGGGTAGACATCCTGCACTGCACTCTTCACTATCGATCACAGCTGCTTCCTCTGCACTCTCTTCATTATTGATTTTTCCGCAACCTTTCCCTCTCCCCTTTCCCTCTCCCCTCTCCCCTTTCCCTCTCCCCTCTCTATTCCCCATATTCTTTCCCTTCCCCATTCGATCCCTCCCATTCTCACTCTCTTCCCCTCTATACCCATACATCACAACCTCCTCTCCCACCCACTCACCCATCCACCCACCTTCTCTCAACTTCACAAATGCTCATCACACCTTTTTTTTTTTTGCTGCATCCTTCCCTCCCTCTCTCCCTTGCCCTTCCTCCATCTCTCTTTTCCTCTCTTTCTTATTCCTCCCTTCAATTTTCCCTGCCTTCGCGACCCCATGCTCAGTAGAGCTTGTTGAGGGCGACTTGCACGGTACACTGCCATAGGTCTACTGGGAGATGAGGCGAGGTAGACCGTATCAGACCACCACAGACCAACACAGACCGCCACAGACTACCAGAGGCCAACACAGACCACCACAGACCAACACAGACCACCACAGACCACCATAGATCAACATAGGCCACCACAGATCAACACAGACCATCACAGATCAACACAAACCATCACAGACCACCACAGATCAACACAGACCACAATAGATCAACATAGACCACCACAGACCAGCAAAGACCACCACAGATCAACGCAGACCATCATAGACCACCACAGACCATCACAGATCAACATAGACCACCATAGATCAACACAGACCATCACAGACCAACAAGGTAAACAAAAAAAAATGATGTTCACTGGAAGCAAATTACAGTTCCTCAGATAAGGATAGACTGAGGAACTCACAGGGTGCACAGATCAACCAGGCTGTGATGGATATGTGGGTCAGCCGGCCACCAGCACCAACAGCCTGGTTAACCAGGCTAGCACCAGACGAGCCTGGCTCATGGCCGGGCTCCGAGAGTAGAAAAACTCTGATAACTCATTAAAGGTAGAGAGTGTTCACACATCACTGGACGGTCATCCCACTAATTACAAGAAACAAATGAAAGTCCCGTGAGTGATAGTGTAGCTCAACTGTCTACTGAGGAACACAATAAGGCAAGAGCTGCGACTGCCAGGATAATGGAAACTTTCAAAACAAGGGAAATAATGTCAAAGGTGACACTACAGAGGTGCCTTGTGCTTTCCAGCTTGGAGTACTGCTCAGTGTTGACCGCTGTAGCCAAGGTGAAAGATGGAAAATTATAGCGAGGTGTTTACTGCTTGTGTAGAGCCAATAAGGTATTTAAACTAGTGGGAGCAGCACCTCAGAGAATTGGAAATGTTCTCTCCAGAAAGAGAAAAAGAGGAAGATACATGATAACATGTACGTGGAAGATACAGGAGACTCTGGTCCCAAATCAGCACTCTACCATAACAATGTACTGGAGTGAGAGATTTACGAGAAAGTGTACAATATACCCAGTGACAAACACGGGAGCCACGGACACAGCAAGAGAACACTATATTAACATCTGTGGTCTGTAACAGATACAGAGATCGTTTATGGCCCACATAGAGCCAATGAAGCATTTAAATTACTGGGACTGCCTTAAAGTCTTAAATATGTACTCACTGGAGAGGAAGAGTGATATATGATAATATATACCTGGAAAGTACTTGAGGGCCTTGTTCCAAACCGGGTAAAAGAAGGAGTCCAGTGGGCACAATAAGGAAACACTATATCAACATCTGTGGCCCCAAATTATTCAACATCTTATCAGAAGATATCAGAAACACTGCTGAGACAAGTGTAGAAGTCTTCAAGAGGAAACTGAACAAGTATCTTCACCAGGTGCCAGATTAACCAGGCTGTAATGGATGTGGGTCAGCGGACCTCCAGTAGCAACAGCCTGGTTGACCAGGCAAGCATCAGACGAGCCTAGCCTATGGCCGGGCTCTGAGAGTAGAAAAGTTCTCGGAAATCATCAAAGGTATATTGTAACTTTTGATGCGTGATATTAGCGCCGCTGACCTGTAGTTTGTTTGGACCAGCGCTCTACTGCTGTCGTTGTGCGTAGGAGCTCTGACTGCATTTCTGGTGCTGGCGGTCCGCTGGCCTACACATCCATCACAGCCTGGTTAATTTGGCACCAAGCCTGTGATGATGCTCTCTAAGGCACACGTAGAGGCGTGATACCAACAGGTATGCATAAGCAACACAGCTGTTGCACGTCATTACAAAGTCTGGTTCCACATAATGTGTCATTATAAAGACAATACCGTGACAGACACAATACACAAATAACTCGCTACGTTTCGGTCTGACTTAGACCATTAACTAGTCATACCTGTATGACTACTTAATGGTCTAAGTAGGACCGAAACGTCGTCACAAATTTCATTCTTCTGTGTGCGGGTTATTTGTATCCTTTATACCCATACTCTCTCAGTCACTTGTTCTCTCTAGGCTGGAATATTCCTGCACACTGACAGCCTCTCTTATGGCAGACGAAATCACAGAACTGGAGAAAGTTCGGAAAACTTTCACTGCTGGTAAAAATTCAGTGAAGTATCTGAATGATCAGGAACTTCTGAAGTTCCATGAACTGTACTCCTTGGAACTTAGGCGAGACAAATACATCATAATTGGCATCTGGAAAATTCTGGAAGAAATGGTGCCAAATCTGTACACCGAATTACTCCATATGAGCGCAAGAGGGTCAGTAGACATTACAAAATATCTGCAGTGAAAAGCAGGTGTGTTGTGAGTACTCTAAATGATGATTCATTAAGTGTAAAGGGACCAAGACTTGAACTGGTATTCACATCAAACGTGACGTTTTGCGCCGTTTAACAACATTCCGTCGACCTGTAGACAACATTCCTCTTGTGGACGCCGCTATGCGTTCGCTTCCACAGCGCGGTGTTCAAGCGAACACTTGTTGGCGACCACTGAACATTAGGAGCATCTTGGAGAGGCTTATTCCTCACTGCCTACTTAGGAACGTGTCTCACTTCACATACTTAATATTTACCTCGTCTCCTCAGTCTTCCACTCATTCAGTCTTGCACTCACCCAGTCATCCGCTCACCCAGTCTTCCACTCACTCAGCCATGTCACAGAGGTGCTGGTAGCAGTCATCCTATTGTAAGGTCTGCTTTTGAGTGGTGCAGTGATGGGCCTACTATTGTAAGGTCTGTTTTTGAGTGGTACAGTGATGGGCCTACTATTGTAAGATCTGTTTTTGAGTGGTACAGTGATGGGCCTACTATTGTAAGATCTGTTTTTGAGTGGTACAGTGATGGGCCTACTATTGTAAGATCTGTTTTTGAGTGGTACAGTGATGGGCCTACTATTGTAAGATCTGTTTTTGAGTGGTATAGTGATGGGCCTACTATTGTAAGGTCTGTTTTTGAGTGGTACAGTGATGGGCCTACTGTTGTAAGGTCTGTTTTTGAGTGGTACAGTGATGGGCCTACTATTGTAAGGTCTGTTTTTGAGTGGTACAGTGATGGGCCTACTATTGCAAGATCTGTTTTTGAGTGGTACAGTGATGGGCCTACTATTGTAAGATCTGTTTTTGAGTGGTACAGTGATGGGCCTACTATTGTAAGATCTGTTTTTGAGTGGTACAGTGATGGGCCTACTATTGTAAGATCCTGCCTTGGCTTGTGCAGATGTCAATGAATGTAATTAACGGTTTTTCTTCTTGGAACTTTTACGGATCCGTGGTATATACGGATTCCGGAAAAAAAATTTGACAATGCGATAATGGGGTGAATACACAAAAAAGTGATAGAAATAGTTATAATGAATATTCAGTAGGCAAATGGATGTTCAACTTCACACAAATAACTCGCACATAAACCATACCACAATACTGAGGATTGAACTTGTGGCGAGTGAGTCGTAAAACTCCAGGTCAGCTGGCCCAGTGACTTACGCACTGGCCTGGAGTTTTACGACTCACTCGCCGCAAGTTCAATCCCCACCCGTGGGGACTGAACTAGTGGCAATCCTGTTATTACTATTTCATGAGTCAACTCACACATACGAGAGAAAAGCTTATGACAACGTTTCAGTCCGACTTGAACCCTTTACAAGTCACAGTAACACAAGAAGGTGAGGGAGCCAATATATATATATATATATATATATATATATATATATATATATATATATATATATATATATATATATATATATATATATATATAGGAGAAGGGGACAGGGACGGGACCAAGATATTCAACTTTCTGGCCAATGGAACACAAAATAGCAGCAGTAAACAGAGGAAAGTGCCGCAGGAACATAGCAGGAGCCCAGTAGTCCAAGGAACCCGTCTGGTACCTTCACTTTCTTATCCTTATACCAGACATATTGTAATTATAATCATGGAGGAGCGCTAAACCCGTAGGATTATACAGCGCCTGTGGGGAGGGGGTGGAAGGTATTCACAGATCCAATTCCTTAGATCAAGAGCCCCTCACCAGCGTCAAGGAACCTCGCTTGAGGGGCTACCAGACATAGATAACATTCACAAGTTTCGTATCATTTATGGATGATACCAAAATTAGAATAAAAATCACCTCAAAAGAAGACACGGAAAAATGGCAAGAAAATGTTCGCAGTCTTCCGGTAGAGAGTTGGAGGACAACATGTTCAGTGGTCACATCATGTTCAGTGGTCACATCATGTTCAGTGGTCACATCATGTTCAGTGGTCACAACATGTTCAGTGGTCACATCATGTTCAGTGGTCACATCATGTTCAGTGGTCACAACATGTTCAGTGGTCACAACATGTTCAGTGGTCACAACATGTTCAGTGGTCACATCATGTTCAGTGGTCACATCATGTTCAGTGGTCACATGTTCAGTGGTCACATCATGTTCAGTGGTCACATCATGTTCAGTGGTCACATGTTCAGTGGTCACATGTTCAGTGGTCACATCATGTTCAGTGGTCACAACATGTTCAGTGGTCACAACATGTTCAGTGGTCACAACATGTTCAGTGGTCACAACATGTTCAGTGGTCACAACATGTTCAGTGGTCACAACATGTTCAGTGGTCACAACATGTTCAGTGGTCACATCATGTTCAGTGGTCACAACATGTTCAGTGGTCACAACATGTTCAGTGGTCACAACATGTTCAGTGGTCACAACATGTTCAGTGGTCACAACATGTTCAGTGGTCACATCATGTTCAGTGGTCACAACATGTTCAGTGGTCACATCATGTTCAGTGGTCACATCATGTTCAGTGGTCACAACATGTTCAGTGGTCACAACATGTTCAGTGGTCACATCATGTTCAGTGGTCACATCATGTTCAGTGGTCACAACATGTTCAGTGGTCACAACATGTTCAGTGGTCACAACATGTTCAGTGGTCACAACATGTTCAGTGGTCACATCATGTTCAGTGGTCACATCATGTTCAGTGGTCACAACATGTTCAGTGGTCACATCATGTTCAGTGGTCACAACATGTTCAGTGGTCACAACATGTTCAGTGGTCACAACATGTTCAGTGGCCACATCATGTTCAGTGGTCACAACATGTTCAGTGGTCACATCATGTTCAGTGGTCACAACATGTTCAGTGGTCACATCATGTTCAGTGGTCACAACATGTTCAGTGGTCACATCATGTTCAGTGGTCACAACATGTTCAGTGGTCACAACATGTTCAGTGGTCACATCATGTTCAGTGGTCACATCATGTTCAGTGGTCACAACATGTTCAGTGGTCACAACATGTTCAGTGGTCACAACATGTTCAGTGGTCACAACATGTTCAGTGGTCACATCATGTTCAGTGGTCACATCATGTTCAGTGGTCACAACATGTTCAGTGGTCACAACATGTTCAGTGGTCACATCATGTTCAGTGGTCACAACATGTTCAGTGGTCACAACATGTTCAGTGGTCACAACATGTTCAGTGGTCACAACATGTTCAGTGGTCACATCATGTTCAGTGGTCACATCATGTTCAGTGGTCACATCATGTTCAGTGGTCACATCATGTTCAGTGGTCACATTATGTTCAGTGGTCACAACATGTTCAGTGGTCACAACATGTTCAGTGGTCACATCATGTTCAGTGGTCACATCATGTTCAGTGGTCACATCATGTTCAGTGGTCACATCATGTTCAGTGGTCACATTATGTTCAGTGGTCACAACATGTTCAGTGGTCACAACATGTTCAGTGGTCACATCATGTTCAGTGGTCACAACATGTTCAGTGGTCACAACATGTTCAGTGGTCACAACATGTTCAGTGGTCACATGTTCAGTGGTCACATGTTCAGTGGTCACATCATGTTCAGTGGTCACAACATGTTCAGTGGTCACATCATGTTCAGTGGTCACAACATGTTCAGTGGTCACATCATGTTCAGTGGTCACATCATGTTCAGTGGTCACAACATGTTCAGTGGTCACATCATGTTCAGTGGTCACAACATGTTCAGTGGTCACAACATCATGTTCAGTGGTCACATCATGTTCAGTGGTCACAACATGTTCAGTGGTCACATCATGTTCAGTGGTCACATCATGTTCAGTGGTCACAACATGTTCAGTGGTCACATCATGTTCAGTGGCCACATCATGTTCAGTGGTCACATCATGTTCAGTGGTCACAAAATACAAGATCGCCAGATGGAACAAAATACAAGATCGCCAGATGGAACAAAATACAAGATCGCCAGATGGAACAAAATACAAGATCGCCAGATAGAACAGAATACAAGATCGCCAGATGGAACAAAATACAAGATCGCCAGATGGAACAAAATACATCACCAGACGGAACAAAATACAACATCACCAGATGGAACAAAATACAAGATCGCCAGATGGAACAAAATACAAGATCGCCAGATAGAACAGAATACAAGATCGCCAGATGGAACAAAATACAAGATCGCCAGATGGAACAAAATACATCACCAGACGGAACAAAATACAACATCACCAGATGGAACAAAATACAAGATCGCCAGATGGAACAAAATACAAGTTCGCCAGATGGAACAAAATACAAGATGGCCAGATGGAACAAAATACATCACCAGACGGAACAAAATACAACATCACCAGATGGAACAAAATACAAGATCGCCAGATGGAACAAAATACAAGTTCGCCAGATGGAACAAAATACAAGATGGCCAGATGGAACAAAATACAAGATCGCCAGATGGAACAAAATACATCACCAGATGGAACAAAATACAACATCACCAGATGGAACAAAATACAAGATCGCCAGATGGAACAAAATACAAGATCGCCAGATGGAACAAAATACAAGATCGCTAGATGGAACAAAATACATGATCGCCAGATGGAACAAAATACAAGATCGTCAGATGGAACAAAATACAAGATCGCCAGATGGAACAAAATACAACATCACCAGATGGAACAAAATACAAGATCGCTAGATGGAACAAAATACAAGATCGCCAGATGGAACAAAATACAAGATCGCCAGATGGAACAAAATACAAGATCACCAGATGGAACAAAATACAAGATCGCCAGATGGAACAAAATACAAGATCGCCAGATGGAACAAAATACAAGATCGCCAGATGGAACAAAATACAAGATCGCCAGATGGAACAAAATACAAGATCGCCAGATGGAACAAAATACAAGATCGTCAGATGGAACAAAATACAAGATCGCCAGATGGAACAAAATACAAGATCGCCAGATGGAACAAAATACAAGATCGTCAGATGGAACAAAATACAAGATCGCCAGATGGAACAAAATACAACATCACCAGATGGAACAAAATACAAGATCGCTAGATGGAACAAAATACAAGATCGCCAGATGGAACAAAATACAAGATCACCAGATGGAACAAAATACAAGATCGCCAGATGGAACAAAATACAAGATCGCCAGATGGAACAAAATACAAGATCGCCAGATGGAACAAAATACAAGATCGCCAGATGGAACAAAATACAAGATCGCCAGATGGAACAAAATACAAGATCACCAGATGGAACAAAATACAAGATCGCTAGATGGAACAAAATACAAGATCGCTAGATGGAACAAAATACAAGATCGCCAGATGGAACAAAATACAAGATCACCTGATGGAACAAAATACAAGATCGCTAGATGGAACAAAATACAAGATCGCCAGATGGAACAAAAGACACATGAAAAACCTGGCGATAATAATGCCAGCTGACATGTCCTTCAAAGAACGCAATGAGGATAATGAGAACTTTCAAGACAAGGTTAATACTGCCGCTGGTGATACTGTTTATATCATTTGTACTCTCTCGCTTAGAATATTGTTCAGTGTTGACGACCCCGTTCACAGCTGGAACAAATACAGAGATTGTTCACGGCTCGCACAGTTATTAAAGCAACTAAATTACTGAAAACACCTTAAAGTGTGAGGGGGGGGGGGTAGTGGTGGGGGGGGTTGTGGTGGTGGCAGATGGGGGAGGGAAATGGTACTGATGAGAGGTGGAGGGGAATAGTAGTGATGGAGGAGAAGGGGATGACACTGGTGGTGGTAGATGCTAGTAGTAGTAATGGTGGTGGTAGAAAGATGTTAGTTGTAGTAGTGGCGGTGGTAGAGGGATGTTAGTAGTAGTAGTGGTGGTGGTAGAGGGATGCTAGTAGTAGTAGTAGTAGTGGTGGTGGTGGTAGAGGGATGTTAGTAGTAGTAGTGGTGGTGGTAGAGGGATGCTAGTAGTAGTAGTAGTAGTGGTGGTGGTGGTGGTGGTAGAGAGATGCAAGCAGTGGTGGTGGTAGAGGGATGCTAGTAGTGGTGATGGTTGTAGAGGGATGCTAGTAGTGGTGGTGGTAGAGGGATGCTAGTAGTAATGGTGGTAGATGCTTGTGGTGGTGGTAGAAGTCTGCTAGTAGTGGTGGTGGTAGAGGGATGCTAGTAGTGGTGGTGGTAGAGGGATGTTAGTAGTAGTGGTGGTGGTAGAGGGATGCTAGTAGTAGTAGCAGCAGTGGTGGTAGAGATATGCTAGTAGTAGTAGTAGTAGTAGTAGTAGTAGTAGTAGTAGTAGTAGTGGTGGTGGTGGTAGAGATGCCAGTAGTGGCAGTGGTGGCAGAGAGATGCTAGTAGTGGTAGTGGTGGTAGAGAGATGCTAGTAGTACTAGAAGTAGTAGTGGTAGAGAGATGCTAGAAATGGTGGTGGTAGAGGGATGGTAGCAGAGGTGCTAGAGGGATGCTAGCAGTGGTGGCGGCGGTAGAGAGATGCTAGCAGTGGTGGTGGCAGAGGGATGTAGTAGTAGTGATGGTGGTGGTAGGGATGCTAGTAGTAATAATAGTAGTGGTGGTGGTAAAGGGATGCTAGTAGTGGTGGTAGTGGTAGAGAGATGCTAGTAGTGGTGGTGGTAGAGGGATGCTAGTAGTGGTGGTGGTGGTAGAGGGATTCTAGTAGTGGTGGAAGAGGGATGCTAGTAGTGGTGGTAGAGGGATGCTAGTAGTGGTGGTAGAGGGATGCTAGTAGTGATGGTAGAGGGATGCCAGTAGTGGTGGTAGAGGGATGCTAGCGGTGGTGGTGGTGATAGAGGAATGCTAGTAGTGGTGGTGGTGGCGGTATAGGGATGCTAGTAGTGGTAGTAGAGGGATGTTATTAGTGGTGGTGGTAGAGATGCTAGTAGTAGTGGTGGTGGTGGTAGAGGGATGCTAGTAGTGGTAGTAGAGGGATGTTATTAGTGGTGGTGGTAGAGATGCTAGTAGTAGTAGTAGTGGTAGAAAGATGCTAGTAGTGATGGTGGTATAGGGATGCTAGCAGTTGTGGTGGTGATAGAGGGATGCTAGTAGTGGTGGTGGTGGCGGTATAGGGATGCTAGTAGTGGTAGTAGAGGGATGCTATTAGTGGTGGTGGTAGAGATGCTAGTAGTAGTGGTGGTGGTGGTAGAGGGAAGCTAGTAGTGATAGAGGGATGTTAATAGTGGTGGTGGTGGTAGAGGGATGCTAATAGTAGTAGAGAGATGCTAGTAGTGGTGGTGGTGGTATTGAGATACTAGTATTAGTAGTGGCGGTAGAGAGCTGCTAGTAGTGGTGGTGGT
The DNA here is from genome assembly GCF_038502225.1 of Cherax quadricarinatus. Taxonomy (NCBI): domain Eukaryota; kingdom Metazoa; phylum Arthropoda; class Malacostraca; order Decapoda; family Parastacidae; genus Cherax; species Cherax quadricarinatus. The sequence continues at coordinate 6,350,804 of NC_091362.1, read as the reverse complement.
GGTAGAGGGATGCTAGTATTGGTAGTGGTGGTAGCGAGCTGCTAGTAGTGGTGGTGGTGGTGGTAGAGGGATTCTAGCAGTGGTGGTGATGGTAGAGGGATGCTAGTAGTGGGAATGGTGGTAGAGAGATGCTAGTAGTGGGAATGGTGGTAGAGAGATGCTAGTAGTGGGAATGGTGGTAGAGAGATGCTAGTAATGGTGGTGGTGGTAGAGAAATGCTAGTAGTGGTGATGGTGGTAGTGTTGAAAGGGAGGTGGTGGAGCTGTGGTAGGCCTATGAGACTTGACCAGCACGGCCTACGTCCGTGGGCCTCGCCGCTGCAGGTTACCATAGCGACGCTCCCCTCACTCAGCCTATGCAAGGGGAGAGAACAAATCAATTTCCTAACTTCACTAACCCCTCTTTTTGCCCCTCTCTCTCAAAATCTTCAAGTCAACTCTCAGCTGCACTTTACTAGTCTTAGTCAAGTTAAGTCATCTACACTCTGCTGTAGGGTTTCTACGCTCTTGGTTATCTACACTCTTGGTTATCTATACTCAAAGTTATCTACACTCTAGATTGTCTACACTCTAAGTTATCTACATGAAAGCTAAACGCGATCAATCAGAGCATTATTGAGGCTGGTGGCACTCTGAGGCTGTCCACGCCCAGCAGGTGGGCGTGAGGCTCTACCTAACATGTATCTAGTACCTGCCTTCAAGAATACTTTGCTCCTCCACATTCCCCCCCCCCACTCTCTCTCTCTCTCTCTCTCTCTCTCTCTCTCTCTCTCTCTCTCTTTCCTTCTTTCCACACTTGCACATCCCTCCTTCCCCTTCCACCTATCCCTCATCAGTTTTTTAATGAAAACTGTCTCAAAATCTTTGATTTAGTGTGTGTGTGTGTGTGTGTGGGAGAGAGAGAGAGAGAGAGAGAGAGAGAGAGAGAGAGAGAGAGAGGGGGGGGGGGGGGGGGGAGAGAGAGAGAGAGAATATGTTTGCACTCCTTAAAGCACTATCAATATTCTATACGTAGGGGAGAGGAGATACCTGATAATGCATACATGAAAGATTTTTGAAGGTCAGGTCCCCAACCCGCACACTGACATAACTTACACTCAGAGGAAGACATAAAATAAACCCATTGAAAAGCAGGGGCGCCACGGGCACAATAGAAAACTCTGTATAAACATCTGACACCCAAGACTCACCTAGGTGCTATCATCAGGTACCAGAAATATTGGCAAAAAAAGACGTACAAAACTTTCAAGAGAAAATCTGGACCAATATCTCATTACAAGTACCTTATCGTACAGCTTTGTGGTGGCTATGGGATCTACAGAAAGGCAGTGTCCTGGCACCTCTGCTGTTTCTCATCCTCACAGTATACACACAAAAAACACCAATCACAGTTTTGTTTCATCATTTGCAGATAACACTAAAATAAGCATTAAAGTCACTACAGTAGAATACACTGAAAAATTGCAGGAAGATAAAATCAGTGTTTTCCAGTGGGCAGTAGAGAACAACAACGTTCAGTGGTGATGAGTTCGAGCTGCTTAGGTACAGAAAGAATGAAGAACCCAATAGAAATACAGTATACAAAACTCAAGAGGATCGCCAGATAGAACGAAAAGAACATGTGAAAAACCTGAGAGTATTATGTCAGCTGATCTTTCTTTCAAAGAACACAATATGCCCAAGGTCACGACAGCCCGGAAGATGGTGGGGTGGATAATAAGAACTTTCAAAACAAAGGAAATAATGCTAATGGTGGTATTTTTCAAATCACTTGTGCTTTTCATTTGGAATATTGTTCAGGGTAGGAGAAATATCAGAGCTGGAACATATACAGAGATCGTTTATGGCCCGAATAGAGTCAATAAAGTATTTAAATTACTGGGATGTTTTAAAGTCTTAAATATATACTCACTTGAGCGGAGGAGAGAGAGATATATATGATAATATATACTTGGAAAGTATTAGGGCCTTTTTCAAGTTTGCACACTGCCATGACAACATCCTGGAGTGAGAGATTTGGAGAGAAGTGCAAAATAAATTCAGTAAAAAGCTGGTGTACCGTGGGCACAATAAGAGAACATTGTATCAACATCCATGGCCCCAGATTATTCAACATCTTACCAGAAGATAAGTATCTCCACCAGAAGCAAGATCAATCAGGCAGTGATGGATATGTGGAGCTGTGGGCCACCAACAGCAACAGCCTGGTTCACCAGGCAAGCATCAGGTCACAGTGGTCATCTCACAGTAACTACATATCACTGACTACCTCCACTTCAGTGACAGTAAACTCGAAGTTATACAAACATTAAACAGTGTCAAAAACAAGTGTCGTAAAAGCCAGGAAATGACGGGGAGGATAATGATGCCACTGGTGATGCTCAAATTCCTGTGCTTTCTCACTGTTCAGTACTGACGGCTCCATGAAAGGCAGGAGACATCAGAGCTGGGACTGATACAGAGATCGTTTATTTCCTGCAGTGAAGCAATAGCATTTTAGCTACTGGGAACGCCTAAACTTACTGAATATGTATTCCTTGGAGCAGAGGAGAGATGCATGTTATTATGTATATGAAAGATACTTGAATGCCTTGTGTCTAACCTACACAGTACTGCAACAATTTGCTGGAGTGAGAGATGTAGGAGGAAGTGTGAAATAAACTAAGCAAAAACCTGGGGAGCTACTGGAACAATGAATCAACATCAGTGGGCCACCAACCAATAATAGAAATAATGCTGAAACTAGTGTAGACATCTTCAAGAAGACAATGAATCACTACCTCTCGGATGTGCCAGTTGTGATGGGTATGTGGGCCAGCGGGGCATCAGCAGTCTGGTAGATCATAAGAGCTACATAAATGCCTGTGCCCCAGGCCAGGCTTCAATAGTAGGAAAACTTTAGAAAAAAGCAGTCATAGGTACATGACAGGCGTGCACAACCCAGGACAACATGGGTTTACAGCAGATCATTTCTGCCTCTTGCATGTGCTGGGCTACTTAAGTGATGGTCTTGGATGTACTGAAAGACAAATGACATGCCTATGTAATGTACACAGACTTTGCAAAGTCCTTCAAGAAGTGTATTCAAGGTGCGATACAAGACAGGAAGGTAAACTAAGGCAGTAATATACTTTGTTCAGAACAATGTTTATTTTTTTAATACATTACTCTCTAAACATGACTTTCTAAATCATTATCTGGAACATGGGATGACGTGAATACAGAGGAAGGCGAGGTATATTGGTGTCACCTGCAGCAAGTGTTGGTGTCACCTGCAGTGGGTGCTGGTGTCACCTGCAGCAAGTGTTGGTGTCACCTGCAGCAAGTGTTGGTGTCACCTGCAGCAAGTGTTGGTGTCACCTGCAGTAAGTGTTGGTGTCACCTGCAGCAAGTGTTGGTGTCACCTGCAGTGGGTGCTGGTGTCACCTGCAGCAAGTGTTGGTGTCACCTGCAGCAAGTGTTGGTGTCACCTGCAGCAAGTGTTGGTGTCACCTGCAGCAAGTGTTGGTGTCACCTGCAGCAAGTGTTGGTGTCACCTGCAGTAAGTGTTGGTGTCACCTGCAGCAAGTGTTGGTGTCACCTGCAGCAAGTGTTGGTGTCACCTGCAGTAAGTGTTGGTGTCACCTGCAGCAAGTGTTGGTGTCACCTGCAGCAAGTGTTGGTGTCACCTGCAGCAAGTGTTGGTGTCACCTGCAGCAAGTGTTGGTGTCACCTGCAGCAAGTGTTGGTGTCACCTGCAGCAAGTGTTGGTGTCACCTGCAGTAATTGTTGGTGTCACCTGCAGCAAGTGTTGGTGTCACCTGCAGTAAGTGTTGGTGTCACCTGCAGCAAGTGTTGGTGTCACCTGCAGCAAGTGTTGGTGTCACCTGCAGCAAGTGTTGGTGTCACCTGCAGTAAGTGTTGGTGTCACCTGCAGTGGGTGCTGGTGTCACCTGCAGTGTTGGTATCACCTGCAGTAAGTGTTAGTATCACCTGCAGTGGGTGCTGGTGTCACCTGCAGTAAGCGTTAGTATCACCTGCAGTGGGTGCTGTGTCACCTGCAGTGTTGGTATCACCTGCAGTGGGCGCTGGTGTCACCTGCAGCAAGTATTGGTGTCACCTGCAGCAAGTGCTGGTGTCACCTGCAGTAAGTTTTGGTGTCACCTGCAGTAAGTGTTGGTGTCACCTGCAGCAAGTGTTGGTGTCACCAGCAGTAAGTGTTGGTGTCACATGCAGTAAGTGTTGGTGTCACCTGCAGTGGGTGCTGGTGTCACCTGCAGCAAGTGTTGGTGTCACCTGCAGTAAGTGTTGGTGTCACCTGCAGTGAGTGCTGGTGTCACCTGCAGTAAGTGTTGGTGTCACCTGCAGTGGGTGCTGGTGTCACTTGCAGCAAGTGTTGGTGTCACCTGCAGTAAGTGTTGGTGTCACCTGCAGTGGGTGCTGGTGTCACCTGCAGTGGGTGCTGCGTGTATCCCCCAATATAAATTAGTCAAGCTGCCTTGCGATACAACACTTTATGACTTTACGATGTTCTTGTCAGTGTGAACGTAGTCAGCTTCTAAACATCACGTACAAGTGATGTTCTCCACAGTGAGAATCTGCGTCTACCCAGACCCTGGCATGTCCATTTTTCTGCTTATGAATAACACGAGGTTTTTAGAAGGATATATGTTTTGCATGTGTGTTGTGTTGGAAAACTCTAGCGTGAAGGATCTTTGCTGTTCCCCAGATGTACGAGGAATAACTGACTTGACTCAATATACAATAGTAACAACGAAAGCTATCTCTGTAAAACAAATGATAAACCCGTATGGGTTATACAGAATGATCCCTGTTGAAGTCTTCGGGATGGGTGGACTACATGGGGAAGGGGGAGGGGGAGTTGCCGGCCTGCACAACAACTGTGACAAGGCTCTGGGAGCAGACAAACTGTGGGAACTCATCAGAGGTAAAGGTATCAAGGTCAAGCCTGTGTTAAAATAATATACTTTGTGGCAAAGTAGAGTGCTTTACTTTTCTGCGTAGTCCCATTATGGTTCGTGATAACAGCGTTTTGTTTGTGTCATTGCAGGGCTGGTGGGAAGCGTGGTCCCCGGCGCAGAGACGTGTGCTGTCATGAAGGAGGGTGGCGAGAGTGACAAGGACCCAGGCACCGCCGCCCTCACCCACAAAACGGGCGGCGCCGACCTGGGCATCAGCCTGGGGGCACATCTGGGGGCGAGCCGGCACCTGGCGGGAGGACACCATCACCGTCACCACCACCTCGGCGGCGGGGGTGGCCTTGCGGGGTTCCCTGGCCTGCATCACCCGCTGCAACTGGCCGCACTCTCCTCGCAGCAACAAGCAGCGGCCGCCGCTGGCATGCTCTACCCATCTTTACTCGGCGCCAACCTAAACCCAGCAACGCTGATGGCGTCTCTGGCAGCGGCTAGATCGAGTCATCAGTTCCTTGGACAACCACCTTCAGGACCACCGCCTGGCATGGCCCCAACAACTACCACCCTGGCCAGCCTGCACGCCACGCTGGCCGCCGCAGACACATCCCGCCAACGAGACCTCCTGGCCACTATGGCCGCTGCTGACTCTGCACGACAGCGCGATCTTCTAGCAACCCTCTCCAAGCTAGCAACTACCTCAGCCAACACATATTTACCTCACCATGACTCTCCAGTCAAGCCAGATTCATCTGCGATGGATTCCGGAAGACACGGAAGCCCGATGTCGCCAGCATCATTTTCTTCGTCCAGTGGCCTCGGTGGCTCGCCTTCCCTTGCGCCGCCCATCACCCATCCAAACCTTGTTTGTGCCAACATGGCCGCCAGTATCACCACGGGAGGACTCGGGTCGGAGACGCCATCTCCCACGGCAGGCTCGTCGCCTCCTGGTAGCAATGGTCGCCTTGATCTTTACATGAGCACTACGCCTACGCGAAAATCATCAAATGGCCGCCCAGATCGAATTTTTACGTGCAAGATTTGTAATCGAAGCTTTGGTTATAAGCATGTGCTTCAGAACCACGAGCGGACTCACACAGGTGAAAAACCATTTGAGTGTAAAGAGTGCCACAAAAGGTTTACGAGAGATCATCACCTCAAGACTCACATGAGGCTTCATACAGGAGAAAAGCCTTACCACTGTACACACTGCGACCGCCAATTCGTCCAAGTCGCCAACCTTCGACGTCACCTGCGTGTTCATACAGGAGAGCGACCGTATTCCTGCGAGTTGTGCTCTTCCCGGTTTTCAGATTCAAACCAGCTCAAGGCTCACATGCTTATTCACAAAGGAGAGAAACCATTTGAGTGTGGTCGGTGTTCGGGACGGTACAGACGGCGTCACCACCTCATGCACCACAAGTGTCCAAATGATCCCGAAAATGACAGGCGATTAGACACTATACAATATAGCGAAAGCGATACCTACTCCTTGGGACCTGAAGATGATGATGATGATGAATTCAACGAGGAAGATTTGCCTCCCCCAGCGACGCTACTGGATGATGAGCCGCTACAGTTAGAGAAACGGCGGGAGAGAAAAAGTCGTGATCCTCGTCGAGTGATCAGTCATCCCATGAACGAAGTGATGAGCAGTGTTCGTCTGGTGGGCACGGCTCACCTGCTCCGTGGCTTGCACTCTGCCTTGCCCGAGCAAACAGAACCCGAGGATTTGAGTGTAGCTGGCACTCGCGGTCGCAACAGAAATTATTCGGGCATGTCGGCTGTGTCTAGCGTGTCGGGGTTCCCAGTGAGTGAGCTCGACTACTCTCGGGATTCGCTAAGCGCCACCAGGGAAGACGACGCTAGCGAAGGCGTCGGTGACTCCAGGTTCCCACGACAATGCGAGGACGAGGAGCCCATGTCCTCGCAGACGTGAAGAACGCCAACCCTTCTCCAGTAGTTCGTCCTGACACAACGACTCAACAGAACCCTCCAACCAACCTTTGGAGCGCCCTACATGCACACGCCCCTGTACGCCCACGCCACACACCGCCAAGGTGCTGTGTGCCACCTACGCCCTTCGCTTGGCGCCTCTTGTTGGAGTTGAAAGATTATATATATATTGGGCGCCAAGCGACGTGCAAGGTGCCGCCCCTGTCCATAAATATTCTGAAACGTTGCCTTCCACTTTTCTTCTTTTTGTAAGTGTTTTCAACCGTTGATGCGGGAGATGAGAGGCCAACCTCTGCTGTCCTACCTCTCTGGCCTTACACACCAGTACCCAACCCGCCAAATTCTCAGCCTGAAACTAATCTGACGATTTTCTAATGATATCTCCGATGGAGAAGATTCGCACCCCGCGGTCGCCCTTTTCTAGACTGTGATCATTTTAAAGGTCTCGAAGCTCTTTATCCACAAAAATCGCACACATTTTCAAAAATATTGAATGAGGAGAGTCGAGTAAACAACTTTCCCGACATAATTTGACTCAGGGTGATCCCAAACTGTGACTTTAATAACATAATTTAGAATCAACTCAAATGTTGTCTGGTGAAAGAAGGATTCTCACGCTTCATCCATAACCCTCTCCCCTTCACACACAAGCACAGGTATCTAGTCTCCCATAGGCAGGCACATACACGTATATATGCATGTATATACAAATACACAAGCGAGGACGTTGACCCTTGACACGACCTCCAGGTAGACATAATTATGTACATATATAAACACTCACTCGTTGGCTTGGAAAGTTTGTCTCCAAATTATCTAAATTCGCAGAGACCTGAACAAACTTCCTTATTACACATAAGAAAGTACAGGCATCAGACCACTGGCCGAGATCAACACCGTTACTAACCAAGCAAAATAATCTGAATAACGTTACCAAACACGCAGCGATGAGTCATGTACAGTGGTTGTTGTGTACAAGCTGCACTGATACACACATCATGTGCAAGAAGACACATACACACTTATGATTTTTCCTTTAATGCATAACTCGATACATACCCCGCCTACACATACACATACTCTCACGATTTATCTAACTTTCTAATTTATTGTCCAACTTCTACTATTATCAGTATGTATGTAAATTTAAGATCTTTAATATTTTAAGTATAAACGCGAGAATTATTATTATTATTATTATTATTATTATTATACTCAACATGGGAGGTTCCTTGACAGTGGTAATGGACGTTCGACCTCAACTAGGTGGTAATCATGCTCAGTTCAAGGATGGGGAGGGTAGATCGAACTTCTTGGATCGAAAGCACTTTACGAGCAGCCAGGCAAACCCTTTGAAAGTACATTGAGAGTCAAGTGCCGGAGACTGGGAGGTAGGTAGTGTGGTGACCCCTCAAGTCTACAACCACAGTGTGTTCGTACGTAGCATCATCACTGTTAATAAAACACCATCACTGTTAATACCACACCGTCACTGCTAATACCACACCATCACTGTTAATACCACACCATCACTGTTAATATCACACCATTACTGCTAATATCACACCATTACTAATACCATACCATCACTGCTAATACCACACCATCACTGCTAATATCGCACCATCACTGCTAATACCACGCCATCACTGCTAATATCACACCATCACTGCTAATACCACACCACCACTGCTAATACCACACCATTATTGCTAATATCACACCATCACTGCTAATACCACACCATCACTGCTAATACCACACCATTACTGATAATACCACACCATCACAGCTAATACCATACAATCACTGCTGATACCACACCATCACTGCTAATACCACACCACTGCTAATACCACATAATCACTAATACCACATAATCACTACTAATAACACACCATCACTGCTGATACCACACCATCACTGTTAATATCATACCATCACTGCTAATACCACACCATCACTGCTAATACCACACCATTACTGCTAATATCACACCATCACTGCTAATACCACACCATTACTGCTAATACCACACCATTACTGCTAATACCACACCATTACTGGTAATACCACACCATCACCGCTAATACCATACAATCACTACTGATACCACACCATCACTGATAGTACCACACCATCACTGCTAATACCACACCACTGCTAATACCACATAATCACTACTAATAACACCATCACTGCTAATACCACACCATCACTGCTAATATCATACCATCACTGCTAATATCACACCATCACTGCTAATACCACACCATTACTGCTAATATCACACCATCACTGCTAATACCACACCATCACTGCTAATACCACACCATCACTGCTAATACCATACAATCACTGCTGATATCACACAATCACTGCTAATACCACATCATCACTGCTAATACCACATAATCACTACTAATAACACACCATCACTGCTAATACCACATCACTACTAATAACACACCATCACTGTAACACCACACCATTACTGGTAATACCACACCATCACTGCTAATACCACACCACTGGTAATACCACATCACTGCTAATACCACACTACCACTGCTAATACCACACCATCACTGCTAATACCACACCACTGCTAATGCCACATCATCACTACTAACACACCACTGCTAATACCACACCATCACTGCTAATACCACAATATCGCTGCTAATACCACACCATCTCTGCTAATATCACACTATCATTGCTAATACCACACCATCACTGCTAATACCACACCATTAATGGTAATACCACACCATGACTGCTAATACCACACCATCACTGCTAATACCACAATATCGCTGCTAATACTACACCATCTCTGCTAATATCACACTATCATTGCTAATACCACACCATCACTGCTAATACCACACCATTGCTGGTAATACCACACCATGACTGCTAGCACTACACCATTGCTAATACCACACCACTGGTAATACCACACCATCACTGCTAATGCCACACCACCACTGCTAATACTACAAAATCACTGCTAATACCACATCATCACTGTTAATACCACACTACTGCTAATACCACACCATCACTGTTAATACCACACTACTGCTAATGCCACACCATCACTGCAAAGCTCTCGCTTCATACGTTGAATGTCCGGGTTCGAATCCCGGCAAGGGTGGAAACATTAGGCGTGTTTCCTTACACCGGTTGTCCATGGTCACTCAGTAAAAATGGGTACCTGGGTGTTAGTCGACTGGTGTGGGTCGCATCCTGGGACAAAACTGGCCTAATTTGCCCGAAATGCTCTGCATAACCAGCGGCTTTCTATATAGTAGTATGTCATTGATGTCAGCTAGGACTGTATACCTTGTACATGTACTTGTAGGAATGAAGATATTATATTATTATAATTATATCACTGCTAATACCACACCATCACTTCCGATACCATACCTTCACTTAATACTACACCACTGTTAATACCACACCATCACTGCTAATACCATTCACAGTAAACTTGTTAAACGAATTTCTCATTTGTAAATCAATAATAATAATAATAATAATAATAACAATAATAGTGGACACATTCTATAACTAAGTGTTGATTATACTGTTGTTTTTATTTTCACCTCTGTTTCCAGACTAGGAGACAGAACTGTTGTTCCAGCGGCCGCAAGGCGCCTACCTCACAGCCTCTGTCTCTCTCTATCGTCTCGCATCCATTAATCTTACGTCATCTGCGGCCTGGCTGCCTCACCTACCAGGCCTACACCCAACTCAGATTTGCAGCACCGGCCTCCCCCGCTCCACAAGAGCCGCCATTGTTACCTCCATACCCAATGCCCAGAACCTTTCATCCCATAGCCTCGAGTTTATTCTGGTTCTGCTGGGCACAAACTCTGTCGTTACTTTCACTCTCCGCTCCTCCGTCTTGTTATGCCTAGCTGGTCGTGGAGCAGCGGTGGGAAGGGGAGAGAGAGAGAGAGAGAGAGACAGAGAGAGAGAGGTGTCTCACTTTACAGCCACTGAATGGTCGCTCAAGTAAATTTGCACTACCATTTGTTACCCAACCATGGCCTTGGTGAATTCCGGCCCACCATTGTGAGTGGGAGTTTCCCTTCCCTCTCTCTCTAACACATGCCATGGGCATCAAGACTATGGTACAGTTACTCCTACCATCAACACAAACATATTAGAATATTATCGGGACCAGTGTCTGGATAATTAAGAGGAGTAAAAAATAGGGACCTTGTATTTCTTGACTATTGTGGGTCATTCCCTGGGACTTTTTATACAAATGGATAACTTAGTCCTGTCCTGCTAGAAAAATTATTTTGGTCAAAAAGTATCTAAACAACGCGATGTAACTAATGAAAATGGTTCCTACAAGTGACACTAGCTATAGTATCTTCTGCCTATGGCCTCGTGATCATTATAATTCATCATTTTGATGAATGTGGTGGATTAGCACGGTGAGCAGTGATATGTAGGTGGTGTGGGCAGTGATATATAGGTGGTGTGGGTGTTGTTATGGTGTTAGTGGTAGTGGTGTGTCAGCTAGGGAGGGTAGAGTAGGCATCTCCACAACACACACAAACAATAGGAGGTGGTAGTGGTGGTGGGGGAGGGCGGTGTGTTTGTGCGCTGCCAGAGAGAGTAAGCTTCGCTAAATGACTTTCACATGAGGGGCGTCTCACCGCTGGACGCAGTAACTTCCTGGTACCTGAGATCGCCAGGTTTCTTCATCTTTCACTACTTATTTTTCATAGCACTTTACCTACCTCGCACTTTCTCCTTCATTATCTTCTCTTATGATCTTTCTTCATCATTCACGTTTTTTTTTTGTTATACTTTCTTGCACGAGGAACACTAATTCACTTGTTTTATTCTTTGTTGCAATATCAAAATTTCACTTGCTTTATTTTTCTGTTGCTCGAGAAACACACACACACACTAACGCTATGAAACTGTCATAAATAACTCAGGTAAAGGGTATCAAAGAGTCAAGCCGAAATTAATGATGCTCTGCCTTTATATATATATATATATATATATATATATATATATATATATATATATATATATATATATATATATATATATATATATATATATATATATATATATGTCGTGCCGAATATGTAAAACTGGTCAATTAGCAAGAACTCATTTAAAATTAAGTCCTTTCTAAAATTTTCTCTTATAAGTTTAAAGATATACTTGTTTCATTAATGTTAATGTAAAAATTTATGATTTTGCTCCAGAAGAATCTTAGAAAACTTACCTAACCTTATTATAGCAAGTGAAATTTATTTTAGCCTAATCCAGCTAAATATATTTTAAATAAGTTTACAGTAATTTAATACTAAACAAACACAATGAAATATATTTTTTTCGTTAGGTTCAGAATGATTTTGGCGAAATTATTGCATACACAAATTTTCACTTGTCCTATATGGCAAGATGAGCGTTGCTATTTAAGCCAAAATCGCAAGTTCTGCCTATTCGGCACGCTATTTGCACCTGATTTCCTTGATACACACACACACACACACACACACACACACACACACACACACACACACACACACACACACACAAGAGGTCCCATGCTGGGTGTGTGCGGTCTTCCTGATCCACCTGCCCCCAGTTTCTTGTTAACAGTGATGTTTCTAGGTCACGTGGTCCCCGTAGAGACGTTACTTGGTCCCCGTAGAGACGTTACGGGGTCCTAGTGGAGACGGTACATGGTCCCAGTGGAGACCTACGCGTTAATATTTTTAATACATTTAGTTAGACTATTTCCTGGTATAATTTATAAAACGGTGATACTTGTCAGAGACCGTCAGATGAGATACTTTGTGGGATCTGGCGTATTCTTGGGCCCTGGTGCGTCAGTAGGGTGTAAAGGCCAATAATTAGGTTATACTAGTGAAGACATTGCAGTACCTGCAGCCATCCGTTCCAATTGTGTAGTTCCTAGCCTTGTGGGCCTACTCGACTCAGTGTGATCCAGGAGCACCCAGGGTGTAGTGCAGCTGATCATCGTCCGACATAAGTGGCTGCACTTGGGGTCACCCTGGCATACACTGTGGTACTGAGAGGACTTACAGGCAACGTGTGACCTGTTCACGATGGAGGACAACTCCACTCAGGATAACTCTCCTCCAGGACACTCATGTATCTGTTGTTGCTCAGGGATGATGAGGGTGTCTTTCAACAGTCCTCTCTACTTCCTCTCTCATCACTTCTCCCTAGTAGCAAGGGGACGTTCCCAGCCTCTCGTCTCAGGAGTGTGTGCAATATTATATAAGACTTTATATCGCTGGGGACGTCCCACTTTGCTCGTGTTTTACTCCCTCCTCGTGTAATCACGTTATAAAGTAAGATATGAGAGGGGGCACATACTCTCCATGATGTGGTGGGTGGGCGGCGGCATCAGCAAGGTGTTCGCCTTGGTGGACGACACAAGAGGGCAATGTGCAATACTGGGCGTGTTGACGTCTGCGGGTGTGTGTATGAGGGTGCCTCGCCCGGTGCCTACAACACTACCGGTGAGTGAGGGTGCCTCACCCGGTGTCTACAACACTACCGGTGTGTGAGGGTGCCTCACCCGGTGCCTGCAACACTACTGGTATGTGAGGGTGCCTCACCCGGTGCCTGCAACACTACCGGTGTGTGAGGGTGCCTCACCCGGTGCCTGCAACACTGCCGGTGTTACAAGCTTCACAGTCCTCTGCACTACCTACCAACACTCAACACCTTCACTCTGCCAACTCTCTCAAGAAACCAATGCTGATATTTCATGCTCCTAAATGCTTCCAGTGGTCAATATCAGCTTTTCAATAAGAAACTGAACGAGTTCTTCCTTTTGAGTGAGACAAAAAAACAAACAAAAAAACAAGTGGATAACGATAGAACAAGCCCAGTTGTTGTCCAGTAATGGGCTTATTAATGTCTTGGTTAGTGACCAGTGACCAAAGGCGTCGATATATGACTTATGTTCTCGGTGACGTAACGAGACGAACTTGGTGATGGTGGAAGTGTTGAAAGAGTCACAGTAACCGGTCTTGCCACAATATTAACTGGTAGTGACTTACGTATCTTACACTGAGGACACTCACACATTCAGGGATCAGTTTGTCTCCAGATTTTTTTTTTTTTTTTGTATACTGGGAGCAAATTGTTGTAGTGGTGCATTTTGTTTTATGATTATGGTTTTTATTTGACATTGTTTTGGCAAACTCTGTGTGTGTGTGTGTGTGTGTGTGTGTGTGTGTGTGTGTGTGTGTGTGTGTGTGTGTGTGTGTGTGTGTGTGTGTGTGTGTGTGTGTGACAGCTTCCTGCAGAACTTGACTGATCTTATTCAAGTTCTCCTACAGCAAAATGAAACTTTAATAATTTAAGTTAAAGTTGTCACTCGCTGACAGGAAAGTAACGTTTGTGTGTAACTTAATATAGATCAAGTTAGTAACTTGAGGTGGAAATGAGGAGGGGGTTGTCTCCCTCCTGCTCATACAGGGTCTTAATTTAGAATATATTCCCACGCCTACGCCCACGCCTACGTGTGGGCGTCGCCAGAACACATACCACGCCCACCCACTCTTAAATAACCCAAATATTCTCACGTTACTGTGAGTAATTTATAAGAGTAAAGAAATATTCACCTCCAAAATAATATTAACTGTAAATTGTTCAGACTAAATTTTGTAAATCAAAAAAATATTTTTTTAAAGAATATTTACTGAGGATTAATGGTTTACATTTCTGCTGAGGTGAGCACAGCAGCAGTGTTGAGGTGAGCACAGCAGCAGTGCTGAGGTGAGCACAGCAGCAGTGCTGAGGTGAGCACAGCAGCAGTGCTGAGGTGAGCACAGCACCAGTGCTGAGGTGAGCACAGCAGCAGTGCTGAGGTGAGCACAGCAGCAGTGCTGAGGTGAGCACAGCAGCAGTGCTGAGGTGAGCACAGCAGCAGTGCTGAGGTGAACACAGCAGCAGTGCTGAGGTGAACACAGCAGCAGTGCTGAGGTGAACACAGCAGCAGTGCTGAGGTGAACACAGCAGCAGTGCTGAGGTGAACACAGCAGCAGTGCTGAGGTGAACACAGCAGCAGTGCTGAGGTGAACACAGCAGCAGTGCTGAGGTGAACACAGCAGCAGTGCTGAGGTGAACCCAGCAGCAGTGCTGAGGTGAACACAGCAGCAGTGCTGAGGTGAACACAGCAGCAGTGCTGAGGTGAACACAGCAGCAGTGCTGAGGTGAACACAGCAGCAGTGCTAAGGTGAACACAGCAGCAGTGCTGAGGTGAACACAGCAGCGATGCTGAGGTGAACACAGCAGCAGTGCTGAGGTGAACACAGCAGCGATGCTGAGGTGAACACAGCAGCAGTGCTGAGGTGAACACAGCAGCGATGCTGAGGTGAACACAGCAGCGATGCTGAGGTGAACACAGCAGCAGTGCTGAGGTGAACACAGCAGCAGTGCTGAGGTGAACACAGCAGCGATGCTGAGGTGAACACAGCAGCGATGCTGAGGTGAACACAGCAGCGATGCTGAGGTGAACACAGCAGCAGTGCTGAGGTGAACACAGCAGCGATGCTGAGGTGAACACAGCAGCGATGCTGAGGTGAACACAGCAACAGTGCTGAGGTGAACACAGCAGAGATGCTGAGGTGAACACAGCAGAGATGCTGAGGTGAACACAGCAGCGATGCTGAGGTGAACACAGCAGCGATGCTGAGGTGAACACAGCAGCGATGCTGAGGTGAACACAGCAGCGATGCTGAGGTAAACACAGCAGCGATGCTGAGGTGAACACAGCAGCAGTGCTGAGGTGAACACAGCAGCGATGCTGAGGTGAACACAGCAGCGATGCTGAGGTGAACACAGCAGCGATGCTGAGGTGAACACAGCAGCGATGCTGAGGTAAACACAGCAGCGATGCTGAGGTGAACACAGCAGCAGTGCTGAGGTGAACACAGCAGCGATGCTGAGGTGAACACAGCAGCAGTGCTGAGGTGAACACAGCAGCAGTGCTGAGGTGAACACAGCAGCAGTGCTGAGGTGAAGACAGCAGCGATGCTGAGGTGAACACAGCAGCGATGCTGATGTGAAGACAGCAGCAATGCTAAGGTGAACACAGCAGCGGTGCTGAGGTGAACACAGCAGCGATGCTGATGTGAAGACAGCAGCAATGCTGAGGTGAACACAGCAGCAGTGCTGATGTGAAGACAGCAGCAGTGCTGAGGTGAACACAGCAGCGGTGCTGCTGAGTTGTAAATCACTCACCTGCTCTGAGTTACATGTGTGTGCACAATGGGTGTTATGTGACTGAGACGGGCGCCCACCAAGGGCGTGGGTGGGCAAGGCTAGGAGGTCGGGTATCTGTGCGTAGTTAAATGTAAAGAAATATTATTGTGGCCTCATAAGCAATTATGTAGCAATGGATGTGTGGAGATGGTGTCCCTGGCTGGTGACCAGGAACCTTCCCTACACTATCACCATAAACATACCATTGCTGTGTTCGTCACTAGTGTAGTAGAGACATTCTATCTTCCACTTACAATGAAATATGATATTTAAAAGATAACAATATTTGGACTGACAACATGATTTCATATATAATAGTTTGCATTATAAAGCGCCGAGTGCAGCAGCACATGCAGACACCTCCCACCAAGCTCACATTATTGTAAATAAGGATCCATTTTGTTACTTTCTCCGTGATTATCGACCCTGTTGACAAAAACAGTTCCTCTTTAAAGCTCCAATATTGTATGGATGTTCCTGTATTGTTGTTTACATTAAGGTTGTGTTGGGCGGTGGCGAGGGCGGGCGTGGGCGGGGTGGTGGGCGGTGTGTGGAAGCTGCATACCATCCCCCTGTCAGCCCTGGCCAGCACTCAACATGAGACGAAGGTTGTGGTTGTCAGGACCCTGTCTTCAGCGCTGACACAGGCGCTTATTATTGTTACTCTACATAGCGCTGAAGACACGAGTTCTCCTGCCGGCGGGTAGAGGGCAGCACTGTGCAGGACCTCGCTAGAAAGGCGTTGAGAATTATATTATTTTTATACCGCGAGGTCCTGGACTGCTACTACACCTCCACCTCCACACTGCTACTGCTGTCAGTGGTCTGACTCAGCTTTCCATGTCAACTTTTGCTATCATAAATCATCATTCAAGAAACTGTTTAAATGCATTCTCTGGTTTTTTTTCATACATTCAACCAATAATGTCTGGATAGTATCTAAATATTTTGATATTTCGATGTACCAGTCTTCAGCACATTCTTAGGGACTCAGTGTGTCCTTCACATTATGTATGTTACTCTGAGGCTGCCAACATGAAACATGCGTGCACTCACAAGCTGCTGGCACATGCAGATACAGCTGTATTACGCTGTATACCGTCATAAGTGCAATAAAGGCTAACCAATGTCTCAGATAAACCCACACGGACACGGCGAACCGGAAGTTCAAAACAATACTGTATATTTAGGATTCATGGACACAGTGTACTGTTGACAACAGTGTACTGTTGACAACAGTGTACTGTCGACAACAGTGTACTGTCGACAACTGTACTGTCGACAATAGTGAACAAAAGATGCGTTGCGGAAGCTTTTTTGCTGGAGAACATTTCGGTGTGTGTAGAGCTTTATCATGACTATAAAGCTCTACGCAGAGTGAAACGTCGTCCCAAGAAAAGTTTGTCTTACAACGCGTCTTCACTGTACAGTGGTCTTTTACTTTGTATATCTAGGTTAAATTTGTTTGTGGTATTAAGTAATGTTTAGCAAAGATAACCGACACACAATGTACTCACGAAGTTTAGCTTCGTACTCATAGTGTCGGAGTTCTTCATCTCCATCTAGCTTACTTGCTAAGAGTGCCAGTTAGCTGCAGTGCCATGTGTGTTGCATGTCGGCCGCCTTCCCCTCTCCCCGGGGGCCTGTGTGCTGAAGTGTTAGTGTGCCAAGGTTAGAGTTGATGCAGGGACCACTCTCTCAGTGGTCTGATACCTGTCTACAGGTTACATACAGGACCACGACGCCTCTCAGCCTGTAGATGCAGTGTCTAGTGACTTGCTGAGCGTGTTGTTGCCCAAACAAGTTATCTATTATGGGTAATTTTCTCTGTATATTTTAAATTGGTGATACTCCCCAATACTTTTTTTCTTATGTGATGAAAGTATGAATCAAAGTTTCTAATGTGGATTTAAAATAACTTAGAACTGTATTGTCTTATCGTCTGCCTCGCAACTCTTATGATTACTTGTATGGAATCCAGTTATAAAAACATGAAGGTATTGTTGCAGATGTCTGCTGCTGTCATTGTCCCAGGCAGCAGTGGCTGCCAGCTGCTGTCCTTGTTCTAGGTAGGTGGGGAGAGGCAGCTGTTTGTTGTTGCTGCTGCTGCCTCTTCTCAGTCCAACTGCTGTTACTAGTACACATTTATTTATCTCTTGACTTACGTTATGATGAGAAGTGTGAGGTGGAATTCTAACACTGACTTACTACAGAGGAACTAACACTGAGGCTGTCAGTGTGGGTATCACTATGATTGTTAGTGTAGCGAATATTGAAGTCGCCAGTGTAGGTATCACTATGATTGTTAGTGTAGCGAATATTGAAGTCGCCAGTGTAGGTATCACTATGATTGTTAGTGTAGCGAATATTGAAGTCGCCAGTGTAGGTATCACTATGATTGTTAGTGTAGCGAATATTGAAGTCGCCAGTGTAGGTATCACTATGATTGTTAGTGTAGCTAATATTGAAGTCGCCAGTGTAGGTATCACTATGATTGTTAGTGTAGCTAATATTGAAGTCGCCAGTGTAGGTATCACTATGATTGTTAGTGTAGCGAATATTGAAGTCGCCAGTGTAGGTATCACAGGTTGTCAGTGTAGCTAATACTAGTAGTAGCAGGTCCCTCACACAGTAGCACTAACTTCAACAACACTGCAACAAAACACACTAACTTCACTATATAATAATTCATTAAAACATCAAACACTGCCTGTAGGTTCCTGCTGGGGAGAGGGACGGGGAGTAGTGGAGAAGGTTTGGTTGGGGAGGGGAGAGAGAGGGGGAAGTGCAGTATTGGGTGGAGGAGAATTTAGAATATAAATTGGACGTCCTGGAAGTGAAACTCTTATATATTCCCGTCTTTGATCAATAAGCAAATCGTGATATTGATTCAGCCTTGCATCCTTATAAGTCTCTCAGAGGGTCCGGGTAATGTCCTCACCTATACAACTTGCAAGTATTAATTTTGAGTAATAGGTCGTTTTTATATGGTATGAAGACGTCATAAGACAGAATAAGTCACGTTGTGTGGTAATATCTTCTATGTTGCCAGGAAGGTGATCTCAGGGTCGTAACCACTGCTACAACTTCCCCTCTCTATCAGCTGACTCACGCTGTGTGCGACCCTCACTATACTTCCCTTTTATCGCTACTTGCATCATCCTCAATTTACTGGGCGTAGTCTTGATTATAATGAAAGTTAAGTAGCCAAAGAAAAGGTGATGGATTTATTAAAGAGTGGTAATAGCGTGAGTGCCGGAGATGCCTGGTGGTGGTGTGTGATGGTGGTGCGTGATGGTGGTGTGTGATGGTGGTGTGTGGAAGCTTCGGACGAGTTCACTGCAGTCTGGAATGAAAATTTCTGGTGATGGGGTGCGAGGGGAGGCCTAGGGAAGCAAGGGGAGGCCTAGGGAAAGAAGGGGAGGCGTAGGAAGGAAGGAGAGATCAAAATGAAAATGGAGCCCCCTTCCTCTGCCAATACAAAATACGCGTTATTTTGTAAGAGACAACATTGTTAGTCAAGTATAAGCCACACTGCAGTTAATTTCCCAGTTAAAATGAATCCACAAGCAGCTTGTGAATCAAGAATGCTGGCAACAATTTCCTCAGGCGACGTACAAAATTAGGCCTACCCTTCCAACTTCTAAATACGTAATGGCCAGCAACGCGGGGGCCTCCTTAATGGTATCCACGATAAAAATGTTCGTGGAAGATAAGGTCATAGGCCTACACCGTACCTGGAGGGTATTCCGAGGGTCAACGCCCCCGCGGCCCGGTCCATGGCCAGGTCTTGCGGTGAATCAGGGTCTGATCAACCAGGCTGTTACTGATGGCCACACGCAAACTGGCGTATGAACCACAACCCGGCTGGTCAGGTACTGACTTTAGATACCTGTCCAGCTCCCTACTGAAGACAGCCAGGGGTCTATTGGTAATCCCTCTTATGTATGCTGGGAGGCAGCTGACCAGTCCAGGGACTAAGAGAACCACACATGACTTCTTGAATGACCTCGTTCAATATATTCTTGATTACCTCCAGTCACCTTCCGTTATTCTCACTTAGATCATTAGTTTTAATTTGGTTATTTTTTTGCCTCTCACGCAGTTAGTGTGTTGTGTTGACTATGTACCTCTTACGGAGGGAGGGTGGCGCAACAATATATCTAGAGAGATCGAGGTATTAAACCTTTAAAGGTAAATTGTAAATAATTATACTTGAGTTCACAACTGTACAAGTTGTTCTTTAAACAACATGCGATGCTTCCTAAGAATTTCTGTGATTTTATTTTCACTAACTGCCTGGAGCCGATTTTAGGGGTCATAGCCTATGCGGCCGGTCCCAGACCAGGTTTTCGGTGTCCGGGCGGACCAACCAAGCTGTTAGTGAGAGCCGCACACAGTCCAGCGGCTGATGAGGAACTAACGTGAGAGTCTTAACAAGTTAACTCTTGAAGACAGCCAGGGATCTATTGGTGATTCCTCTTACGTATGAGGGGAAGGCGTTGAAGAGTCTTGGTCCTCTTATCATATAGATTATTGAACTATGTATCTCTATATTTACCAATAAGTGGACAGTTTATCACAAAGCTCAAGAAAATGACCATAAAGTTGACTACATACCTTGCATCTGAGTTGATCACCTTCTGTCCCGTATACAACAAACTGCCAGAAGTACGGTAGAATTGCCAGGACAACACACCCTGCGAAACGAGAATTTATTGAGATAACGTTTGTTGTATTAATGTTGGTAGAATTACCTACAATATGTTAAGTAAAAGGACACAAATGCAACTAGTGACATTTTGTTGTGGTAACGTTTCGCTCTCCAGGAGCGATAAAGCTCCTGGAGAGCGAAACATTGCCACAATAAAAATGTCACATTAGTTGTATTTGTGTCCTATTAACATAACGTTTGTTGTGTGTATAGTTCTACACAAAGCTAAACGTTGCCCTAATAAAATTCTGTTCTGCAACGTATCTTTTCTACATCATTATTGGCAGTCCACAACTTGAATGTTCCTCCTGTTAGGTAGACTCCCAAGTTGATCCTCAATTGTGCTTTTCTACGTTGATATTATCGTAATGGAGTTTAACTCTGATATCGACTCTCATATCTACTCAAATTCACTGTTTAGCTATCTTCTAATACTTGACAAAGATACATATCAAAGCGTATTATCTGGATGTATCTCCAGGGAGGACTCGAAGGGAGGGAGAGAGGAAGCCTCCATAATGCACCTCGACCTTTTAAACTTACCTTCCAAACACTCAGTTTTTAGCTCATTTTTTAACCCCTTTCGGTGCTGTCAAACTGGTTCCTCCAGACCATCGTAGGTGACAAAAACCAGCCATAAACCGCCGTTATAACACACCGAGTAAAGAGTTAAGACATTAGCAGTAAAATGCGGTCGAGTGCATTGCGGGTCGTCCAGGCTGCTGCCCACACAGGAAGCTCCAGGGGACACCACTCAAGCTTGAAAACATGTATACACTTCTCATACATTTTCTTCTCTTCTCAAAGAATTTAAATTGCTGATTTATTTGATAAATATCCTATATCAAAATATAATTTCCATTTTGTATTTAAACTTAGTTATTTTAGGGGATATATATATATATATATATATATATATATATATATATATATATATATATATATATATATATATATATATATATATATATATGCAATAAGATCACAGTAAACAGGTGATTTTAAAATATGCAAAACAACCACTGTGAAAGAGTAGTGAAATTCCAAGCGCTTTCGTGACTACTCACATTGTCAAGGAACTATGTATGTATGTATATATATATATATATATATATATATATATATATATATATATATATACACACAGGAGGTAGGGTTAGGAGGCCACCAGCGCAAACCTCTCCGTTTTTTTGTGCATTACTAGTCTGTCCAGTTTTCATAAAAAAAATCACAATTCCCTGAATAACATATTTATTTAAACAGTGTCAGTCATTACTGAGTACAGGTGTGTTGAAGGGTGCGTCAGTACAGAAGACTGGTACTGCAACAGAAAAGTTTAGATAGTACAAGGCGGCTGCTGGAGCCGAGGTGCAGCTACAGTGTGCCGCCCTCAACCCTACCCATAACAATAAAGAGTTAGGACATAAACCATAAAACTATACTGCTGCCGCCACCACATAGGATAAGTTATGCATTTTTTGCGCGTGTCTACAGCCAGGGTGAGAGCTGCATTGTCCCACCTCCCTCCTACCAACGCTCTGTTATGTCTGCCTTGTCCCACCGATGTTGTTCTAATAGTCTACCTTGTCCCAGCATACATAAAACCAGTTCTAGCGTATGCTACTACAAAGCCCAATAAAAACAACAAATACCTATTTACTATTGAGAGTGAAAAGGCAGGGCAAAAAAAAAAAAAAAACTGACCCTCAGCTCCCGCAAACACAACCAGAACACAACTAGCAAGTACATACCTGGTCAGGAATCAACCAAAGCCAGCAGGTTACGACCAAAGTATCAACTGCCGGGATCAATTGATCACTAAGTGAAGAAGTACCAGCGGTTCACATTTCATAGTCTACACACATTTGCAGAACGACGCTATCTGTTTCGTCAACCTCTGGCTTAATGCTGGCAACAAAACATGTCAACATCCTTATATAAAAAAAATTATCTTTGAGTTCTACAGGTATGAGGCCTGGTCAAAGACCGGGCCGAGGGGGCGTTGACCCACGAAACCTTCTCCAGGTATACTCCAGGTACAGTACGGTAACTTACAAGGCGTTGAATGAAGAGTGGTATGAAAAACAGATGACAGGCATAAATAAAGGGATTATATATCAGGCGCTGAAAATGTAATACCGAGACAATTCACGACAATAGATTACAATATAATTGATATATACCAAAATATGTTAGACAAACCTTGACTTCGGAAATAACGTTCATGTGTGTAAGAAACTTCCAAGCAGAGAGAGAGAGAGAGAGAGAGAGAGAGAGAGAGAGAGAGAGAGAGAGAGAGAGAGAGAGAGAGAGACAGACAGACAGAGACAGACAGACAGAGACAGAGACAAAAAATAATAGTTTGGTGCACCTAAACACACATTATAAATTAAAATTCAACATACCCCGGTATTTTCACTTCACTGTTTAACATTCCCTAGAGAAATGGAAGGTAGTCAAGTTCGATCCAAGGAAAGGGAATTCAGGTGCGATTTCTTGACTGAGGAGCCACTGAGCGACGTCAGACATCTATCCTCAGTGGTAAACAAAACAGGAAATAATCTTAATTTTTAAAGGGGTGGACGGGTAAGCCAGGGAAAGGCCTTGGTCAGAGGACCAAAACCTCCAGTGGCGGGTCATCATATAACCAAGACCCGAGCCAGGAAACAATTGCTTTTTTCTCGACAAATTTTACATAACCTAAACAAAACATAACAGCCCGAGACTAGGCTACGGCGCTGCTCTACCCCCCAGACAATTGTTGAACAATTTTTGTGTGGGAAATTATGGGGACGAGGTTCACAGGTACATTCCTGAAATATTTCATCCACATAGTTTGAGGGGTGGGGGCACAACTAAGCACCAATTTATTGTACTTACCAATGTTAGTTGTACCTCAGAGCTAGGTGGGATTTTAGAGACACTAGGCTGCACCATGTCTCTCCGAGGCCCACACACACTCTTTCCCACCCACAAAGTCGGGCCTATTACATTACAACATAAAATTAATGCCAATAATGTTGGTAAATTACAAGAAGTATTGAGTGGACTGGATGATGGTTTATGACTTGAAAAGAAAGGGGGGGGGATCTGTTGAGTATACAGTTACAAAAAAAAACTATGCATATTATATAATGAGCACTCACCATTTAATTACTTGATCATTATTATTTTTTTTGGAAGCACACCCTAATGCTACCACTACAGCTAGAATTTGCAATGGCCAATGCAACACTACTGTATGTTATGGGTAAACGTCACTTAGCTAAGGTGTGCTCCTAGGAGGAATCGGTGTCCTCTATTTT
Organism: Cherax quadricarinatus; assembly: GCF_038502225.1. Taxonomy (NCBI): domain Eukaryota; kingdom Metazoa; phylum Arthropoda; class Malacostraca; order Decapoda; family Parastacidae; genus Cherax; species Cherax quadricarinatus. The sequence continues at coordinate 6,326,620 of NC_091362.1, read as the reverse complement.
TCCGTTCTTGTTGCCGAATTGTAAGGGTTTTCCACACTATTTATCCCAATTCTTCAGCAAGAATGTGTCAGCAGTTTTAAGTTACGGATTGAGGCTGATGTACACCAATCGACCTTCGACAACGCCTGATTACATTGCACAATTCAGACCAGTGTTCACACATAAATTCATTATGGCGTCTGTCCGTGTCCCTCTACCGCTGTTTTACACCCCCTCACTCGAAATTTCTCGAAAGGGTCAAATCAGCATCCCATTTTATTACAGAATTATAGTATTATTCAAATTTACACATGCTGAATTTAGGAAAATCCAAAATTTTCCATAGTTGTGAAGCAGCAGTGCTGTCCAGCCCCTCTGGTCCTCCCCAGTCATCCATCAACACACATTCTTACCGCACAAATATTCAATAAAAGCTGTCATGGAGTGTCACGCGTCCCTTTTGTTATCAAAAGTATTCAGCTTGATGGAGTTCTTGTCCAGCTTCAATATGTGGAGATTTAGCTTGGATTAGTTACTGTTACGCGCTGCATTAATATCATTCCATTCCAGCGTCAATTCTCGCACCACCAGTAACATTGTATATATATATATATATATGAACGTTTTCTGGCAATTTTCGACTAACTCGCTGCCAGACGCATCGTAGCCGTTTTTTTAATTTGCTGATTTGAAGTTAAATATAAGTTCAAAAAGGCTTGTGTTACTTTAATGCGGCACAACCTAATCTAATCTGACTTTGAATAACGTAAACAGCATTCGTTAATTTACAGGAAGCTTTGATATATTGACGTTATGTGTCCCGTAAGATAACTAAAGTACCAACAATGTAACACTAATGGTGAAGCTAAAGGACCCCAATGGAAATAAGTCACTCTGTCTGACTTTTTTGGGTTATCCTAGGTTCTCTACACATATGCTGCTATATATGATAATTCTATGTAACTGTATTTGTGTATACCTGAATAAACTTACTTACTTACTTACTTACTTAAGCAGTAATCTCCAGTAAATCGCTGTGTGTGTAGTTTGTGTGGCGGCACCGACAAGCTGTTCGTAAAAGACACGTATGTACTAATCAAGACATTTACTAAGGAAACGTTTCGTCAAGAGTGGCGAAACGTTTCCTCGGTAAAATTTTTTATTTATACATAATGTCCTTTACCTCCATCTGCTTCAGTCTGCCCAAGGGGAAGAACTACTGGTTTTCACTGCCAAACTTTTAACTTTTATCACATGAATAACACAGCTCGTTACCCGAGGTGTGTCTGATGATGACTGCGGTCTCTATGACGACGACTGTCTACGGTCTCTATGACGACGACTGTCTGCGGTCTCTATGACGACGACTGTCTGCGGTCTCTTGACGACGACTGTCTGCGGTCTCTTGACGACGACTGTCTGCGGTCTCTATGACAACGACTGTCTGCGGTCTCTTGACGACGACTGTCTGCGGTCTCTATGACAACGACTGTCTGCGGTCTCTATGACGACGACTGTCTGCGGTCTCTATGACGACGACTGTCTGCGGTCTCTATGACGACGACTGTCTGCGGTCTCTATGACGACTACTACGATGACTGGTCAACTGTCTATGGTCGCGGTAACTACGACTGTCTGCGGTCCCTGGCTGGACAATTACTATATCAAGCCCTGACAAGTTGTCCATTCCATCCCTCAAACTCGCGAATATCTGAAGCTTTCACTTATTTCGCCTATTGACACGAGGTGTATTGTTGAACAAGTTATTTGAACATAAGGACAGAGAAACATTTTAATAATAATGTAGTGGTTTTAATATCCATCAACAACGCGAGGGTGAATAAGCCACAATTCGTCTCTACACTAATATAAAAAATACGTTAATCCCTAATTAGGGACTAAATTAAATGTTCACTGTATATATATATATATATATATCTATCTATATATATATATATATATATATATATATATATATATATATATATATATATATATATATATATATATATATATATAATATACCGACATATATCTCAGTGAACACGGATGAGATGAGAAATATACAGCCTAGTTGATCAGGCCCTTATCCATCGGGAGGCCTGGTCATGGACCGGGCCGCGGGGGCGTTGATCCCCGGAATAACCTCCAGGTTATGTATATAAACACACTGAATGTAGAAGATTACTAGTAAGTCTAGTGATCCAACAAAAGCAGGCCCTACCAACCAATCTTAAACATGTATCTACGTTAACCTGCATTATCTAGGTACCTACGATTTTTCCGAAGAACTCTAATGTTGCTTTCCATTGCACTGCTCTAAGAAAGTCATTCCTACCTGGAATTTCTTATTCGTGTCACTGTCACTACTTATGTTCTGGAGGCCACAACTAGATTAACCAGAGGCTGTGATGGATATGTGGGCCAGCGGGCTGGAGTATACCAGCAACAACAGCCTGGTTGACCAGGTAGTAAGAGAACTCTCGCATTCTGTCACAGGTATGTCACATGATTCCCCTCTCCCCCAGCATTAAGGTAAAACTTAAAATTTATGCAAATTCTTAGAAACGTTAGGTAAATTTAGGTGTATTATATTACGTAAATTTCAATATTTGGAAATGAAAAATGGTATAAACTTGAGCGAAGTGTTTTACAGTGGGAGGGAAGATGACAGTGGTGTAACATGGGAGGGAAGATGACAGTGGTATAACATGGGAGGGAAGATGACAGTGGTGTAACATGGGAGGGAAGATGACAGTGGTGTAACATGGGAGGGAAGATGACAGTGGTGTAACAAGGGAGGGAAGATGACAGTGGTGTAACATGGGAGGGAAGATGACAGTGGTGTAACATGGGAGAGAAGATGACAGTGGTGTAACATGGGAGGGAAGATGACAGTGGTGTAACATGGGAGAGAAGATGACAGTGGTGTAACATGGGAGAGAAGATGACAGTGGTGTAACATGGGAGAGAAGATGACAGTGGTGTAACATGGGAGAGAAGATGACTGGTGTAACATGGGAGAGATGACAGTGGTGTAACATGGGAGGGAAGATGACAGTGGTGTAACATGGGAGAGATGACAGTGGTGTAACATGGGAGGGAAGATGACAGTGGTTTAACATGGGAGGGAAGATGACAGTGGTGTAACATGGGAGGGAAGATGACAGTGGTGTAACATGGGAGGGAAGATGACAGTGGTGTAACATGGGAGGGAAGATGACAGTGGTGTAACATGGGAGGGAAGATGACAGTGGTGTAACATGGGAGGGAAGATGACAGTGGTGTAACATGAGAGGGAAGATGACAGTGGCGTAACATGGGAGGGAAGATGACAGTGGTGTAACATGGGAGAGATGAGTGGTGAAACATGGGAGAGAAGATGACAGTGGTGTAACATGGGAGGGAAGATGACAGTGTTGTAACATGGGAGAGAAGATGACAGTGGTGTAACATGGGAGGGAAGATGACAGTGGTGTAACATGGGAGGGAAGATGACAGTGGTGTAACATGGGAGAGAAGATGACAGTGGTATAACTTGGGAGAGATGACAGTGGTGTAACATGGGAGGGAAGATGACAGTGGTGTAACATTGGAGAGATGACAGTGGTGTAACATGGGAGATGACAGTGGTGTAACATGGGAGGGAAGATGACAGTGGTGTAACATGGGAGGGAAGATGACAGTAGTGTAACATGGGAGGGAAGATGACAGTGGTGTAACATGGGAGGGAAGATGACAGTGGTGTAACATGGGAGGGAAGATGACAGTGGTGTAACATGGTAGAGATGACAGTGGTGTAACATGGGAGGCGAGACAAGTGTTTATTTGACAAGTCAGAGAAGTGGCAGTTTAATAACCCTTAGTTCCAATGTAGGTCACCAAACTATTGTTCAAATATGCAAATTTACTTGGGAGACAAGTGCGTAACTCTCATGGTTCCTACCCTCTAAAATCAGCCATATCTGAGGATCCTCGCCAATTCACAGCCCGAGGATATGTAGAGCGTTCCGTGTTCTTTGAAGACCTTTTCACAATGTATCGTCTGGGATTGTGCTTAAGACCCGCCGGAATTATTTCATTACGATTCCCCAGCCTCTGGTTTGTATTCTACCTTCCATGGTATTCTAGGTGTCTCTCTCACCTATATTTAATAGTACGTATATTTAAGTGCTCACACTTTACAGGCGTCCATGCTAATTCTCTCAAAATACGAGAAGGTAAACTAGACAGGTGGCTACCATAGATGCGGATATCTGCCAGCTGGACGGTAACTGGTTGCAATGATAGTTTACTATTTAGCCGCATACTATAATATATATATTAGCGAAGTTGATAACATTTACGTAAATTTGAGTATAAGAGACTGGCATAAACATCGTTCAGAAAGGTAGGCGGAGGAAGGGAAGGCGTCTGGTGTCAACACCATCTGGCAACTTGTCTTAGTGCCCCTCTAACCCGCAGGTCTGCCGCATGCGGCTGCGTAACTGCGCTAAAATCAGCAAGCGGCCGTTGGTGCCCTAACCGTCACGAGTAATTGTATCTCCTCTCTCAGCTCTGGAGTTCATTTTTCTTACTTAAATTACCCAACTGATCACTTAACTTGAACGTGATTATGCCTCAAAACAAATCATTAACAAATATCTAGCGTATTTAATCTTATTTAAGGTCACAAATACGTAGAATTTTAGTTCAAATATTTGATTTATAATCTACACAAGGTGTAAACACCACGAGGTGTGTACCTCTCAGGGTATATATACCCCCAGTTTATTTTAAACCTTGTTTTACGGTTAAAGGTGTTAGTGATGGTATTGTACAGGCAAACGTAGCCTTAAGGTCACACGCAGTCGATAGGCTTGAAATTCGTAACATTAAATCTATTAAATAGAAAGTAGGAATGCGAGTCTTCTTTGATTAAAAATAATTATTATTATTGTTATATTCCAACATTGATTAACGGTGATTGTATGAGTGGAAGATTGTGGGTGGTTAGTTAGTTTAATATGTTTATTATGCACCCCATACCCATCCTGTGGGCGGTAGTCAAAAGATTACAGAGGTACATAATTGGTCCAGGGACTGGACTCCAAAGTTTGAGTGTGGGTGAGTTTGGGTGTTGTGTGGTTGAGTGGGTGAGTGTGGGTGTTGTGTGGGTAGAGTGGGTTATCCATGTTAATAATTTAAAATGAAAGGGAAATATTTTTGGAATAAAAACTACTAAGCAACACACAAGAAAGTAAAGACCACGGTGGAAGACACTCAACTCTTACATTTACGAGCCACGGTGGAGACACTCAACTCTTACACTTACGAGCCACGGTGGAGACACTCAACTCTTACATTTACCAGCCACGGTGGAAGAAACTCAACTCTTACATTTACCAGCCACGGTGGAAGACACTCAACTCTTACACTTACCAGCCACATTGGAAGACACTCCTAGTCAGGTAACTTCAAGCTAGCTACTCGTTGTGAGTTGTTTACATTAGCGTCACTACGAATTTGAGCCACCAGTGACGGGATGGTGACAGTCAAATTATGACCATTATCACTGGAAAACACTCAACTCCCGGGGTTCATACAACCCTCCAGAATAGAAGGTACTTAAGTTTAATACAACAGAGAAAGAGGTATAAGAAGGATACCCGAAGGATGTTTTTGGAGTGACCTTCCCCGCGGGCGGGTCCCAGACCATCAAGTAATTGGTGGGAAAAAATCTTGGAAGTGGAGGGGTTAGTAGGGAGAATGATCCGGGAATTTCTAGTGGGGAAAGTGTACCAAGTGATGGGGTAGTGTTTTCCTTAGGGAGGAAGAGGGAGAGTAGCGAGAGGGTAGTGTTTTCCATAGGTTAGAGGATGAGTATGGGGAGGTGGTGGGTTCCCAGGCTGGGGGTGAGTGTTCCCAGGACGCATATGTAATGAAGACGACAATGTTTACTTCAGCACCCTGACCTTAAACCTCTCACCTCCAACTCTCACACTAACATGGCTCCTCACCAACACTCACATCAACATGGCTCCTCACCAACACACATCAACATGGCTCCTCACCAACACTCACATCAACATGGCTCCTCACCAACACTCACATCAACATGGCTCCTCACCAACACTCACATCAACATGGCTCCTCACCAACACTCACTCACATCACTCACATGGCTCCTCACTCACAACAACACATTCACATCAACATGGCTCCTCACCAACACTCACATCAACATGGCTCCTCACCAACACTCACATCAACATGGCTCCTCACCAACACACATCAACATGGCTCCTCACCAACACTCACATCAACATGGCTCCTCACCAACACTCACATCAACATGGCTCCTCACCAACACACATCAACATGGCTCCTCACCAACACACATCAACATGGCTCCTCACCAACACTCACATCAACATGGCTCCTCACCAACACTCACATCAACATGGCTCCTCACCAACACTCACATCAACATGGCTCCTCACCAACACTCACATCAACATGGCTCCTCACCAACACTAACATCAACATGGCTCCTCACCAACACTCACACTAACATGTCTCCTCAAAAATTCACACTAACATGGCTCCTCAAAACTCTTCACACCAACATGGCTCCTCACCAAGCCATATATTTTGTTATATTTGCTGACTATAAGCTCAGGGTCGTCCTTATTCCGTCTTACAACTATACTGATAATTTACCTTTGTGATGTAGGTTTCACTACGTTTTGTATGATAAGTATTTTAATGAGAATAAAGTCGGTCTATGATGGAAATGTTGGGTACACACTTCTTACTATAACACTATGAAGGATACACACTTCTTACCCTAGCAATTTGTTGGGTACATACTTCTTGTTCTTACACTAGCTTGTGTGTTAGTTTTTTTTTTTTGGTATTCCATACATAACAAGCATTTTTTTTTTTTTTACATAATGCTATGGGGCGTTGGTCACCGAAGCATCATGCAGGTATCCATCGGGTATCCTTCAGGTATAAGTGTTAAGGACAAACATGTTATTGGCAGACATGCATTTTATATTATATACCTGTAGAGTTAGCCTAGGATAACAGCCTAGCCAAACAATGTGACTTATTTCCACTGGGATCCCTCTGTCGTGGGATAATTAGGAAACGAGGCTCCTTTTACAACCCTAATTCATTAGGGAGTTCCTTTCCCTCCTCCCCAACCCCTGCCCCTCCAGTTACAGCCTCTCACTACATGCAAATTCTCCTTTCCCTCAATACCATCTTTTGTTTACGTAACATAACCGTCCCGGATTACGGGAAGTTGAGCTGCTCGTTGGTCGCTACCCTCATGTTAGTTCCGGACCGCACACGTCTTTAGGCTCAGGTACACAAGGGCTCTTGTAACCAGACGTAACAACGACGGGTAAGGACCATAAACAACCAGTATGCGTGGAATGAAAGTGGGGCGACCTTGATGACTGTCTTAGAGTAGGTTCAGTGAAGAACGCACCTGGGTGGGTGGTTATGTCTCCTTTCACTCCCACCACCTGGGTGGGTGGTTATGTCTCCTTTCACTCCCACCACCTGGGTAGGTGGTTGTCTCCTCTGCTGAAGCAACAGCAGCTTTGACAAAGAAATTATTACATTCATTGGGAGCGCTAAACTTGTAGGGGTCATAAAAGCGCCTGGGGGGATGGAAGGCATTCAGACTTGATTCAAGGAACTGGAGCTCTCACCAGCACCAAGGAACCTTACTTGAAGGGTCTCGACAAAGAAAATAAGCAACTATTGTTAATGTACCGAAACACGGCGATAACAACACACTAGGAAGATTTTCTTCGCAAACCATGTTAGAAGACTGAGATGGGATCAGAGAATATTACAACCACTGGAAATATAAAATGTGACAAAATAAATACTGAATATTGGACACTACAAACGTGTAATGGTCGAGAAGTATCTCTCTCAGTGTATATACAAAGCATATTTTAGCCCCTATTGTAGGGATTAAACTATTCTTGATCATTGTTGAACACGTTAAATGCAGAATAAATGATCCTCGTGTAGTCGGTGGGTTGTATACCCCATTAATAGCAAACTACTGAACACTGATCTAGTGTAACTACAACAAGAAATCTCTCTCACATATTTTCTTACAACTGCCGTTTCCACGAAGGAAGGGTGACCCAAAGAAGAGAAAAACATTCGCCATCATTCAGTTGTCTCGCCAGCAGCGTACAGACATCACTGCTCAAATGACCCTCTGAACTGCTTCATCCTTATGCATGAGGAATTTGGCAACAAACCTCTAGCTGTTTTCAAGAGGGAACTTTACAGACCTCTCATATTTCATGATCAGCCGGGTGGCGTGCACACGTTGGACTGAACATTAAAATGGTATAAAATACCGACAGGTTGTTAGGCAAGACACATATGCAACATTTAGGTATCTTTATTTCGAAACGTTTCGCCTACACAGTAGGCTTCTTCAGTCGAGTACAGAAAAGTTGATAGAAGCAGAAGAGACTTGAAGACGATGTAATCAGTCCATCACCCTTAAAGTTTTGAGGTGGTCAGTCCCTCAGTCTGGAGAAGAGCATTGTTCCGTAGTCTGAAACAATATGTTTCAGACTACGGAACAATGCTCTTCTCCAGACTGAGGGACTGACCACCTCAAAACTTTAAGGGTGATGGACTGATTACATCGTCTTCAAGTCTCTTCTGCTTCTATCAACTTTTCTGTACTCGACTGAAGAAGCCTACTGTGTAGGCGAAACGTTTCGAAATAAAGATACCTAACTTGCATATGTGTCTTACCTAACACACGTTGGACTGCCTAATGTATTCGGCCAGCACCATGAGACCTGGTCTGGGACCAGGCCGAGGCGGCGCTGACCTCTGGAAGCGACTCAAGGTAACCAGGTCCTTCAGAGCGCAGGCACTGTACCACCGCTTCCAGGACTCGAGTCCCACTAACTAGTTTTCCCTGAGTCCTTTCATAAATATTACTAGAACGATGAAAACCATTAGAGTACCAGTAATCAAAGCATCGATGTTACTAGTTTCAGACCAACGACTCCATATCAGGTATTCTTCAATGACTAAAACCAAGCCTAAAACACAAATCTTAATGTATGCTTAAAGTTAAAACCAAAATAACTCTATTGACGTCATATAAAACTGACCCCAGTGATTCCTGACATGATGCTGGTCACAGTGATCCCTGACATGATGCTGGTCACAGTGATCCCAATGATGCTGGTCGCAGTGATCCCAGACATGATTCTGGTCACAGTGATCCCAGATATCTTGGTTTTGATTGATGTTACAATTTAAATCTAGTAGGCAAACATTGGCATCCAATATATTATTTTGACTACCATGTACATTACTATATTGATATCAGCATTGAAATATTGCTCCAGCATGTGCAGTTCTTGCTTAAAACTGATATCTTGTGCTACCAAGGTGCTGTATCGTCTACATGTGCTAGGAAGTATTATTACATTCATAGGGAGCGCTAAACCCGCAGGAATCATACGGTGCCTGGGAACTGGGAGGTAATTACATTTGAATGAATGAAATGACGGGTTCGATTCTTTGGATCAGAAAGCTGTCATTGGCATAAAGGAACCTCCCTCCATGGGTTTACATCTAATAACCAACAAATCAATGGGTGGTATAGTGTTGAACCCTCCTGTCTTTACTATCTCAGAACAACTTTGTTACACAGTATTGGACCCTTCTGCCCTAGGACATTACCTCAGGACAACTTATGCTATGCAGTGTTGGACCCTCCTATTCTATTACATTACCTCAGGACAGCTTGTGATATAGTGTTGGATCCTCCTATCTTAGATTACCCCAGGACAACCAGTGCTGTACAGTCTGCATATAAAGTTATGATATCAGCTGCAGTACAAACTTTTGATCATTGCAACAGATTGAAGTCCGGACTTTCTAGAAATCTTAGTAACAGCTTGTTCATCAATTGTAAGTGAAGCCATGCAGCTTCAAGAGTGGGCTCATCTGCTTTTTTGGTTGAACTCTTTATAATGTTCAATGACGTTTAGATGATGGTGTATTAGATGGATAATAATGATAGAAGAGGTCAGTCTTTTGTTCTCTTCTGACTTATCCATCTTATATGCCATCATCTGAGCTTTGTTGAACAAAATGCAGAGCTCAACAAAGATAAGTCCACTCAACGTACGAAGTCCATACTTCAACTACCTTCTGCCGTATGCTTCAAAGACCAAAAATTTGTCCAGCAGCTGGTGACACAACTTTCCATGCAGACTATACAGTGTTGGACTCTCCTACCCTTACAAGGGCAACCTGTGGTATACAGTGTTGGACTCCCCTGCCCTTACAAGGGCAACCTGTGGTATACAGTGTTGGACTCCCCTGCCCTTACAAGGGCAACCTGTGGTATACAGTGTTGGACTCTCCTGCCCTTACAAGGGCAACCTGTGGTATACAGTGGTGGACTCTTCTGTCCTAGTACAGTACATTATCTCAGGACAACTTGTGGTATAGTGTTAGACTCTGCCTTAGTACATGCCATCATGCCAATAGTGCTTGTCATGAAGACAAAGTGCACATTGCAGATTTTATCGAGACAGCATTGAGCTTAACACTCACCAAAACACTGTCCCAGTAAAAGCTTCTGCAAACTGTCTTTGTCCTCTAATTGT
>NC_091362.1:6234418-6315874 GCF_038502225.1 Cherax quadricarinatus | reverse complement strand
GGGTGCTTGTCCAGTGCCAGCTTGAAGACTGCCAGGGTCTGTTGGTAATCCCCCTTATGTATGCTGGGAGGCAGTTGAACAGTCTCGGCCCCTGACATTGTTGTATTGTCTCTTAACGTGCTAGTGACACCCCTGCTTTTCTTTGGGGGATGTTGCATCATCTGCCGAGTCTTTTGCTTTCATTGTGAGTGATTTTAGTGTGCAAGTTGGTACTAGTTCCTCTAGGATTTTCCAGGTGTATATAATCATGTATCATATATCACATATCATATCATATATCACTCCAAACAGCCAATATCCTAAACTCCTCCTTTAAAGTGCAGGCATTGTACTTCCCACCTCCAGAACTCAAGTCCAACCAACCAGTTTCTTTGAATCCCTTCACAAAATATTACCCTGCTCACACTCCAACAGCTCATCAGGTCCCAAAAACCATTTGTCTTCATTCACTCCTAAATAACACATTCACACATGCCTGCTGAATGTCCAGGCCCATTGCACACAAAATCTATTTTACCCCCCTCCCTCCATTCTTTCCTAGTTTATTCTCTATAAAGATTACAATGTTGAATTTACAGAATTTGGTAGTTGTGTGGTTTACATGTAGTTAAATGATTACAGAGTGTATCACTAGAACACCTAGCATGGCTAGGCATTTCGGGCAGACTTAGTTTAATTCTTTATTTTAAATTACAAATTATGAGGTAGGTTGGTATTATGGCTATGTGACTAAATACTAGTTTGTGAATTTAGCAATGTGAATGCTTTTATTTTGGCACAGTGCATAGTTTCAGTATTGGAGTATCATAGGATTCATTATTTTAAGACTGAGATTAATATTTCTGTTTATGGTCAAATGGGTGAGTGAGTTTAAGTGTGAACCACCAGGTGGTATTCGTGTAGTTAGTTGATGGGGTGTATCAGGGAGATAAGATGTTTTCTAATGGTAGTTTTGAAGGTGATGAGTGTGTCTGCAGTTCTAGAGTTCTCAGGTAGGGTGTTCCAGATTTTAGGGCCTTTGACATACATTGAATTTTTGTAAAGGTTTAGTCAGACACAGGGAATGCCGTAGAGATGTTTGTGTCTGGTGTTATGCGTGTGGGTTCTGTCACAACTATCAAGAAAGCATTTTAGGTCAAGGTTGATATTGGAGTTTAAGGTCCTGTAGATGTAGATTGCACAGTAGTAAGTGTGGATGTACTGAACAGGGAGTAAGTTTAGATCTATGAAGAGTGAGGGGGTGTGTTGACAGGGATGGGATTTAGTGATTATTCTTACTGCAGCTTTTTGTTGGGTTATTATTGGCTTTAGGTGTGTTGCTGCAGTTGATCCCCAAGCACAAATAGCATAGGTGAGGTATGGATAAATAAGTGAGTGGTATAGTGTGAGAAGGGCATTTTGCAGCACGTAGTATCGTATCTTGGAGAGGATCCCAACTGTTTTGGATACTTTTTTGGTTATGTGTTGGATATGGGTGCTGAAATAATGGTAACATACTGATACCTATTAGTAAGGTAAGATTTGAAATAAGCAAGCGCATGGCCTCTTATACCGTAATGGTCAAGTTTGTGGAGTAGGATGTCATGGTCTACTGTGTCAAAAGCTTTTCTTAGGTCAATAAAAATTCCTAGTGGATATTCCTTATTTTCCAATGCTGTGTAAAGCAGATCTAGCATTTTTATGATTGCATCATTAGTGCTTTTATTTTTCCTAAATCCAAATTGGCAGGGGTTTTTGAGTATGTTTTGTGCTGTTATAAATGAATATAGTCTCCTGTGCATGAGTTTCTCAAAGATTTTGGATAGCAATGGTAAGTTTGATATTGGCCTATAGTTGTTTAAGTCTGTAGGGTCACCACCTTTATGTATTGGTGTAACCCTTGCCATCTTGAGTAGTTTCGGGAAGGTGCTAGTTTCTAGTGACTTGTTAAAAAGTAATGAAATAGCATGCGAAAGGATATGGGCCGCTCGCTTGTACAGTAATGGTGGGACATTAGACAGATTCCCTGAGTTGTTTTTAAGTGACTTTATAATCTCGGTGACTTCCGAGGGCTCAGTTGGTGCAAGATAGAAGGAATTTGGGAAATTCCCATCTAGGTAGTCCCCGGCATGGGCATTAGTATGTGGGATTTTATTGGCGAGATTAGATCCTATGGTTGAGAAGAAGTCGTTTATCTTGTTAGCTGTGTCAGTGGGATGTAGTGGTGTTTCATTAGGTTTAGTTAGGACAATATTCTTGGTTTTTTTCAGTTTGTGGGTCCTAAGAATCTGAGAGAGTGTTTTCCAGGTCTTTTTTATATCTCCTCTAGTGTCTGTGAATCTACTGGAGTAGTATAGTTGTTTGACTTTCTTTATTACTTTGGTGAGAACTGATGAATAGTGTTTAAGAATATCTTTGTGTATTAAGCCCTGTCTATATTGCTTTTCATATTGGTGTTTCTTGTCAATGGATTTGAGAATGGTGCTGGTTAGCCATGGGCAACCAAGCCGTTTGTTTGTGATCTGTTTCGTTTTTATAGGACAATGTTTGTTGTATAGTCTAAGTAATTTGTTAAGAAAAATGTCTGTCCAGTCATCAATACCATTGGCCTTGGAGAATTCTGTAGGCCAGTCAACAATCTCTAGGTCAGCTGTGAACTTCCTTATTGAGGCCTCGTCATGGAGTCTAAATGAGACTTTGTATTCAAGTGGTGGTTTATTAATGTTTGTCAGGAGGAAGGTAGGGTAGTGGTCTGTAGTGCTATCTGTGATTATCCCTGATTTAAGGGGGGCTAGTATATTGGTCCATATGTGGTCTATTATGGTTGCACTTGTCTCAGTGAGCCTGGTTGGTTTAGTTATCGTGTGTTGTTCATATTGTTGATGAAATCAGTTACAGGCCGATCATCTAGTAAGCCAAGGTTGATGTTGAAGTCTCCAGCTAAGAGAAAGTGGTGCTTATTCATTTGTCTGTTTGTTATTAGTGACTTTAATTTCTCACTGAAATTTGGGATGTTTGTGTGAGGTATCCGGTAAATGGCACCGATTGTTATAGGTGTCTTAAGGTTTTTTACAGTAAAATTAGCAAAAATGTATTCCCCATATTCATCACTAAAGTAAGTGGTGCTAATACAAGATAATTGGTTAGAGTAATAGATTGCAATACCACCCCCAACTTGGTTTGGTCTGCAGTTGTGAATTGCTGTGTATCCTGGTAGAGGGTAGATATCTATTGTGTCCTGCTTAAGCCAGGTCTCAGTAAGAATAATGCAGGAGAAGGGTGTCTTTAGTGATTCAAGGAGTGCCAGGAGGTCATCATAGTGTTTGCTTAAGGACCTGATGTTGTAGTTAAGTACTGATAGGCTTTTAGCATTGTTTAGGATAGTGCTGGCTTGTGATGCTGTGTAATAAAGGCAGTTACTTTCCAATAGGTTTTGATTGGGTGTCAGATTATGGAGGTTTAAATCAGGGTCAACGTGATCAATCATCTTCAAGGTTTAAATTATGGTTATTTATATCCTGAGTTATGTGTTGAGTTCTAGTACTGATATCTGTAGTGGTGGGAAGCTTGGATAAGTATATAGCTAGAGTATTTTGGTCATATAGAGTATAGTCACTACTACACATAATGAACTTGATGTTGTCTATGTGTTGTGCTGGAATGAACTAAAGTACAACTAGGTATAAACTAGTAATATAAAAATACAAATTTAAAATAGAACAAGACTCTCACTTGTAATTGCACTAAGGTCTAATATAATGACTTTTGTGGAGTCTATGTTTTGAGCTAGAATGAGCTATAGTACAACTAGATTTAATCTAATAATATAAAAATACAAATTAAAAATAGCACCAGTCTCTCACTAGTAATTGCAATATGGTCTAATATAATGAATTTGGTATTGACTATAGTACAATTGAGTTTAATCTAATAATATAAAAAAGGCACAAGACTCTCAATTGCAATTGCACTAAGGTGTTATATAAGTTGTTTACAAGAATTAGAGTATAACTAGATTTAAATTGACAAGATAAAATATACAAGTTAAGGTAGCAAAAGAATAAAAAAAAAGTAGAAAAAAAAAAAAGATATATGAGGTAGTTGGTACTAGTTAGCAAAAGATAGTTAAGGGCCTTGAACAATAATATAATTGAAATATACACTAATTGCACACACAATATAGTCACTAAGATATGAAAACAATCTTAGAGTAGGAATTATAATATAAACTAATAATATAAAAATACAAAATACAAAATTGAAATGGTACTTGCAATTGCACTAGAGTCTGGTATAGGTTGTTGACAAGATCAAGAGTATAACTAGATTTAAATTGACAAAATAAAATTCACAATTAAAGTACCAAAAGAATAATAGTAAAAAATAACAATGGTAATGTCTTGGTTATAATATGATAGTAAGATGGTAGACAGGTAGACAGGTAGACAGGTACACAGGTACAAAGGATAATATAAAGGTTGGAGTTGAATACACAAACTTGAAAATTTGGCAACAAAATGTTATGGGAAGTATAAAATAATGTTTAATGTACAAAAGTAAAATTGACTGGTAGTAAATATGGTGTTTAATAAAATTTTAGTAAGTAATAATGATTACAAAAAAAGTGAAAAAGTAATGTTTATTTCATTCAATATTGCACTGATAGTTATACTAGAGGTTATATGGCAGTACAAGGTAATTAAGAGTACTCTAAGATAGTAAATGTGGTATTAAAACAGGTAAAGGTAATTAGACAAGTAATGGTTATTAAATGTCAAAAATGTTAAGAGTAAATTGAAATTATAGTAAAAATGATTATTATTAATTTTAGTAAGTAATATCAATTGATAGTATTTAAAAAAATATGAGGTAGTAATATGGACAGAGAAAGTATCAATTCAGCTAATGTTTAAGCAAACAATAGTAAATAAGAAAATTACATAAGGTGACTTATGCTTACTAGTAAAATCACAAAATGAGGTAGTTGATTATTTAATTACTAAGAGATTGTACAATGAAATTTGAACAATAATGGAGCAAAACATACACTACACTACGTAGGCTTTTAGGTTGGACATTGTTTAGTTATTCTCTGTAAGATTAGTATCCCTGAGAAAACGTGATAGATCATTCTCCTTCATGATTGTGTACAGTTGACCTACATTTGTTTTCCTAACTAGAATTTTCCCATCCCGTGTGAAGCATTGGTGTATTGTGTCATTATTCTCCCGCTTAAGTTTTCTGACTCTGTACAGGAGGTTCTGACGTTTTTTTGGTAAGACACTCGTTTATGTATACCTCTTTCTTTACTTTAATAGATGCAATAATTAAGTCTTTTTTCCTGTCATGTGAGTGGAATCTAAGCATAACACTTTTTCTACCATGGGATCCTAGTAACCTGGCTTCTTTTATTTCAGACTCTGGTACAATAACACTTGTTTGGTCCTTTATGATCTGCAGAGTAATTTCTTTACTGTTTGTTTGGTTCATATCACTGGGAAAAAGTGGACTGTTAACTATTACTGCGTCCGATAGTTCATCTTGTTCAGTTTTATCTTCTTGGAGAGCAAAGTAGTCACTGAACTGGTTATCTAAGTTGTTCTTCCATTCTTTTACTGCTTCTTCAACCTTTGTATTAAGAGATATTATTTGTTGGGTATGGCTATCTATGACTGTTTGGATGGTCTTGTCACAGTTAGTCATTCCTGGTGTTGATAACTTTTGTTCAAGACTGAGGATTTTGTTCTCGAGTTGTGTCATCCTGGTGTCTTGTTTTGTTAGCGTCTCTCGAAGATTCATATTTTCAATAACTAAGTTGGAGATGCATGTCTTTAGGGTATCTGGATCGTTGGTCATACCTATGGAACAAACTCCCGAGTACAGTTATTCAGGCTAAAACGTTGTGTAGTTTTAAAAATAGGTTAGATAAATACATGAGTGGGTGTGGGTGGGTGTGAGTTGGACCTGACTAGCTTGTGCTGCTGGGTCTGGTGCAGTGCTCCATCCTTGAGTGGAGATGACCAGACTGGGTGGGTCACTGGGCTAATCCGGGGGGGAGGGGTCATTGGTCTAATCCGGAGGGGGGACATGGACCTGCTCTGCATGGGTCAATAGGCCTGTTGCAGTGTTCCTTCTTTCTTATGTTCTTATGTTCAGTGACAAAACCTTGTCCCACTTCAGGCAAATCATAAAGAAATGCCAGAAACAGACCTCTCTGGACAGATATTTTGTGCGACAGGCGTCCAGTGACTCTCAAGTTGTTCCCAGTGGCATTAAAAGAAGAAGGGAAGTAACCTCAGAAAAGGACTTGCTACCTGAAATCCTAATGGAAGGAGATTCTCCTTCCAAACATTAGTGTACACCTTCCTCCTATCCCCTCCTCCTGTCTTCCATCCACCCAGAAGTCTTCAATAAAGGTAAATGTAATGTTATTATTATTTTTTATATGCATGTACTTGATTTCTGATTGTTTTCAGTATGTAAATCTTTATTAATTTGAAAAAAAATATTTTATTTTAATATTTTTGGGTGTCTGGAACGGATTAATTTTATTTCCATTATTTCTTACGGGGAAAAATAGTTTCGAGTTTCGTGAATTTCGGCTTTTGGCAGGCTCTCTGGAATGGATTAATCACGAAACTCGGGGTCCACTGTATATGGAGAGAAAAGGAGAAGTTAAGAGAGTGGTGTGGGAGTGTAAAAGGAAGGCAAATGACAGTGGATGAGGTTTTGTTTTATCACCAAATTTTACTAAGAATGTCAAAGAGTTTTGGAGACTAAAAACTTAAAAAAGCCTAGAGAACAAATGGATTTGACAGTTTAAAACAAAAGAGGGGAATTATTAGATGGAGAGGTGAAGCTATTGGAAAGATGGAGGGTAATGTTGATGAAGAGAGGGAGGCAGTGATTTCATGCACTGGACAGGGAGGTATAACATAGGAGTGAGGAAGAGCCAAATGTGAATATGGGAGAGGTGCATGAAGCAGTGAGTGGAATGGAAGGGGATTAAGCAACTGTAATAAATGAGTTCAAGATAGAAATGTTAAAAGCAAGTGGAGACATAGCTTTGGAGAGGTTGGTGCATTTATTCAATAAATGTATGAAAGGAGGATGGTGTACCAAGTATGTTACAATTTATTTGGTGTCCATCACACACACATTACATTAGAGTAGTTATTTAGGGTCTTCATTGCTCTAATACACTGTCTGGTTCAAACACCAACCAATAGGGTGAAATACACAAATAACCGCGGGTTATTTGTGTATCGTTCCAGTCACGGTATTGTGCCTTTTTTTGTTATTTAATAGGGTGAGAGTTTACCCCCAGTTGAGTTGAGGTTATGGTTTCTCTCTTGTCTGGACAGCAAATGTTCACTAATGCTGGTGGCATATGCTCACACCCACTGGTCTATCTTGAGGTGTAATGAGTGGCTCTTTGCTATCTTGCTCATTATTATTCTGCTGATATCTATTTTGTACATACTATATATGTCTTGGTGAAGGGAGTACGTATACAGGTACTAAAAACTACTCCTTTGTTTGCCTTTACTTTTACTTGCTTGGGTTGTTCCTTGTCTCAAGACTTGATGTATGGCCAGGTACAACAGGTATTAATTGTGTAGCTGTGTGTGTAATATGGGGTGCCTGTCCTGAGGCAACAGTTATTCTGCTACATTGCATTATGCTGCACTAGTACATTGCTGTCAACCACTGAAATTACTGTTAGTGGGAGGTGCTTGTTAACAGTGTTGGCTACCGGTAGTTTACCTGGAGCAGGTTTCGAGGGTCACTGCCCTCATGGCCCGGTCTGAGACTAGGCCTCATGGTGAATTAATGTCTGATCAACCATACACAAATAACCCGTACATAAAAGAGAGAAGCTTACGACGACGTTTCGGTCCGACTTGGACCATTGACAAAGTCACACTAACAGAGGTGGAGCAGGACGGCTATATATAGGCAGGAAGAGGTGGAGGTAGTAGTAGTAGTAGTACTACAAGAATTGTATATAATACCGACAGGATGAAATGACACATGCACAACACCCGGGCATCCCCACCGTAGACGTTTCGCCATCCAGCCAGCCACTGCTACTACAACTACTGATGAAATTAAGACACATGTGCGGCGTCTGGTTGTTTTTGTTGTGGACGTTTCGCCATCCAGTGGCTGGCTGGATGGCGAAACGTCTACGGTGGGGATGCCCGGGTGTTGTGCATGTGTCATTTCATCCTGTCGGTATTATATACAATTCTTGTACTACTACTACTACTACCTCCACCTCTTCCTGCCTATATATAGCCGTCCTGCTCCACCTCTGTTAGTGTGACTTTGTCAATGGTCCAAGTCGGACCGAAACGTCGTCGTAAGCTTCTCTCTTTTATGTGCGGGTTATTTGTGTATCGTTCCAGTCACGGTATTGTGCCTTTTTGTTATTTCTGATCAACCAGGCTGTTACTGCTGGTCGCACGCAAACTGACGTACGAACCACAGCCCAGTTGGCTGATGCCTCCTGCATGTGTTAGGCATTTGGTGATGGCATGTACTATAGCACTGCTGGCATATTGTTCAATCAACTGGCACTAAATATCAAGGTATTTTAGCTGCTACACAACTTCACGAGCTAATTCTTAACAAGCTTAGGTCAGAATCATTCAGTATGGCATTGCAGTCTGGTATGTATGCTGCTCAGGGAGCTTGTATGAGTCTCTGCTCCTCACTCCATTTCCTTGCTCATAAAGAGCTGATCATACATTTGCCTGATGCCTCACCAGTCACAGAAGCAAATGGTGGACCTGGTTTATCTCAGAGTCAACCTACTTTGTTGGCTCTCTAACTGGAGTATAACTGGAGAGGGTTTTGGGGGTCAACCCCCCATGGCCAGGTGTGAGACCAGGCCCCATGATGGGTCAGGGTCTGATCAACCAGGCTGTTACTGCTGGCTGCAAGCAAACTGACATACAAACCACAGCCTGGCTGGTCAGAAACTGACTCTAGGTGCCTGTCCAGTGCCTTCTTGAAGACAGCCAGAGGTCTATTGGTAATCCCCCTTATGTATGCAGGGAGGCAAGTTGAACAGTCTTGGGCCCCTGACATTTACCGTGTTGTCTCTCAGCGTACTTGTGGCGCCCCTGCTTTTCATTGGGGGAATGTTGCACCTCATGCCAAGTCTTTTGCTTTCATAGGGAGTGATTTTCATGTACAAGTTTGGTATTAATTCCTCTAGGATTTTCTAGGTCAGCAATTTTGCCTGCCTTGAAGGGGGCAGTTAGTGTACAGCAGTTCTCCAGCCTAGAGAGTATAAGCGATTTGAAGAGAACCATCATGGGCTTGGCGTTCCTAGTTTTAAAGGTTCTCATTATCCACCTTATCATTTTTCTGGCAAAACTCATTTAAGCAAACTAGGGAACAGAGTGCTTTTGCAAAGGTAGCATATGATAGGGAGGAGAGGAGACAATATAGTCATACCTGTAATGAATATTTTAATGTGTAGAACTCTGTGTCATCGGTACCTCATTTTTCAGAGTTGGAGCCTGAAATATTTTTTAAATAATTTGAAAATCAGACTTGAGCTCTGCAATACTGTAGCGACTCAAGCACTGGGAAGTGTTTATCATTTGATTCCTGGCATGGATGGAAACACTGGGCATGTTTCCTTAGACCTGCTGCCCCTCCTCACCTAGTAATAAGTAGGTACATACCTGGGTGTTAGTCGACTGATGACGAGCTTTGAAATGAGTTGAGGTAGGATACATGATGAGGATAACAAAAAATTTAGGAAATGAAAAATTAAATATCAGATTAGAGGGAGTATGGAGGAAGTTCAATGCATTCAGATATCTGGGAGTGGACTTGTCAGTAGATGGGTCTATGAAAGACAAGGTGAGCCATAAAATTAACAAGGAGGAAAAAGTTGAATGATGCACTGAGGAGTCTGTTTAGATAAAGAACATTATCCATGAAAGCAAAGAGGGAAATGTATGAAAGTATAGTGGCACCAATGCTCTTATATGGGTGTGAAGCATGGCTTGTGAATGTTGCAATAAGGAGAAGGCTGGAGGCAGTGGAGCTGTCATGTCTGAGGGTAATGTGTGATGTAAATATTATGCAGAGAAATTGTAGCTTGGAGAGTAGGAGATGCAGGGTTTCTAAAAGTATTATTCAGAGAACTGAAGAGGGGTTATTGAAGTGGTTCAGACATTTAGAGAGGATGGAACAAAACAGAATGACTTTGAGGGCATATAAATCTGTAGTGGAGGGAAGGCGGGGTAGGGGTCGTTCTAGGAAAGGTTGGAAGGGATAAAGTAGGTTTTGTGTGCAAGGGGCTTAAATATCCAGCAGGTGTGTGTGTGAGAGAGTGTTAGATAGGAGTGAGTGGAAGCAAGTGGTTTTTATGATTTGATGTGCTGTTTAAATGTTAGCAAAGTAACATTTATGAAGAGATTCATGGAAACAAGTTAGCTGGACTTGAGTGCTGGAGATGGGAAGTACAGTGCTTGCACTCTAAAGAAGGGTAGGGATATTTGTAGTTTTGAAGCATAGTATCCGCGTCCCTCTGGCAAGACAGTGATGGAGTGAGCGATAGTGAAATTGTTTCTACTTTCTTGGGCCACCCTGCCTCGGTGAGAAACAGCAGGTATTAAAAAATATATATATAAAATCGTTGCATTCAAGATTATAAAACCGACAAGAAAGACTTCCCAACACAATGAACTGTCACACCAAGTGGCCATGACTCTAAATAAAGGATGATGATCTGCTAAAAGAATACTAGAAAGTTTTATGAAAATGTAGTGGTAAAACAGTGCCATGACTTACAGAAGTGGCTAGATCAGTAGTTTTGCTTAATCTGATAGAGTTTAAACATATAATAAGACAGTGTTTGAATATGGTATTCAATCCTTGGAGGTGTTGAGTAACAATAAAACTGCTAGGGTTAAATAACTTGGTACATATAACACACTCACGTTTTATTAGACCAGAAGGACTTCACAGGCAAGCAGGAAAATTTTGAAGAGTCTTTTAGCTTAGAGAATGCTGAGTCACATGAGGTATAAGTTCGCTGAACAATAACAAACCCTGACAATGGATCATTGTTTTCACAAAATTGTATGTTGGGCTGTACAGGCCTGTAAAATAAAAAGGTAAAAATTATTTTGTGGAGTGAAATAGAAATTAGTTATTTTTCAAAGTGATTAAAATAAAGAAATTTCTCTATATAGCATGATATTTTGTAAATGCAATAGAAAAAGTGCATATTAAAGTTAAGAGCACATACTACGAAGACCTTTCCAAGCACTTTTCTATTTTGGATGTGCTTATTTTTTCTCAACAAACCAACTGTCTCCCACTGAAGCAGGGCGACCCAAAAAAACAAGAAACACGTTCACCTCCATTCACTCCATCATTGTCCTGCCAGAGGGGTGCTGATACTGCAGTTCAAAACTGCAACTATCCCCAACCCTCACTATACAGAGGAGTTTTATAAAAGAACTTACTGCATACAATAAGTAATAATGTAAAAAGGATGGTAGGTTCAAAAAATTATTAAAATTCAGTGAAGAAGCACCTATTGTACTGGGATGCCAGAGAAATCCTGGAAGAACATTTATTATACTGTCATTAACCTCTTAACTGTCCAAACATAGATCTACATTCTTACTGCTAGCACTCCACACGTAGATCAATGTTTTATTTTTCCTGCCTCCAAATTTGGCACAATTGGCCTGAGATGTCTGGTCAGTATAGAATGGGTCTTAACACTCATTGTGCACTATATTAAAAAAATATGGGACCACACAGTACCTTGTGGGAGCACCAGTTCATATGAGCACCAGCTAGAGCAAACAGTGTGGCAAACTCCAGAGATTCACTGATATCATGTCGTATTAACACTCCCCTTTTAAGAGGAAAGTGATGCTGACCCTGAGTTTTGTGCTTTAAGATGGATGTGGCCACAGGTGGTTGAGGATATATTAAAAACCACAATAATAACCCATGTGCAACATTTGTGCCACATCCTTTCAATTTTGATACCAGTGGTAGTGTCTCTTCTTCTTTCAATGCACCAGCCGTATCCCACTGAGGTGGGGTGGCCCAAAAGGAAAAACGAAAGTTTCTCCTTTTACATTTAGTAATACAGTGGACCCCCGCATAACGTTAAATCCGCATACCGCTACATTTTATCGCCAAGATTTTGCCTCGCATACCGCTAAAAAACCCGCTCAACGCTGTTCGTCCGAGACGCATCTAATGTGCGCCCTTAGCCAGCCTCACATGTTCCGCAGGTGGCATTGTTTACCAGCCAGCCTCCGTGGTAACATCCAAGCATACAATCGGAACATTTCGTATTATTACAGTGTTTTTGGTGATTTTATCTGCAAAATAAGTGACCATGGGCCCCAAGAAAGCTTCTAGTGCCAACCCTACAGCAATAAGGGTGAGAATTACTATAGAGATGAAGAAAAAGATCATTGATAAGTATGAAAGTGGAGTGCGTGTCTCCGAGCTGGCCAGGTTGTATAATAAACCCCAATCAACCATCGCTACTACTGGTGGTACAGCTGCTGCTGCTGCTGTACCACCATCAGCTGCTGCTGCTGATGTAGTACCATCTGCTGCTGCTGTAGCATCGTCTGCTGCTGCCGTAGCACTCAGCTGCTGCTGCTGTTGTACCACCGTCAGCTGCTGCTGCTGCTGTTGTACCGTCTGCTACTGCTGTAGTACCATCTGCTGCTGCTGTAGCATCGTCTGCTGCTGCTGTAGCATCGTCTGCTGCTGCTGCTGTAGTACCGTCTGCTGCTGCTGTAGCATCGTCTGCTGCTGCTGTAGCACTGTCAGCTGCTGCTGCTGCTGCTGTACCACCGTCAGCTGCTGCTGCTGCTGAAGTACTGTCTGCTGCTGCTGTAGCATCGTCTGCTGCTGCTGTAGCATCGTCTGCTGCTACTGTAGCACTGTCAGCTGCTGCTGCTGCTGTACCACCGTCAGCTGCTGCTGCTGCTGCTGTAGCATCGTCTGCTGCTGCTGTAGCACTGTCAGCTGCTGCTGCTGCTGTAGCACTGTCAGCTGCTGCTGCTGCTGCTGCTGCTGTAGCACGGTTGTTGGTGTGGCTTATTGAGAATACCAAGAAACAATTAACCCCAGAGGATTTGCCACCCAGGATAACCCAAAAAAGTCAGTGTCATCGAAGACTGTCTAACTTATTTCCATTGGGGTCCTTAATCTTGTCTCCCAGGTTGCAACCCACACCAGTCCACTAACACCCAGGTGAACAGGGAAAAATGCCTGGAACTAGTGCTCATATTGGTGAATTTAAAGCCAGCAAAGGTTGGTTTGAGAGATTTAACCCTTTGACTGTTTTCGACGTATAAATACGTCTTACGAGCCAATGTTTCTGACGTATATATACTCAATAATTCTAGCGGCTTCAAATCAAGTGGGAGAAAGCTGGTAGGCCCACATGTGAGAGAATGGGTCTGTGTGGTCAGTGTGCACCACATAAAAAAAATCCTGCAGCACACATTGCGTAATGAGAAAAAAAAAACTCTGATCGTTTTTTTGGAATAAAACGCCGAATTTGAGGTGTATTTTCGTATAGTATTTATCGTTGTATTTGCGTTTTCATGGTCTTAGGTGATAAAATGGAAAACATATTACAGAAATAGAGATGATTTTCATTACTTTTACGATGAAAACGACCTTGAAACTGAGCTCAAAGTAGCGGAAATGTTCGATTTTTACCAATGTTCAAGAGTAAATAAATCACACCACACGTCCAATACACGTCAACTGGGGAGTCTAATATTCTTTCACTAGTGCACTGATATTATTTATACCATTTTTACAATAATGCAGTCGTCTGCATAACAGTAAATTTTGTATTTTTTTGTATGAATAAAAAATCAAAATAGAAAGCAATAATAATATAAGAGGGGCCTAGAGATGTGACTAATGAACAGAGCATATGTTATTTTAGTGCCACGAATGTCTACCTTGTTTATTCTGGACCCTATTTTGAAATTGGCATCTTTTTTATTTTGCGTGAAATTGGCCAAATTGCCAATTTCTGACCACCATATTGGGTAGTCCAAATTAGTAAATGGGAGGTTTCTTGTACTCAGCTGATAGATAAAATGGAGTTCTAAAGAAATAGCTATGAGTTTGGTCAACTGGAACAATGGAATTGGCTGAAAATAGGGCTCAAAGTCGGCGAAATCGCCGATACACATATGTCGCCGAGACCGCTAACTTCGCGGGAGCATAATTCCACGAGTTTTCGACCAAATTTCGAACTTTTGGTGTCATTACCATCGGGAAAAGATTCTCTATCATTTCATAAGAAAAAATAATTTTTTTTGTTTTCAAAAATTGAGCGACATTGAATGACAGTTTCAGAGAGAGGCCTGAAACAGTCAAAGGGTTAAGAATCGTAGTGGCATACACAGTGTGATAAGGCATGTTCTGGAAGAAAATGCCAAACAAGACCTACAGTACTCAGGAGGAAAAGGCACTCCCAGGACACAGTGTCTCATCAGTCATTGCTGCATCTTCAATAAAGGTAAGTGTCATTTATTCTTCATTTAGTAGAGTAGTACATGCACAATATATATTGTGCATGTACTACTCTACTATTGTGCATGCATCCTTCTCTTTGTGTGTAGGAAAATGTATAGTTCATGTGGTAAATTTTTTTTTTCATACTTTTGGGTGTCTTGCACGGATTAATTTTATTTCCATTATTTCTTATGGGGAAAATTCATTCGCATAACGATAATTTCGCATAACAATGAGCTCTCAGGAACGGATTAATATCGTTATGCGGGGGTCCACTGTATATATATATATATATACACAGGTACCATCTGACTTACGACCAAGCTTGGTTCCGACCAACCAGTCGTAAGCCAAAATGAACGTAAGTCGAACCTTTGAAAATTACCGACATACTGGGTAGGGCATAATGTCAAACGTTTCCTATATAAACAACCTATATAATACTGTAATGTACAATCATTATTTCATTCTTTTTACCATAATTTACTTTTATTGTTATATTTTAATTATTTATGTACTATATATGTATACATGGTAGAGAACTGTGTAGACAACCTGTACTGTCTGCACCGACAGCCTATGCTGTCTGTCAGCTTAGTTCATATTTCGCGCCACTAAGGTGCTGCCCTCTGGGCCAGCCCAAAATCAGTGGGACGCTGGGCCCACACTCTCTCTCTCTCTCAGCGGCCTAGCAACAAGACACAAGTCCTACTAGTTCTCTCCCTCTCGTGGGATGGCCCTACCGGGCCATGGGCACACAACACACAAGCCTGTGTACCCACCACTACATTACAAATAAAGTAAGAAGCCTCCGAAGACGTATCATTTACTCCCCACTACCAGCATTACCAAATAATTTCATTATAAATGGTGGGAAGCGGTGGTCACAGCAGTTGTTTGCCCGGAGAGAGGAAGGAAGGAATGAAGTTGTTCACTTCATCACCCTACACAACAAGCATCTGTCTCTCAACGAGTTATCCTGATGTCGTGTCTGCACGTTTCAGCATCCAGACACAGGTACAAGCAGGATCTAGCCGAAATTTACCGAATTTCTTCGAGAATTGTAAGTGGCATCCCAGTGACCCCACGCTACAGCGTCCCACACTGTTTCTCATGCCATGTGGATCAGCATGCCACATAGATCACCAAGCCACGTGGATCACTAAGCCACATGGATCAGCATGCAACACAGATCACTCGAAGCTATGTGGATCGGCAAGCCACATGGATCAGCAAGCCACGTGGATCAGCAAGCCATGTGGATCAGCAAGCCATGTAGATCACCAAGCCACATGGATCACCAAGCCATGTGGATCAACAAGCCACGTGGATCAGCAAGCCATGTAGATCAGCAAGCCACGCGGATCAGCAAGCCACGTGGATCAGCAAGCCACGTGTATCAGCAAGCCATGTGGATTAGCATGCTATGTAGATCACGACGCCACGTGGGGTGTGGGCGATGTCACGTGGATCTACAAGCCACGTGGGTTACCAAGCCAGATGTCCCAGGCCTCATGCTGTGGTCTGCTGTCCGCATCACATTGACGTCACCGATGCTGCTGCCCGACTTCATGACGTCACAATGTCTGCCTGACGTCACCTCGAGATGTCTGCTGATGTCACAATGCTGCTGATGTCACCTCGTGACGTCATGCCTGACATCACACAATGTCACAATGAGTGTTCTAGTAATTATTTCAGTATTGTCGAGAAGATTGAGAGAAGATATATGTCGTGTGTTAATTAATTCCTCTCAGTCAGTGTTCTCACAAGTTAGTGTATGGCTTAGTGTCAATTTTGTGCACATAAAAGCATCTTTTGCTAGTTAAGCCATGTTGTACCGCATGTACCGCGGGTGTGTAAAGTTTTCCGCGAGTCCAGTGTGGTCTGCGGCCAGACTCCCGGAGTAGCACCACTGTGTTACTTAGTCACCCGGTGTAACCAGTGCATTTGACAGCTGATATTACTCAGCCCCGAGCCCTTTGTACAGAAAGCTCTTATGCTCGTCGCTTGTGATGTTCTGCAGAATCGTACCTGCTACGATTCCCATCGAGATTTGTTTCACTTCACCTCCAGACCTTCGGAGTGCAGTTATAGGTAGAGAAACAAGTCTGGGGACGCTTAGACTAACCTCTGCTATAACTCCAATTGCCGAGAGAATGACACTCGTCAAGCCGCAGTTAGCCCTGTTGGCAGGAGCTGTGTCAGCCTCGTGTCACAAGCTTCAGTGAGCAGCCTGCACAAAGATGATGTCACTTTGACTGCTACCTCGCTCACTGCAGTCTCGTGTATGATGTTATGACTCCCAGATGTTTCGCCCAGTCGTCTTTGCCACGACTCACTCCACGCTCGCCGGCAGTGACAGCCCAGCGACAGTACCAGTCGAGAAGTGTCCTCCTGAGTCGCTTGTCAGAAGAAGTCCTGGCCAGTTGCCGAGTTTTGTCAATGCCTCACTGGAGGGCACCAGCATGTCGTGCCCCAAGTTGAGTGAAACCTGCAGTGACTACTACGATGACTGCTTCACCATTCTAGAGGAAACCGTAACCTGTTATGTCACAGCTCAGCAATAGTGATTTCTCCTGTGTTGCAGTATCTGTCCAGACATAGGAAGGCGTGCAGTGATGCCCATCAATGCTCACTGCCTGTGACCACGATGTTTAGCACACCCATGTTTTTTTCCTTCCCTCCCTGTAGGATTTTTTTTTTCCATGTCCATATGTATATATACATGTTTTTTATTTTGTGTTCTGTGCCCTGTTCCTACGAGAGAGAGACCAAGTTTTTTTTACCACCAGTATTGTCGCATCGGGACAATACTGGTGGTATTGTAGGTGGTATTGGTAGGTGGCCGAGCGTATGTAGACAGCCTGTACTGTCTGCACAGACAGCCTATGCTGTCTGTCAGCTTAGTTCATATTTTGCACCACTAAGGTGCTGCCCTCTGGGCCTGCCCAAAGTCAGTGGGACGCTAGGCCCACACTCTCTCTCTCTCTCTCAGCGGCCTAGCAGCAAGACACAAGTCCTACTAGTTCCCTCCCTCTCGTGGGATGGCCCTACCGGGCCATGGGCACACAACACACAAGCCTGTGTACCCACCACTACATTACAAATAAAGTAAGAAGCCTCCAAAGACGTATCATTTACTCCCCGCTACCAGCATTACCAAATGATCTCGTTATAACTGTATTGTAAATTTTACATCGCATACAGTATCATATGTTACTGTTATCTTTATGTATTGTCAACACAGTGGAATGGGAGAATACCACTGGTAGTGTCATCCTGCCAGAATGTAGTATAACCTATACCCTAAGGAAAGAGAAACAACTCTGGAACATGTGTAATACATATCCGGCTGGCTGGGTTTTTCCCAGGTGGGTGGGTGGGTGGTTGGTTAGCTGACTGAATGTGGCTCTCTCTCTCTCTCTCTCACAGGTACACGTAAGTAAAGTTATCATACATAGTATACATTACTTAGGATAACCCAAAAAATCCAGACAAAGTGCTGTACAGTGGATCTGTGCTCCAGTGCCTTAAATTAATAATAATATTAATAATAATAAGTAATACATATTTAATGAAAAAGAGGATAAATAAATATACAAGGTATGATGTAGCACGTAATGAAAGTAGTTTGTTAGATTATGTATTGGTGGATAAAAGGTTGATAGGTAGGCTCCAGGATGTACATGTTTATAGAGGGGCAACTGATATATCAGATCATTATTTAGTTGTAGCTACAGTTAGAGTAAGAGGTAGATGGGAAAAGAGGAAGGTGGCAACAACAAGTAAGAGGGAGGTGAAAGTGTATAAACTAAGGGAGGAGGAAGTTCGGGCGAGATATAAGCGACTATTGGCAGAAAGGTGGGCTAGTGCAAAGATGAGTAGTGGGGGGGTTGAAGAGGGTTGGAATAGTTTTAAAAATGCAGTATTAGAATGTGGGGCAGAAGTTTGTGGTTATAGGAGGGTGGGGGCAGGAGGAAAGAGGAGTGATTGGTGGAATGATGAAGTAAAGGATGTGATAAAAGAGAAAAAGGTAGCTTATGAGAGGATTTTACAAAGCAGAAGTGTTATAAGAAGAGCAGAGTATATGGAGAGTAAAAGAAAGGTGAAGAGAGTGGTGAGAGAGTGCAAAAGGAGAGCAGATGAAAGAGTGGGAGAGGCACTGTCAAGAAATTTTAATGAAAATAAGAAAAAATTTTGGAGTGAGTTAAACAAGTTAAGAAAGCCTAGGGAAAGTATGGATTTGTCAGTTAAAAACAGAGTAGGGGAGTTAGTAGATGGGGAGAGGGAGGTATTAGGTAGATAGCGAGAATATTTTGAGGAACTTTTAAATGTTGAGGAAGAAAGGGAGGCGGTAATTTCATGCACTGGCCAGGGAGGTATACCATCTTTTAGGAGTGAAGAAGAGCAGAATGTAAGTGTGGTGGAGGTACGTGAGGCATTACGTAGAATGAAAGGGGGTAAAGCAGCTGGAACTGATGGGATCATGACAGAAATGTTAAAAGCAGGGGGGGATATAGTGTTGGAGTGGTTGGTACTTTTGTTTAATAAATGTATGAAAGAGGGGAAGGTACCTAGGGATTGGCGGAGAGCGTGTATAGTTCCTTTATATAAAGGGAAAGGGGACAAAAGAGATTGTAAAAATTATAGAGGAATAAGTTTACTGAGTATACCAGGAAAAGTATACGGTAGAGTTATAATTGAAAGAATTAGAGGTAAGACACAATGTAGAATTGCGGATGAGCAAGGAGGCTTCAGTGTGGGTAGGGGATGTGTAGATCAAGTGTTTACATTGAAGCATATATGTGAACAGTATTTAGATAAAGGTAGGGAAGTTTTTATTGCATTTATGGATTTAGAAAAGGCATATGATAGAGTGGATAGAGGAGCAATGTGGCAGATGTTGCAAGTTTATGGAATAGGTGGTAAGTTACTAAATGCTGTAAAGAGCTTTTATGAGGATAGTGAGGCTCAGGTTAGGGTGTGTAGAAGAGAGGGAGACTACTTCCCGGTAAAAGTAGGTCTTAGACAGGGATGTGTAATGTCACCATGGTTGTTTAATATATTTATAGATGGGGTTGTAAAAGAAGTAAATGCTAGGGTGTTCGGGAGAGGGGTGGGATTAAATTATGGGGAATCAAATTCAAAATGGGAATTGACACAGTTACTTTTTGCTGATGATACTGTGCTTATGGGAGATTCTAAAGAAAAATTGCAAAGGTTAGTGGATGAGTTTGAGAATGTGTGTAAAGGTAGAAAGTTGAAAGTGAACATAGAAAAGAGTAAGGTGATGAGGGTATCAAATGATTTAGATAAAGAAAAATTGGATATCAAATTGGGGAGGAGGAGTATGGAAGAAGTGAATGTTTTCAGATACAGTGGACCCCTGGTTAACGAACTTTTTTCATTCCAGTAGTATGTTCAGGTGCCAGTACTGACCGAATTTTTTCCCATAAGGAATATTGTGAAGTAGATTAGTCAATTTCAGACCCCCAAACATACACGTACAAACGCACTTACATAAATACACTTACATAATTGGTCGCATTTGGAGGTGATCGTTATGCGGGGGTCCACTGTACTTGGGAGTTGACGTGTCAGCGGATGGATTTATGAAGGATGAGGTTAATCATAGAATTGATGAGGGAAAAAAGGTGAGTGGTGCGTTGAGGTATATGTGGAGTCAAAAAACGTTATCTATGGAGGCAAAGAAGGGAATGTATGAAAGTATAGTAGTACCAACACTCTTATATGGATGTGAAGCTTGAGTGGTAAATGCAGCAGCGAGGAGATGGTTGGAGGCAGTGGAGATGTCCTGTCTAAGGGCAATGTGTGGTGTAAATATTATGCAGAAAATTCGGAGTGTGGAAATTAGGAGAAGGTGTGGAGTTAATAAAAGCATTAGTCAGAGGGCAGAAGAGGGGTTGTTGAGGTGGTTTGGTCATTTAGAGAGAATGGATCAAAGTAGAATGACATGGAAAGCATATAAATCTATAGGGGAAGGAAAGAGGAGTAGGGGTCGTCCTCGAAAGGGTTGGAAAGAGGGGGTAAAGGAGGTTTTGTGGGCGAGGGGCTTGGACTTCCAGCAAGCGTGCATGAGCGTGTTAGATAGGAGTGAATGGAGACGAATGATACTTGGGACCTGACGATCTGTTGGAGTGTGAGCAGGGTAATATTTAGTGAAGGGATTCAGTTAACTTAAGATTAACTAAGCAATGAAGTAATCAGTGATAAAACATTATTGTAAACAGATAACAATAAAGCACAAGTGAGTATTACAAAGACAGGTCGTATGGTTGCATGCATTGCTGTACATTCAGTAGAATGGAGTAATCTGTTAGGTAGTGTATTTAAAGAATAACAAAGTTAGATTGGGTCTTAGGTTTAACATTTATGTGATATAATTGTGAGAAACATTTAAGATATACAATTTATAAGGTTCAGTTATTCAGTATTTATTTGGTTTTGGGTGAGTAAGTGATCTTTGAGAAGAGACTTGAATTTATAAACAGGTAGTGTTTCTTTTATATTTACAGGTAATGAATTCCAGATTTTAGGGCCTTTTATGTGCATTGAGTTTTTGCATAGCGTGAGATGGACACGAGGAACATCGAAGAGTGATCTGTGCCTTGTGTTATGGTCATGTGTTCTGTTGAGGTTGGCAAGGAGATGTTTGAGGGGAGGGTTAATATCAGAGTTAAGTGTTCCATGTATGTAATACGTGCAGTAATAAGTATGGATGTTTTGGATGATGAGTAGGTTTAGTGTTTTGAATATATGTATTATTGTAAAAATAATAATAATTATTATTAATTTTTTTTTTTTTTTCAACAAGTTGGTCGTCTCCCACCGAGGCAGGGTGACCCAAAAAAGAAAGAAAATACCCAAAAAGAAAATACTTTCATCATCATTCAACACTTTCACCACACTCACACATTATCACTGCTTTTGCAGAGGTGCTCAGAATACAACAGTTTAGAAGCATATACGTATAAAGATACACAACATATCCCTCCAAACTGCCAATATCCCAAACCCCTCCTTTAAAGTGCAGGCATTGTACTTCCCATTTCCAGGACTCAAGTCCGACTATAAGAAAATAACCGGTTTCCCTGAATCCCTTCAGTAAATATTACCCTGCTCACACTCCAACAGATCGTCAGGTCCCAAGTATCATTCGTCTCCATTCACTCCTATCTAACACGCTCATGCACGCTTGCTGGAAGTCCAAGCCCCTCCCCCACAAAACCTCCTTTACCCCCTCTTTCCAACCATTTCGAGGACGACCCCTACTCCTCTTTCCTTCCCCTATAGATTTATATGCTTTCCATGTCATTCTACTTTGATCCATTCTCTCTAAATGACCAAACCACCTCAACAACCCCTCTTCTGCCCTCTGACTAATGCTTTTATTAACTCCACACCTTCTCCTAATTTCCACACTCTGAATTTTCTGCATAATATTTACACCACACATTGCCCTTAGACAGGACATCTCCACTGCCTCCAACCATCTCCTCGCTGCTGCATTTACCACCCAAGCTTCACATCCATATAAGAGTGTTGGTACTACTATACTTTCATACATTCCCTTCTTTGCCTCCATAGATAACGTTTTTTTGACTCCACATATACCTCAACGCACCACTCACCTTTTTTCCCTCATCAATTCTATGATTAACCTCATCCTTCATAAATCCATCCGCTGACACGTCAACTCCCAAGTACAGTGGACCCCCGCATAACGATCACCTCCAAATGCGACCAATTATGTAAGTGTATTTATGTAAGTGCGTTTGTACGTGTATGTTTGGGGGTCTGAAATTGACTAATCTACTTCACAGTATTCCTTATGGGAAAAAATTCGGTCGGTACTGGCACCTGAACATACTACTGGAATGAAAAAAGTTCGTTAACCGGGGGTCCACTGTATCTGAAAACATTCACTTCTTCTATACTCCTCCTCCCCAATTTGATATCCAATTTTTCTTTATCTAAATCATTTGATACCCTCATCACCTTACTCTTTTCTATGTTCACTTTCAACTTTCTACCTTTACACACATTCTCAAACTCATCCACTAACCTTTGCAATTTTTCTTTAGAATCTCCCATAAGCACAGTATCATCAGCAAAAAGTAACTGTGTCAATTCCCATTTTGAATTTGATTCCCCATAATTTAATCCCACCCCTCTCCCGAACACCCTAGCATTTACTTCTTTTACAACCCCATCTATAAATATATTAAACAATCATGGTGACATTACACATCCCTGTCTAAGACCTACTTTTACCGGGAAGTAGTCTCCCTCTCTTCTACACACCCTAACCTGAGCCTCACTATCCTCATAAAAACTCTTTACAGCATTTAGTAACTTACCACCTATTCCATATACTTGCAACATGCCTTTTCTAGATCCATAAATGCAATAAAAACTTCCCTACCTTTATCTAAATACTGTTCACATATATGCTTCAATGTAAACACTTGATCTACACATCCCCTACCCACTCTGAAACCTCCTTGCTCATCCGCAATCCTACATTCTGTCTTACCTCTAATTCTTTCAATTATAACAGTACCGTACACTTTTCCTGGTATACTCAGTAAACTTATTCCCCTATAATTTTTACAATCTCTTTTGTCCTCTTTCCCTTTATATAAAGGGACTATACATGCTCTCCGCCAATCCCTAGGTACCTTCCCCTCTTTCATACATTTATTAAACAAAAGTACCAACCACTCCAACACTATATCCCCCCCTGCTTTTAACATTTCTGTCATGATCCCATCAGTTCCAGCTGCTTTACCCCCTTTCATTCTACGTAATGCCTCACGTACCTCCCCCACACTTACATTCTGCTCTTCTTCACTCCTAAAAGATGGTATACCTCCCTGGCCAGTGCATGAAATTACCGCCTCCCTTTCTTCCTCAACATTTAAAAGTTCCTCAAAACATTCTCTCCATCTACCTAATACCTCCCTCTCCCCATCTACTAACTCCCCTACTCTGTTTTTAACTGACAAATCCATACTTTCCCAAGGCTTTCTTAACTTGTTTAACTCACTCCAAAATTTTTTTTTATTTTCATTAAAATTTCTTGACAGTGCCTCTCCCACTCTATCATCTGCTCTCCTTTTGCACTCTCTCACCACTCTCTTCACCTTTCTTTTACTCTCCATATACTCTGCTCTTCTTATAACACTTCTGCTTTGTAAAAACCTCTCATAAGCTAACTTTTTCTCTTTTATCACACCCTTTACTTCATCATTCCACCAATCACTCCTCTTTCCTCCTGCCCCCACCCTCTTATAACCACAAACTTCTGCCCCACATTCTAATACTGCATTAAAGGCTCCCCATTTACATTTACCCCTGGCACCCCAAATTTACCTACTACTCCCTCCATAACATTTTTACCTAATTTAGCATTGAAATCCCCAACCACCATTACTCTCACACTTGATTCAAAACTCCCCACGCATTCACTCAACATTTCCCAAAATCTCTCTCTCTCTCCTCTACACTTCTCTCTTCTCCAGGTGCATACACACTTACTATAACCCACTTTTCACATCCAACCTTTATCTTACTCCACATAATCCTTGAATTAATACATTTATAGTCCCTCTTTTCCTGCCATAGCTTATCCTTCAACATTATTGCTACTCCTTCTTTAGCTCTAACTTTATTTGAAACCCCTGACCTAATCCCATTTATTCCTCTCCACTGAAACTCTCCCACCCCCTTCAGCTTTGTTTCACTTAAAGCCAGGGCATCCAGCTTCTTCTCATTCATAACATCCACAATCATCTCTTTCTTATCATTTGCACAACATCCACGCACACCCAGTTATTTTCATACTAGTTCTCGTTCTTGTTTATTTCCTCTTATCTCCATGGGGAAGTGGAACAAAATTCTTCCTCCATAAGCCATGTATGTCATAAAAGGCGACTAAAATGCCACGAGCAACAGACTAGAGAAACTTTTGTTTTTCTTTTAGGGCCACCCTGCTTCAGTGAGATATGGCCGGTTTGTTGAAAGAAAGATTTTATTGCTGACATCAAAATGCCTTAATTTTGAAGATGTATCAAAAATGAAGCAAATCATTGCTCCAAAACCTGAAGTGAAAATGTTTTCATTGAAATTCTTTAGTTCTTTAATGAGATTTTTATTAAATTTGTCTGTTAATATTTTTATTTCATTGTCGGGAGGGTTTGTGGAAATGTGATGATTAGAGTTAAACACACTTGTTAGATGGTAACACTTATATTAGCAGAGTGTGAGAGGGGAGCACCACCCAACAACTGTGTTTAACTCCAACCATCACATCTCCAATAACAATCCCGACATCATACAATTTATTTTTTTTATTTTATTACTTAGTTAATTTTTGTGTTTTATTTTTAGAGTTGCTTTATCATGTATAATACATACTTTTCAGTTTGTATGAATATTCTCCATACAAATGGATTCAATAAACTATTTTGAATTGAACAATCCTGTGTTTTTCCAGATTCACCTGTGGACTTTCAAGTCTAGTAGGTAATTTCACCGTACACAAATTTGTTTTGGGTTAATACCCAAAAAAGTTCGCCAACCCCTGTCCTATAACCTATGCCCTCAGTAAAGAAAAATGATTTTGGCTGGCTGGCTGGCCTGGCTGGACTGGCTAGACTGGCTGGACTGGCTGGACTGGCTGGACTGACTGGACTGACTGGACTGACTGGACTGACTGGACTGACTGACTTTGGCTGTCTCTATCTCTGTCTGTATATATCTGTGTGTCTCCATCTCAGTCTATCTCTGTCTCTATATCTGTCTCTATTTCTGTCTCTATTTCTGTCACTATCTCTATCTCTGTCTATGTCTCTATCTCATAGGCACACATAAGTACAGTTATCATGCATAGTGTAAATTACCTAGGATAACCCAAAAAAAATCTAGACAAAGTGCTAATAATAAGCATAATAATAAGCATAATAATAAGCACAATAATAAGCATAATAATAAGCATAATAATAAGCATAATAATAGGCATAATAAGCATAATTGGAAAGTAATACACATTTTCACTTGTTCAGAAATCAGACGTGATGACTCTGCGTCATGTGTAATACCTGTTGGTTCATAAGCAGCTCTCTGTGAGAGAGAGAGACAAGAAAGGAAGTCAGAGACACAGAGGCAGACAGAAAGACAGATAAGCAGAGACAGAGCCAGATGGAGACAGGCAGACAGATAGACTGACAGACATGTTTATTTTCCAAGTTTATTCTCTATAAGGATTACAATGCTGAGTTTACAGAATTTGGTTATTGTGTGGTTTACATGTAGTAAAATAATTACAGAGTGTACCACTAGAACACCTAGCATGGCTAGGCATTTCGGGCAGACTTATATTAAATCTTAAGTTTAAAATGTTACAAAATTATGAGGTAAGTTGGTATTATGGCTAAGTGACTAAGTTGTGACTAGTTGTGAGTTTAGGTAGTAGGTTGGTAGACAGCAACCACCCAGGGAAGTACTACCGTCCTGCCAGATGACTGTGAAACAAAAACCTGTAACTGTTTTGCATGATGGTAGGATTGCTGGTTTCTTTTTCTGTCTCATAAACACGCTGGTTTCTTTTTCTGTCTCATAAACACGCTAAGATAACAGGGATATCTTGCTACTCCTACTTACACTTTGGTCACACTTCACAGACACGCACATGCATATATATATATATACATACATCTAGGTTTTTCTCCTTTTTCTAAATAGCTCTTGTTCTTTTTTATTTCTTCTATTGTCCATGGGGAAGTGGAAAAGAATCTTTCCTCCGTAAGCCATGCGTGTCGTATGAGGCGACTAAAATGCCGGGAGCAATGGGCTAGTAACCCCTTCTCCTGTATACAATTACTAAAAAAGAGAAGAAGAAAAACTTTATAAAACTGGGTTGCTTAAATGTGCGTGGATGTAGTGCGGATGACAAGAAACAGATGATTGCTGATGTTATGAATGAAAAGAAGTTGGATGTCCTGGCCCTAAGCGAAACAAAGCTGAAGGGGGTAGGAGAGTTTCAGTGGGGGGAAATAAATGGGATTAAATCTGGAGTATCTGAGAGAGTTAGAGCAAAGGAAGGGGTAGCAGTAATGTTAAATGATCAGTTATGGAAGGAGAAAAGAGAATATGAATGTGTAAATTCAAGAGTTATGTGGATTAAAGTAAAGGTTGGATGCGAGAAGTGGGTCATAATAAGCGTGTATGCACCTGGAGAAGAGAGGAATGCAGAGGAGAGAGAGAGATTTTGGGAGATGTTAAGTGAATGTATAGGAGCCTTTGAACCAAGTGAGAGAGTAATTGTGGTAGGGGACCTGAATGCTAAAGTAGGAGAAACTTTTAGAGAGGGTGTGGTAGGTAAGTTTGGGGTGCCAGGTGTAAATGATAATGGGAGCCCTTTGATTGAACTTTGTATAGAAAGGGGTTTAGTTATAGGTAATACATATTTTAAGAAAAAGAGGATAAATAAGTATACACGATATGATGTAGGGCGAAATGACAGTAGTTTGTTGGATTATGTATTGGTAGATAAAAGACTGTTGAGTAGACTTCAGGATGTACATGTTTATAGAGGGGCCACAGATATATCAGATCACTTTCTAGTTGTAGCTACACTGAGAGTAAAAGGTAGATGGGATACAAGGAGAATAGAAGCATCAGGGAAGAGAGAGGTGAAGGTTTATAAACTAAAAGAGGAGGCAGTTAGGGTAAGATATAAACAGCTATTGGAGGATAGATGGGCTAATGAGAGCATAGGCAATGGGGTCGAAGAGGTATGGGGTAGGTTTAAAAATGTAGTGTTAGAGTGTTCAGCAGAAGTTTGTGGTTACAGGAAAGTGGGTGCAGGAGGGAAGAGGAGCGATTGGTGGAATGATGATGTAAAGAGAGTAGTAAGGGAGAAAAAGTTAGCATATGAGAAGTTTTTACAAAGTAGAAGTGATGCAAGGAGGGAAGAGTATATGGAGAAAAAGAGAGAAGTTAAGAGAGTGGTGAAGCAATGTAAAAAGAGAGCAAATGAGAGAGTGGGTGAGATGTTATCAACAAATTTTGTTGAAAATAAGAAAAAGTTTTGGAGTGAGATTAACAAGTTAAGAAAGCCTAGAGAACAAATGGATTTGTCAGTTAAAAATAGGAGAGGAGAGTTATTAAATGGAGAGTTAGAGGTATTGGGAAGATGGAAGGAATATTTTGAGGAATTGTTAAATGTTGATGAAGATAGGGAAGCTGTGATTTCGTGTATAGGGCAAGGAGGAATAACATCTTGTAGGAGTGAGGAAGAGCCAGTTGTGAGTGTGGGGGAAGTTCGTGAGGCAGTAGGTAAAATGAAAGGGGGTAAGGCAGCCGGGATTGATGGGATAAAGATAGAAATGTTAAAAGCAGGTGGGGATATAGTTTTGGAGTGGTTGGTGCAATTATTTAATAAATGTATGGAAGAGGGTAAGGTACCTAGGGATTGGCAGAGAGCATGCATAGTTCCTTTGTATAAAGGCAAAGGGGATAAAAGAGAGTGCAAAAATTATAGGGGGATAAGTCTGTTGAGTGTACCTGGTAAAGTGTATGGTAGAGTTATAATTGAAAGAATTAAGAGTAAGATGGAGAATAGGATAGCAGATGAACAAGGAGGCTTTAGGAAAGGTAGGGGGTGTGTGGACCAGGTGTTTACAGTGAAACATATAAGTGAACAGTATTTAGATAAGGCTAAAGAGGTCTTTGTGGCATTTATGGATTTGGAAAAGGCGTATGACAGGGTGGATAGGGGGGCAATGTGGCAGATGTTGCAAGTGTATGGTGTAGGAGGTAGGTTACTGAAAGCAGTGAAGAGTTTTTACGAGGATAGTGAGGCTCAAGTTAGAGTATGTAGGAAAGAGGGAAATTTTTTCCCAGTAAAAGTAGGCCTTAGACAAGGATGTGTGATGTCACCGTGGTTGTTTAATATATTTATAGATGGGGTTGTAAGAGAAGTAAATGCGAGGGTCTTGGCAAGAGGCGTGGAGTTAAAAGATAAAGAATCACACACAAAGTGGGAGTTGTCACAGCTGCTCTTTGCTGATGACACTGTGCTCTTGGGAGATTCTGAAGAGAAGTTGCAGAGATTGGTGGATGAATTTGGTAGGGTGTGCAAAAGAAGAAAATTAAAGGTGAATACAGGAAAGAGTAAGGTTATGAGGATAACAAAAAGATTAGGTGATGAAAGATTGAATATCAGATTGGAGGGAGAGAGTATGGAGGAGGTGAACGTATTCAGATATTTGGGAGTGGACGTGTCAGCGGATGGGTCTATGAAAGATGAGGTGAATCATAGAATTGATGAGGGAAAAAGAGTGAGTGGTGCACTTAGGAGTCTGTGGAGACAAAGAACTTTGTCCTTGGAGGCAAAGAGGGGAATGTATGAGAGTATAGTTTTACCAACGCTCTTATATGGGTGTGAAGCGTGGGTGATGAATGTTGCAGCGAGGAGAAGGCTGGAGGCAGTGGAGATGTCATGTCTGAGGGCAATGTGTGGTGTGAATATAATGCAGAGAATTCGTAGTTTGGAAGTTAGGAGGAGGTGCGGGATTACCAAAACTGTTGTCCAGAGGGCTGAGGAAGGGTTGTTGAGGTGGTTCGGACATGTAGAGAGAATGGAGCGAAACAGAATGACTTCAAGAGTGTATCAGTCTGTAGTGGAAGGAAGGCGGGGTAGGGGTCGGCCTAGGAAGGGTTGGAGGGAGGGGGTAAAGGAGGTTTTGTGTGCGAGGGGCTTGGACTTCCAGCAGGCATGCGTGAGCGTGTTTGATAGGAGTGAATGGAGACAAATGGTTTTTAATACTTGACGTGCTGTTGGAGTGTGAGCAAAGTAACATTTATGAAGGGATTCAGGGAAACCGGCAGGCCGGACTTGAGTCCTGGAGATGGGAAGTACAGTGCCTGCACTCTGAAGGAGGGGTGTTAATGTTGCAGTTTAAAAACTGTAGTGTAAAGCACCCTTCTGGCAAGACAGTGATGGAGTGAATGATGGTGAAAGTTTTTCTTTTTCGGGCCACCCTGCCTTGGTGGGAATCGGCCGGTGTGATAATAAAAAAAAAAAATAACATAGTTTCAGTATTGGAGTATCACAGGCCAACTTATGACTAGTTAAGATTCATTATTTTGAGATTGAGATTGATATTTCTGTTTATGGTCAAATGGGTGAGTGAGTGTAAGTGTGAACCACCAGGTGGTATTTGTATTATTAGTTGACAGGGTGTATCAGGGAGATAAGATGTTTTCTGATGGTAGTTTTGAAGGTAATGAATGTGTCTGCAGTTTTGGAATTTTCAGGTAGGGTGTTCCAGATTTTAGGGCCTTTGACATACATTGAATTTTTGTAAAGGTTTAGTCAGACACGGGGAATGTCATAGAGATGTTTGTGTCTGGTGTTGTGCCTGTGGGTTCTGTCACAACTATCAAGAAAGCATTTTAGGTCAAGGTTAATATTGGAATTTAAGGTCCTGTAGATGTAGATTGCACAGTAGTAAGTGTGGATGTACTGAACAGGGAGTAAGTTTAGATCTATGAAGAGTGGGGGGGTGTGTTGCCAGGGATGGGATTTAGTGATTATTCTTACTGCGGCTTTTTGTTGGGTTATTATTGGCTTTAGGTGTGTTGCTGCAGTTGAACCCCAAGCACAGATAGCATAGGTGAGGTATGGATATATAAGTGAATGGTATAGTGTGAGAACTTTATATGTAACAGTGAAAACAAATAAAGCCAGGGTTCCCTGGAGCAGTGCATGATCATCAAGTGTCGCTCCACTACTGCACTGTCAGCCGTGGAGTGACACTCATCTTACACCATGCTTCAAGGAGTTTCATGCATACTCCAGCATGTCTAAAACATTGCGGGAATCTACAAATACTTTGTATATATTTCTAGACAATAGTAAATGACCAAAGCAGGTGAAAACGTTCACCTGTCAGTGTGTTTGCGACTATCTGAGTACTATTTCAGTACCTAGTATTAGTATCAGAACAAAAATTGGCTATAAAATCGCAAGAACTACTATAAATTGTAATTATCAGAACATAAAAATTATATAAAAAAAAAAAAACTACAGTCTGTAGTGGAAGGAAGGCGGGGTAGGGGTCGGCCTAGGAAAGGCTGGAGGGAGGGCGTAAAGGAGGTTTTGTGTGCGAGGGGCTTGGACTTCCAGCAGGCATGAGTGAGCGTGTTTGATAGGAGTGAATGGAGACAAATGGTTTTTAATACTTGACGTGTTGTTGGAGTGTGAGCAAAGTAACATTTATGAAGGGATTCAGGAAAACCGGCAGGCCGGACTTGAGTCCTGGAGATGGGAAGTACAGTGCCTGCACTCTGAAGGAGGGGGTGTTAATGTTGCAGTTTAAAAACTGTAGTGTAAAGCACCCTTCTGGCAAGACAGTGATGGAGTGAATGATGGTGAAAGTTTTTCTTTTTCGGGCCACCCTGCCTTGGTGGGAATCGGCCAGTGTGTTAATAATAAAAAAAACAAAAAAAAAAAAAAAACAGAAAAAAAGGTACATCGGCATCACTTCTGCAAGCGGCAGGAATCCCTATTGCCGTCAGGTGAGAATCCAGCACCAACTTCGCAGCCTTATATCTTGGTAAGTACTGACCCCTAAAACATTTTTTTGGCCTGGTCACAGACTGGGCCACGGGGGCGTTGACCCCCGGAACTCTCTCCAGGTAAACTCCAGGTAAACAGAAAATTGCCCTCTTTATTTAAAATTAAAAAAAATAAAAATATTCAGAGCGCTAGCAGTAACAACGTAGATCTACATTTGGACAATTAACAGGTTAATACACATGATAATGAGAAGGGATGGGTAAAATATGGACTGATGGGGTGAAAGACCTGGTTTGAAAAATGTATGGTGCTGCAGATATTGCTGGGAGAATTATTGCAGATAAATTAATCATTTAAGA
Source organism: Cherax quadricarinatus (assembly GCF_038502225.1). Classification (NCBI taxonomy): domain Eukaryota; kingdom Metazoa; phylum Arthropoda; class Malacostraca; order Decapoda; family Parastacidae; genus Cherax; species Cherax quadricarinatus. The sequence goes on along the minus strand of NC_091362.1, from coordinate 6,284,371 downwards.
TGGGGATGTGCCAGTATGTAATGTGAACAATAATAAAACTGTTGCAGTGTGATCAAATATACTTACAGTCGTCCCTCGTTCATCATCGTTAATCCGTTCCTGGAAGTGCGATGAATATCGAAATAGACGATTTTCGAATCAATTTTCCCCATAAGAAATAATGTAAATACAATTAATCCGTTCCTGACACCCAGAAGTATTAAAACAAAAAAAAATTTTACATGAGATATAGATGTAGTACATAAACAATACAATGGGACATGATGAATGAAACATTAACAGCATAACACTTACCTTTATTGGTGATTCCTCTTAGTGTATGGAAGACTGGAGGAGGAGAGAGATTGGATTGGTTACTGTTTGGAAGGGGAATCCCCTTCCATCAACACCTCAGGTATCAAGTCCTTTTCTGGGGTTACATACTTCTCTTCTCTGTTTCTTAATGTCACTAGGACCAGCTTGAGAGTCACTGGAGTCCTGTCTCGCAAAAAAAGTGTCCAGAGAGCTCTGTTTCTGGTGTCTCTTTAAAACTTCCCTAAAATGGGCCAAAAGACTGTCACTGTACAAGTTGCCAATATGGCTTGCAACATCCTTCTCAGGGTGATGCTTCTCCAAAAATCTTTCCATCCTACCCCACATTTCAAAAATCTCCTTAATTTCTGAAGAAGGCACCTTCTTCCATTTCTCTTCCTCCTCCTCTGCAGCAAGATTCTGAGCTGTGATCTGTTGCTGTTCCTCCCGAAGCTCTTGCAGCTCTTCGTTGTGGTCCTCCACCAACTCTTCCACATCCTCCAAACTCACATCCAATCCCATGGAACTCCCCAATGCCACACTAGATTTCACACCTGACATAGGCTCATCAGGGTCAGCCACAAACCCTTCAAAATGCCTCTTGTGGACACAATCTGGCCACAATTTTCTCCAAGCAACAACTGCTTCCTTGATTTCCTTTTTCTTTGCCACGATGGAAGATATGGTTGCATGGGGTTTGTTATACATCCTGGCCAGTTCGGCCACACGTATGCTACTTTCATATTGTTCAATGATGTTTTTCTTAAATTCAATTGCATTTCTCACCTTCTTTACCAAAGGCTTGGCACTAGGAGCTTTCTTTGGAGCCATGGTAGCTTATTTAGCACTTGCAAGCACTAAAATGAATGGAATATGAAATATTTCATATGAACAAGTGAAGGGACTGTTGCTCCCTGGTAAACAATGGCACACTGGCTGGGAAGGGAGGCCGAGGCGGCTCAGAGCCGTGAGTACGCGTCCAGGACAAACAACAATTAGCGAGTCAACCGACCATTTGCGAGCCAATGTTTGGACGAAAAATAACGTGACGATTTCCGAAAAGGACGACTATCGAGCCCGACGATTATCGAGGGACCACTGTTTAAACCATATAACTTGACAATATAGCTAGTATTATACATGAAAATATTAATATCTATTACTGCCTTTTATCTGGATCTTATGAGGAAGACATGTTTATGAAGAGACATAAATGCTGAAATTTAATCTGCATTTACTTGCATATTATTAATTACTCTTACCTTTGTTGATTGAGAGCTGAATTGTTATCAGTGTTCATACTTCCACTTGCTGTTTGACCATTTATAATAACTTCAATGTTTGTTACCATTGGGTTTAATTGTTGTGATGGGCCAAGGGTCTGTGTGTCAGTCTCACTGCTGTGAAATTGACAAGAATGCTTTTGTAAATATAAACTATATTAATAATTTCATTTTAATAAAAAATAAAATTCAGTACAGTATCATTTCCCCTCACATTTTCAGTGAAAGAAACAGCAGTAAGGGACAGAGGTGGTGGAGAGGAATGAGCAGATATAAACGCATTGTCAACACCCTCACACATCCTTCTTTATCATGAAATACAAGTTTATCGACTAAACTAGTGTACATTGTACAGTTGTACTTTGATATTCGAACTCAATCATTTCCAGGAGGCTGTTCGAATAGTGAGTTGTATGAATAGTGAATCAATTTTTCCCATACAAAATAATGTAAATTGGATTAATCCATTCCAGACCCCCAAAAAATTAGCAATTATAAAACATTTTAAGTGAAAAATTTATTATTTAAACCTGTATAATATTTGCATGTATAAAATCATACATGAAAGCTATAAAAACAATAAATACATGAAATAAATGAAAATTTAACTGCACTCCAATGTCCAATGCTGTCTGCTCTTGACAACTTTTCAAAATTTTTCTCAAGTGGTCAACAACATTGTCAGTGAACAGGCTGATGCTTCTATTCACAACAGTAATGTTAGGATGCCATTTTTCCACCAGGCTCCATGTTTGAGCCCAATGGTAACAGTTCCTTAATTTCTGCAGTGAAAATGTTGCCCTTACTGCTCCCCTCCTTTGAAGAAGAAATTTCCTCAACCACTTCTTGCTGCTCCTTGTACAGGTCTTAAAGTTCTGCGGTGAGCTCATTCTTGTGATCCTCCACCAACTCCTCTACATCCTCATTGTCCATATCCAAACCCATGGACTGGCCCAGAGAAACAATATCCTTCACTACAGGCTCTGCCTCAAAGTCTTCAAAATCTCTGACTGATGCACAGTCTGGCCACAATTTCTTCCAGGCAGAGTTCATTGTCCTGAAAGAAACTTCCCCCCAGGCTTTGTCTTTCTTTCTTTCAACACACCGGCCGTATCCCACCGAGGCAGGGTGGCCCAAAAGGAAAAACGAAAGTTTCTCCTTTTACATTTAGTAATATATACAGGAGAAGAGGTTACTAGCCCCTTGCTCCTGGCATTTTAGTTGCCTCCTACAACACGCATGGCTTACGGAGGAAGAATTCTGTTCCACTTCCCCATGGAGGTAAGAGAAAATAAACAACAAGAACTAGTAAGAAAATATTAGAAAACCCAGAGGGGTGTGTATATATATATGCTTGTACATGTATGTGTAGTGTGACCTAAGTGTAAGTAGAAGTAGCAAGACATACCTGAAATCTTGCATGTTTATGAGACAGAAAAATGGACACCAGCAATGCTACCATCATGTAAAACAATTACAGGCTTCCGTTTTACACTCACTTGGCAGGACGGTAGTACCTCCCTGGGCGGTTGCTGTCTTCCAACCTACTACCTATACCAGGCTTTGTCTTTTAGCCTTAAATACTGGAGGATATTAAAATGGTTTTTCCAAAATTCCCTAGAATTTAGAGGTTACTTCAAAGCACCTTTAAACAGTGCTTTTGTGTAAAGTGTTTTAAAATTGGAAATTACCTGTTAGTCCATGGGTCGGATAAAAGGAATGGTGTTAGGAAGGAAGAACTTCACTTTAATGAAGCTGTATTCATCCACCAAATTTTCCTCCAAGCCTGGAGGGTGAGCATTGTCCATTACCACAAGTGTCCTTAACGGTAAGTTTTCCCCGCAAGGTACTGATTCACACTTGGGGCAAACACTTCATGTATCCACTCAGTGAAGAACTGACTTGTTACCCAAGCTTTACTATTAGCCCTCCACATTACACTGAGTTTACTTTTTATCACATTGTTTTTCTTAAACACCCTTGGACTTGTAGAGTGGTAGACTAGCAATGGTTTAATTTTGCAGTCCCCACTAGCATTACCACACAACAAGATTGTTAGCTTGTCTTTCATGGGATTGTGTCCTGGTAATGATTTTTCTTCTTGTGTGATGTAGGTTCTCTTAGGCATTCTTTTCCAAAGGAGGCTGGTTTCATCACAATTAAAAACTTGCTGAGGAATAAATTCCTCAATGTTTACATAGGTTTTAAATTCCTTAACAAATATTTCAGCCTCATCTCTGTTAGCACTGCCAGCTTCCCCATGCCTTACTACACTATGAATCCCACTCCTCTTTTTAAATCTATCAAACTAACCCCTACTTGCCTTAAATTCATCACTGTTTCCCAGAATGTCTTGCCTAAGATCACTAAATAACTGCTTTGTTTGTTCACAAATTATTGTTTCAGAAACACTATCACCAGACAGTTGTTTTTCATTAATCCACACTGACAAAACTTTTTCCATTTCTTCAATTATCTGTGACCTTTGCACAGCAAGAATTTTCACTCTTTTTCACCACATCAGCCCCTTTTTTAGCCTCTTTATTTTTCAATATGAAGGATATGGTGGATTTCGTCATACCATAACCATATTGAGTAGCAAGGTCCAATGCACGTGTTCCACTTTGCCACTTTGCAATGAGTTCTTTTTTCACTTTAATTGTTGTTCTCACCCCTTTCCTTTTAAGCTTGTTTAGATCATTACTTTTTTGGGAGGGCCATGATTACTTATTTTCAATGAAAATATTTAACCCTTTGAGGGTCCAAGCCGTAGTTCTATGCCTTAACCACAGGGTCCAAGAATTAAAAAAAAAGTTTATTTTTTCTTATGAAATGACAAAGAATTTTTTTCTGAAGGTAATAAAACAAAATGGATGAAGTTTGATGGAAAACTGACAAAATTATACTATCGCGAATTTTACTGTATCAGTGATATTTACGCAGTGGTGATTTTGCCCACTTTGACTCCTATTTTAAGCCAAGTACATTATTTCAGTTGACCATATTCTTAGCTATTTTGCTAGTATTACTTCTATTTTATCAAGTGAGTACAAGAAAATGCCCAATCAACTATTTCAACTACCCAATAAAGTGATCAGAAATTGGTGATTTGGCCAATTTCACACAAAGTTTAAAATATTCCAATTTCAAAGGAGGATCCAGAATATCCATTGTGTAAAGTGTGTTTCAGACATCACTCACTATTTTTTTCACAAACAAATGTGTAAATGTGTATACGTATCCCTGTCTTTATACGAAAAAATAAATTAATATTTACAGTACACAGTCATTTAGCACAGTAGTTACATTCCTGAAAATGCCATGTTAGGTAAAAATCATGTTAGATAAACTGAAGAACTTACAGGAAAAATAGGGTTACGTTCCTGTGAACCACCAAAAAGCCAAACAACTTTTTTTAGGCCTCCACATCTTACAAAAATAAAAGACTACAAATGTAACAGAAATAATAATATTTCTTACCTTAAATTGTAGGTGCTGGTGTTTGTGGATGATTGTGAAGAGAGTGGAGAGTTATGCTGTGACCCTACTGGGCTGAGGTGGATGGCAGAGGTTCTGGTACTGAAGTCAATGGTTGTACATGGAGTGTCTAACTTTAAGTCATTCTGTCGGTAAGTCAAGTCATTCAGTAAGTTTGTCAAGTAACTCAGTAAGTTGGTCAAGTCACTCAGTAAGTCTGTCAAGTCATTCAGTAAGTCAGTCAAGTAACTCAATAAGTCAGTCATTTCAGTCAGTCAGTCATTCAGTAAGTCAGTCATTCAGTCAGTCAATCACACAAACTCATGTTTACCTCTTTTTCTGTGTACAAAGTAACATTTCATTACGGTTACAGGTTATCTCTTGTCTAATATCTTTGTTACTTTGTTAATTCTAAGACTTAAGTGCTTATACCTCTTCGTGCCACTTTCAGCAACACTGGTATGGGTACTGGGTGTCATGATTGCTTGGCAGATACAAGATATAGTAATTAAAATATCATAACACAATTCACAATCACAGCTGCCTTGTAGCAGAGAAAGACTGGACACACATGAATTACGAACGTTGGGATGGTGGGGTGGGGTTGGGGAGTGGCAGGGGATGGCAGGAGGGCTCCCTGGCTGCTCCACAACAAGGCGGCTGCTTGAGCAAGAGAGAATTTTTTTTTCCTTCCCACAAACTGAACCGTGTTAAATTAATTATATGACATCTTACATAAAATTGTGCCACAATTCTTCAATTGTGCAATACCCAAATCATGCCAAATAAACCCGTGTTAAATAACGGTCTACTGTAGTACAATTACCCATTCATTTTCCACCGAGAGAAAACAAATGGAAAATTTAACCCTGACCTGACCTATACCACCTGATTTTCAGTTTCAATTAAAAAATAACTTCAGAAATAGATTCTACACATCTTAAAAAAAAACAAAAAAGTATTATATGTACAAATTCAAGGATTAAGTGGAGTAAAATAAGGGTTGGATGTGAAAAGTGGGTTATAGTAAGTGTTAATGCACCTGGAGAAGAGACAAGTGTAGAGGAGAGAGAGAGAGAGAGATTTTGGGAGATGTTGAGTGAGTGCAACTCAAGGTAACTCGAGGTACCACTGTACTACTCACCTCACCCTACATTAAGACCATTACAACTACAAATATTTTAAGGTAAGTAATGAGTGTACAGTATATGTATTTTATTGCTCTAGGGCACTTTAAATGTTGTAGTATATTACATATGGGTGGGGTGGCCCCAAAAAGAAAATACTTTCATCATCATTCAACACTTTCACCACACTCACACATTATCACTGCTTTTGCAGAGGTGCTCAGAATATAACAGTTTAGAAGCATATACGTATAGAGATACACAACATATCCCTCCAAACTGCCAATATCCCAAACCCCTCCTTTTAAGTGTAAACTTGTTATCAAGCATTTATATGCATTTATAAGTGATAAAAAGGGTGTTGCCCTTTGGGCGATTTCCACTTTATGGAGGTAGCCTGGAACCTAACCTGCCGTATAAGTGGGGCCCTACTGTATATGGAGAAAAAGAAATTTGAATGACTTAAGCAACAAGTAGCACCACCAAACAGAAGTGGCAGGTTGGTGTGGCAACCCTGGAAATTTGAAATTATGCTAGCTGAAATTAGTGCCAGATTACTGATGGAGCCAGATTACTGAGTGCCGGACTAGTGATGGCCAACCTGTAGTAGGTTTTGAGGAGACATAAATGCTAAACTGTTCTAGCTTACATATTATAAATTACTCTTACCTCTGCTGATGGGGAGCTGAATTGTTGTCAGTGTTCATACTTCCACTTGCTGCTTGATCATTCATAACCTCAATGCTTGCTACTGTTGGATATAATGGTTGTGATGAGCCAACAGTTTGTGTATCCATTCCACTGCTGTGAAATTGACAACCAGAATGCTTATGTAAATATAAACCTTGATTCTTATTAAAAAATTAATTTAACCCTTGCACTGTCAGGAATCCCAAAATTAATAGTGCTGACAATGTCAGCTGAATTCCACTGTGTCATCAAACTGATTGGAACTAGGCACAAATTATGCATCCTCCTGCTAATCCCAGATGCAGTTTGACAGTGGTTTCTTGATATTTACAGCTGGTTGCAGTGGTTATGTTGGTGGTGGTGGTAGTTTTGGGGTGGTGGTGTGGGGGTGGGGGGTGTGAGTGGTGGATGCATCCAAAGGTCATTGGGGTCTGGGGCATGACTCCCAGTCAGGGCTATTGCTCATGCTGCCCACCTCTGTCCCACCATCTACTGCCCACTGCCTAATACACATGCCAATCAATGCACTCATCCTATCACTATCTGTTGCTGGTGTTGGGTTGGGATGGGATGTACAACATCACAGGGATGATAATGCATAAGGTGCCGTATATATTGACACTTCAAAGGCAAATATTCATCTTCACTATCACTGGCCTGGTCATCAACTGATAGGAAATCAAAGTTCACATCACTATCATCACTAATACTTACATGTGTGCACGGATAAATACGAGTTTTTCTCTTAAAGTGTGGTAAATGTGCTCCAGATGAACCAACTCCAGACATGGATAATTGTGGGTCATTGGAGTTTTCAACAATATTTCCAGCATCAAGTTACCTATGGTTGGTAGCTAAACATTCAAAACCCGAGAACTCATCCTCAGTTCCATAGTCCTCTCTGTTGAAACTGTTACTGGGAAATAAAGGTCTTTGAATTTGCCTGGTAGTGAGGCCTTTACATCCACACAGCATGGTGAACAAGATGTACTAAAGACAGCATTCCCACGATGCAGTGTGGTGGCCTCGACATTTTTCTTGTGTACTGTGCACACTGACTGCACAAACCCATTCTCTCACATGTAAGCCTACCAGGCATCTTGAGCCAAATCTGAGACCACTAGAATTCATGTATAGATCTATGTAAGCAACCATGGCATCAATAATGTAGATCTACGTAAGAGACAGTGAAGTGGTTAAATAAAAAATAAATTACAGTATCTCTTCCTGCCAAGTGAGTGTAAAACGAAAGCCTATAATTGTTTTACATGATGGTAGGATTGCTGGTGTCCTTTTTTCTGTCTCATAAACGTGCAAGATTTCAGGTACGTCTTGCTACTTCTACTTACACTTAGGTCACACTACACATACATGTTTTTTTTTTTTTTTCAACAAGTTGGTCGTCTCCCACCGAGGCAGGGTGACCCAAAAAAGAAAGAAAATCCCCAAAAAGAAAATACTTTCATCATCATTCAACACTTTCACCACACTCACACATTATCACTGCTTTTGCAGAGGTGCTCAGAATACAACAGTTTAGAAGCATATACGTATTGGTACCAAACCTGCACATGAAAATCACTCCATATGAAAGCAAAAGACTCGGCAGGAGATGCAACATTCCCCCGATGAAAAGCAAGGGAGCCACGAGTACACCGAGATACAACACAATAAGTGTCCGGGGCCCAAGACTGCTCAATTGCCTCCCAGCATACATAAGGGGGATTATCAATAGACCCCTGGCTGTCTTCAAGAAGGCACTGAACAGGCACCTAAAGTCAGTACCTAACCAACGAGGCTGTGGTTCGTACGTCAGCTTGCGTGCAGCCAGCAGTAACAGCCTGGTTGATCAGACCCTGATCCACCATGAGGCCTGGTCTCAGACTGGGCCACGGGAGCATTGATCCCCGAAACCCTCTCCAGGTAAACTCCAGGTCCAGGTAAACCTTGTCTCAGTAGGATATGGATGGATTGATGAAAAAAAAAAATTCCCTCATATTTTCAATGACAGAAATAAAAGCAAAGAGCAGAGAGTGGTGGGAAGGGAGAGATGAGCAGCTGTAAACATTGCCAACACACTCAAATATCCTTCTTTATTATTAATATGACTTATCAATTAAACTGATGCATGTTGTATATGTAAGTTTATTTAGGTACGGGTACACACAAATACAGCTACACAGATTATCACACATAGTAATATGTGTAAATTACTGTATACAGTGGAACCTCAGTTTTCGTTTGTCCTGGTTTTCATTGAATTCGGTTTTCGACGACTTTCTTCGTCAAAATTTTGTCCCAGTTTTCATTCATCTTCTCAATTTTCATCGAGATGACAGTGATCCGCAGCACCAAACGTGTCCGCACATGCCCATGTTCCCATAACTGATCCCTCAGCATTATTGCTACCCCTTCCTTAGCTCTCTCTCAGATACTCCTGACTTAATCCCATTTATTCCTCTCCACTGAGACTCACCTATCCACTTCAGCTCTGTTTTGCTTAGAGCTAGGACATGCAGCTTCTTTTCATGTTTTCTGCAATTGACAAACATCCCACCTCACCTCACTTTTGCTTCAGGTCACTTGCACTGTCTGCAGGTAACATCAATGACATACTATATAGAAAGCCCCTGGTTATGAAGAGCATTTAGGGCAACTTTAGGTTAATTTTGTCCCTAGGATGCAACCCACACCAGTAGGCTAACACCCAGGTACCTACTTACTGCTAGGTGAACAGGGACAGCACTTGTCAGAAGGAAACACGCCCAATGTCTCCACCCGTACTGTGGATCAAACCACAGACCTAAATGTGTGAGCTGAGTGCACTACTAACCCAGCTACGGGAAGCCACACATGGTGAAACATTTTGTTTTATAAATGTTCTGAACAGTACTAGCTGGTATGCAAGAAACAACTATTTCAGTCACATCTGTTAATAAGGCCTTTGGCTCCCATGATGATAAGCAATTTTCACATAAATGGCATATACTGCGAGGGCACTATGAAGAGCAAACACAAACATTAATCATGGTGGTGCCGCAAGATCATATCTTCACGTTCTCATTTAATTGCTTTTCACATTATTATCAATAACCAACTTATTCAATATTTGTAAATTGTTTTAAACTGTTCTATTGTAATACAGTGGACCCCCGGTTCGCGATGCTATCGGTATCCGATAAATCCGGTAACCGATGCATTATATGGCAGAAAATTTGCCTCACTTCCCGATACAAAACCCGGTATGTGATGTGGTTCGTACGAGATGTGTCCATGTGTGGCCTGAACTGCCCCGTGTGTGCCGGTGTTTACAAGCCAGCCAGTGTGCGCGCATCTAAGGATACATTCAGTACATTCCATATTATCCATATTATCACTGTTTTTGGTGCCTGTTTTTGCAAAATAAGTCACCATGGGCCCCAAGAAAGCTCCCAGTGCCAACCCTTCGAGACCAAGGGTGCTAATGATTGTTGAAATGAAGAAAGAGATAATTGCAAAGTACAAAAGTGGACTGCGTGTGTCGGAGCTGGTCAGGTTGTATAGTAAATCCCAATCAACCATCTCTACTATAGTGAGCAAGAAAACGGCAATCAAGGAAGCTGTTTTGGCAAAAGGTGCAACTGTGATTACAAAACAGCAACCGCAAGTGTTAGAAAATGTTGAGAGACTGTTATTGGTGTGGATAAATGAAAAACAGATAGCAGGAGATAGCATCTCTCAAGCAATCATTTGTGAAAAGGCTAGGCAGTTGCATGACGATTTGGTAAAAAAATTGCCTGCAACTAGTGGTGATGTGAGTGAATTTAAGGCTAGCAAAGGTTGGTTTGAAAGATTTAAGAATCGTAGTGGTATACATAGTGTGATTAGGCATGGTGAGGCTGCCAGTTCAGACCACAAAGCGGCTGAAAAATATGTGCATGAATTCAAGGAGTACATAGAGGCTGAAGGATTGAAACCTGAACAAGTGTTTCATTGTGACGAAACAGGCATGTTTTGGAAGAAATTACGAAGCAGGACCTACATTACTCAGGAGGAAAAGGCACTCCCAGGACATAAGCCTATGAAAGACAGGCTTACTCTGTTGATGTGTTCCAATGCTAGTGGTGATTGCAAAGTGAAGCCTTTATTGGTGTATCACTCAGAAACTCCCAGACCGTTCAGGCAAAAGAATGTCCTCAAGGCTAATTTGTGTGTGCTGTCGAGGGCAAACAGTACACCATGCATTTGCCCCAGTGTGAAAAATTACCTAATTGAAAAGGAATTAGACCTTAAGTGCCTCCTGGTATTAAACAATGCCCCTGGTCATCCTACAGACTTGTCAGAGCGACTTTGTGGGGACATGAGTTTCATTAAGGTCAAGGTTTTGCCTCCTAATATCACTCCTCTCCTGCAGCCCATGGACCAGTAGGTCATTTCCAACTTCAAGAAACTGTACACAAAAGCTATGTTTGAAAGGTGCTTTGAAGTGACCACAGAAACTCAATTGACTCTAAAGGAGTTTTGGAAGGATCACTTTACTATCTTCAATTGTGTAAAACTTATAGGTAAGGCTTGGGAGTGACTAAGAGGACCTTGAACTCTGCCTGGAAAAGACTGTGGCCAGAATGTGTAGACAAAAGGGATTTCGAAGGGTTTGAGGCTAACCCTGAGAAGCCTATGCCAGTTGAGGAATCCATTGTGGCATTGGGGAAGTCCTTGGGGTTGGAGGTTAGTGGGGAGGATGTGGAAGAGTTGGTGGAGGAGGACAATGAAGAACTAACCACTGATGAGCTGCTAGATCAACTTCAACAGCAAGAGGCCACACCTGAGGAAATTGCTTCGGAGGAGGGGAGAGAGAAATTGAAGAAGTTGCCTACTTCAAAGATTAAGGAAATCTGTGCAAAGTGGCTTGAAGTGCAAACCTTCATGGATGAAAATCACCCTAAGACAGCTATTGCAAGCCGTGCTGGTGACTATTACACTGACAATGTTGTGAACCACTTTAGGAAAGTCATAAAGGAACGAGAGGTACAGGCCTCTATGGACAGATATGTTGTGCGACAGAGGTCCAGTGACTCTCAACCTGGTCTTAGTGGCATTAAAAGAAGAAGGGAAGTAACCCCGGAAAAGGACTTGCTACCTCAAGTCCTAATGGAGGGGGATTCCCCTTCTAAATGCTAACACCATCCACACTCTCCCCTCCTCCCATCCCATCAATCATCACCAGATCTTCATTAAAGGTAAGTGTCAATTATTCTTTCGTTATTTATTGTTATTTATTGTTATTGTTGTTATTGTAATTACTATTCTATTGCATTAAACTTAATATTTCATGTGGTAAAAGTTTTTTTTCATACTTTTGGGTGTCTTGCACGGATTAATTTGATTTCCATTATTTCTTATGGGGAAAATTGATTCGCTTTCCGATATTTTTGGTTTACGATGAGCTCTCAGGAACGGATTAGTATCGCGAACCGGGGGTCCACTGTACTGTAATCGTTATAAACTAATTCAACAGTGTAGTAATTATTCTCGTAATAAAGTTGGTAGAATTACCGACAATATGTAATGTAAATGGACACAAGTGCAACTAATGTGACATTTTATTGTGGCAACGTTTCGCTCTCCAGGAGCTTTGTCAAGCCGTTGTAATGGCTAGACAAAGCTCCTGGAGAGCGAAACGTTGCCACAATAAAATGTCACATTAGTTGCACTTGTGTCCTTTTACATTACATAATTATTCTCCACTAGACTTATTAAAGCCATATAGCATTACCTAATAGAATATTCTATTCTATTGTACTCATTGTAACTCATCTAATGACCATATGAACTGTTATTACCTCACTAAAGTTAATTTTTAAGTTTACCCAAAATGCTCTGCATACAAAGGGGCTTTTGGTTTGTAAACCCAACTATTATATTCCTCTGTACAACCATGTATCATGCCAAAATAAACTTCTTAGTCTTAAAGGTACAACAATACATAGTTACAGTGAAATCCTCGACGCTACCCTTCCTGTACTGCCTTGTAGCTGTGGCAAAAACATACTAACAGACTGTATCTTAATCAACACACTACTATACATGAAAAGTTTAACATCTACTGCAGTTGGTCTCCTGGATCTTATAACAAAGCCACGGTTATGAAAAGACAAAAATGCATAAAGACAACTGAACTGTTGTTACTTACATATAATTAATTACTCTTACCTTTGCTGGTGAGAAGTTGAATTGTTGTGAGTGTTCATGCTTCCTCTTGCTGTTCGACCATTCATAACACCAATGCCTCTACCAGACTGAATAACATTATCATCAGAAATGGAGGCACTTGCAACTTTTTTGCTGTTTTGCTTAAGAGCATTTTTGTATTTATCTACAGTTGACTGACTTTCTGAAGACTGTTTTTCAATTGACTGTCTTTCAGGTGACAGTCTTTTATTTACACCATACAGAAACTGTGAAGCAGATTTATTTGTGCTTACATTAGAAGGTCTAGCATCAAGCTTTTCATAGTGAGTTTCTTCACTTGCTGATGATGATTTAATGAATGTCATGGGTTTTTCAGCAAGTGCCTGGTGAGTAAGTTTCATCTTTTTCTTATTTTTCTCTGGAAATAATACAAAAATTGAATGAAATGAGTTCCTATAGAACAAAAGGAATCTAAGAAAGATTTAAAAAATGAAAATAAGAGTAAATCGAAGGCAGGCTGTCCCTAAATGAAAGTTTCAAGTTTGGTCAAAAATCCATCAGTAAACAAAATATAGAACTAGTGTTACAATTTTATCTTACACAGATTCACAGGCCTCCATATTAAGCTCCTTAAGCAAGGCGGATCTACTGTGAAACTAATGAAGCTTAAGCTTCAGGGGCCCCTAATCCCAGAGGGGCCCCAGAAGCAACTTTATTCCACATTGCTTAAAAAAATTAGAGTCTGCTGTATGAGGAGTTGCAAAGGGGCCCCCATAACAGTTACACACAAAAAAAGTAAGTTTATTTCTTTGCAAAGGCTACAATGTGTTCACATTTCATAATTTGATTGGTACAAAGAAAGCCACTAACATGCCTTCAGTCAGACTTAATACATAAAGACTACGTAAGTCTAGACAGGTAAAGAGTGGTAAATTTCAAATATTCAACATTTTACTCTATTATTAATATGAGGTATGTATGTCACTGCCTTTAACCCTTTGAGGGTCGACAGGCCCTCTCCGAAACTCGTTCTCAGGGTCGGCCAAATTTAAAAAAAAAAAAAAATTATTTTCTCTTATGAAAAGATAGAGAATCTTTTCCCGATCATAAAGACACCAAAAGTTTGAAATTTGATAGAAAACTTACGGAATTATGCTCTCGCAAAGTTAGCGGTCTCGGCGATGTTTACGCATCGGCGATTTTGCCCACTTTGAGCCCCATTTTCGGCCAATTTCACTGTACTAGTCGACAAAAAACATGAATATTTCGCTAGAACTCCATTTTTTCTATCGAATGGGTGCAAGAAACCACTCATTTATGAAATTCAACTATCCAGTACAGTGGTCAGAATTTAGCAATTTTGCCAATTTCACACAAATTTCAAAAGATGCCAATTTCCGAATAGGGTCCAGAATAAACAAGAAAAACATTCCTGGCACTAAAATGACACTTCCTCTAGTCATGAGTCACGTCTCAAGGCCCCTCTTATATTCTTTTGCTTTCCACTTTGAATTTTTATTTTCACAAAAAATATAAGATTTACTGTTATGCAGACTACTGCATTAGTGTAAAAAATGGTATAAATATTATTGGTGCACTTGTGAAAGAATATTAGACTCACCAGTTGACGTGTATTGCACGCTTGGCACGATTTGTTTACTTTTGAAGTTTGGTAAAAATCGAACATTTCTGCTACTTTGAGCTCAATTTCAAGGCACCTTTCTTTGTAAAACCAGTCAAAATCATCTCAATTTCTGTAATATCTCTTCCATTCTATAAAATGAGACTAAGAAAACTAGAATACAACAATAAATACCATACGAAAATACACTGCAAAGTCGCTGATTTATTAAAAAAAAATGGTCAAAGTTTTTTTTTTCTCATTATGCACTGTTTGCTGCAGGATTTTTTTTAGACTGTGCACACTGACCACATAGACCCATTCTTTCATATGAAGGCCTACCAGCTTTCTGCCACTAGATTTGAGGCCGCTAGAATTTATGAGTACTAGTACGTCAAAAACCCCTACGCGTAAGACGTACTAGTACGACGAAAACCCTCAAAGGGTTAACTCAGTGCCAAAATGTAAGTGGCATAACCAGCCCTTCTGAACTCCTCAGGATCACCTTTCAATACTAAAGATTTAGTGGTCATTTTACAACACACCATATCAAGCTTCATGTAATCACCCTAGAAACTTTGAAAGCAAAAATTCATGAACAAAAATATATATTTTTTTAACACACTGGCCATCTTCCACTGAGGTAGGGTGTCCCAAAAAGACGAAATGATTTACTTCTTTTTGCATTTAGTAATTTATTCAGAAGGGGCTACTAGCCCCTTGCTCCTGGCATATCAGTAGCCTCTTGTGACATGTAAGGCTTACGGAGAAAGGATTCTTCTTCAGTTCCCCATTGGGTAAAATCAGAATTTATGTTCTATACAAATCCATACAGCAAACACATCACAACTTCAATAAACTTGCCTCATTATTCTCCATGGCACAAACAATACAAACTAGAAAAAAAAGCCCACAATTCATTGGACCATGTCAGGTAAAATCCAGTATGGGGGCTAATACACACACACACACATTGCCAACACCTTTTGAAGCCCTACTTTCAACAAATTCTTCCCAGTTACCCTATTCACTGTCTTAGACACTCTAGCAACTCTGTGATAACTTTAATCCATTAAAGCATGGCTCAGGCAGCCAAAATTGAACCCTTCCAGGGTCCAAAGGCAAAATCGGAAGGGGTGCCCCAGTGTCCAATAAATTTTGAAAAAAAAAAAAAAAATTATTTTTTCTTTTGAATTAACCCCTTCAGGGTCCAAGGCCAAAATCTGAAGTGGTGCCCCAGTGTCCAAGAATTTAAAAAAAAAATATATATTTTTTCTTATGAAATGGTAGAGAATCTTTTTGTGAAGGTAATAAAGCAAAAAGTACAAAATTTGATGGAAAACTGATGAAATTATGCTCTTGCAAATTTTGATGTGTCAGCGATATTTATGAATCGGCGATTTTGCCGACTTTGACTCCCATTTTAGGCCAATTACATTATTCCAGTCGACCAAATTCTTAGCAATTTCACTAGTATTACTTCTATTCTATCGATTGAGCACAAGAAATCGCCAAGTCAACTGTTTCAACTACAAAATAAAGTGATCGGAAATTGGTAATTTGGCCAGTTTAACACAAAGTTCAAAATATTCCAATTTCAAAATAGGGTCCAGAATAAACAATGTAGGTATTCCTGGCACTAAACTAACATTTCCTCTGTTCATTAGTTACGTTTTGAGGCTTTACAAATAAATTCCATTCAGATTTTTTATTCACATGAATTTTTATTCACACCAAAAAATAGAAGATTTACTGTTATGCAATATTGTAATAATTGTATAAATATCATCACCACATTTGTGAATGTATATTAGACCCACCAGCTGGCGTGTATTAAACGTGTGAGGTCGTTTGTTTACTCTTGAACATCGGCAAAAATTTAACATTTCTGCTAATTTGAGCTCAGTTTCAAGCCATTTCCAGTGCTAAAACCAATCAAAATCATCTCTATTTCTGTAATATGTCTTCCATTCTATCAAATGAGACCAAGAAATCGCAAATACAACTATAAAATCATGGTCTCAGTTTTTTCCTCTCATTATACACAGTGTGCTGCAGGATTTGTTTTATGTGGTGCACATATACCACATAGATGTATTCCCTCATATCTAGGCCCAAATGTACCACTCACAGTTTATCAGAGTGAGCTGAGCTCATGAACACAAAGCCGTAGATCTACGGGACGGACCCTGAAAGGGTTAAAGAGTATATTTTTGTGAAGGTAATAAAACAAAAACAAAAATTTCTGATCAGTACTTACTGAGATACAGAGGCGAGAAGTTGATCCAAAATGACCGGGTGGCGGCAACATCGGCGATTTCCACAAACTCGCATTTCTTTATTTTACGTTTTTTATACTTTTTTCTTTTCTTTTCTAATTTTTTTTCTTTCTAGTAACATTTGCGGCCTGTGAGACCAATACTGTACATAACGTATATATATACACTCACTGTATTGAACACAATAACCACACTAAAGTTATTATTATAATATTGTTTACCACTTTTGTTTATTACAATATCCATGGACAAATCTTGTATAATACTAATGTTCTATCATATATTTACATATGTACAATCGCTGGACATGTTTTTAGAACTGCTGCAGCTTGTGGAACTCCTTGAAACCAGGCACCATGCACAGAGGTACCTTACATTCCTCACACATAAACCGAGTATCTTTGCATCTTTGTTGCTGTCGTTTTGTTTGTGCACAGACAACACATCTCTTCTGAGCGAATTTCTTCTTAGTTGCAGGAAGCTGTATTATGAAGTGATCACCTTCCCTCCTCAAACGCTTGGGTATTTCGTGAGGAGTTCGAGGACGGTTTTGTATAGCAAAACAAAATTCACCATATGGTGGTCTGTTGCCAGTCTTCATTTGGTACATATTATATGCACTGAGCATTGAAATGTCCATGAGATGGAAGAAAAGTTTCATGTACCATTTGTAACTCTTACAAACACAATCAACAAAGTCAATCTGCATGTCACATTTGTCAACCAAGCGCATGTTTTGTGTATAATCAATCACTGTCACTGGTTTTCAAATACGTTCATTAGTCACTCTATCAATTTTGGTACTGTCTTGCATTTTGTTACGGTGAATGGTTGTCAACAATGTGAATCTCGTTTGTCATGCCACCGTAATGCCATGATGTCATTGGCAGTAAACACCTGCACCTCATCACCACGAGTGCCTGCGTTGAACCTGGGCATATATTTACGATTAGAACACACTGTGCTACACATATCTGTCATGTTCACTCGCAAGAAATCACTGAGTAAAGGGCCTGTGTACCAGTTATCAGTAATGTATATAATGTATGCCCTTTACCAAGATAAGGTGCCATCATGCTTCTCACTACATCACCTGAGATACCCAATAACATGTTGTTAAATTAGACACATGTGCAACTCTTGGGTATCTTTATTGAGGAAACGTTTCGCCACACAGTGGCTTCATCAGTCCATACAAAGGATAAACTTGAAGAACAGGAGGAGAATGAGGTAATCAGTCCCTCCTGTTCTTCAAGTTTATCCTTTGTATAGACTGATGAAGCCACTGTGTGGCGAAACATTTCCTCAATAAAGATACCCAAGAGTTGCACATTTGTCTAATTTAACAACGTGTCAGTTCTTTGAACCATTCATCTACAATACCCAATAACATCCTGGTAACTTTCAATGTTTTACTTCTCATGTATACAACAATATCCAATACCAGGCCACTGTCACAATCACAGAGTACAAACAGTTTTATACCAAAGCGTTTCCTCTTGCTCGGTATATACTGTTTGAACGACAGTCTACCTTTGAACAAAATCAAAGACTCATCAATTACAAGATTCTTGAATGGATAAAAGTACATGTTGAACTTTTCTTTCAGATACATAAAAACATTTCTAATCTTGTATAATCTGTCACTTTTGTCAGGCCTGGTTTTGTCAGAGAAGTGCAACATACGTAACAGTAATATAAACCTGTTCACTGGGATGATTTCACTGAAGGCCGGGGTAGAAATTAGTGGATCTGTGGACCAGTATGATTTTATATTATGCTTATAGACATGAGGCATAAGCATTATTGTTGCAAAAAGCAAATTCATTTCTGCAATAGTTGTCTCTTTCCACCAGTGTAGTCTTGACTGTGGTGATTTCATCATATTTGCCATGGTGTACTCAAAATACTTGTTACTTTCCCTGACAATAATTTCCATCAAGGGCTGGTCAAAGAATAGTTCAAAAAATTCCAGTTCATTTGCAGTGTTTCCAAGGTGACAAGTTGGTAGTATTCCACTTCGAGAGTCATCAAACTGGTGGAGCTTGGGAACAAAATTGGGATTTTGCTGCCAATCCCAGATACTGTTTGCTGGTGGATACTGGATATTATAAGTTGGTTGTGCTGGTAGTTGTGGTTGTGGTGGGCTGATGGCTGACGCTCCTCTTTGTCCTTGAGCTGAGGAGTCAGCGGCGTGGGTCCCAGCCCGGGCTGGTGAGTCACGCATGGCCGTGGCACTACCATCACCACTACCACCACCTACTGATGCCTGTGGTCTATCCATGCCAAGTGTAGCCACATTATCCTCACTGTCACTGTCTATTCCTGGTTTAGGGCCACGGGATGTACTCCGGGATGTACTCCAGGATCTACTCCATCCCCTGGGCACTGCATAGGGAACACTACCCGAGTGCATGCGGCGGCGTATATACCGACGCTTCCCTTGTGAATATGTTTCCTCACTATCACTACTCAAATGATCGTCAAGAGCAATAAAATCACAATCCATGTCACTATCATCATCATTACTGAAGTCAGAGGCCTGGCCACACAAAAATAATAGCTTTCTTTTGCGTTGAGGTACAACTGAATGTGACTGAGACGTGCCCACACCAAAGGTAGAAGGTTGAGGATCGTCAGGATTTTCTGCACTACTATCGATATCCTGGTCATTCCTTGCGGTCACTAGCTGATCAAAGCCATAGAATTCGTCTTCATTTCCACTTCCATCAGAGTCAGAACTATCAGATAGGAAGAGGAGAGTCCCAATTTTCCTTGGAGTGAGAGCTGCCTTGCGACGAGGCATGGTGAACAAGGGTAACTGAGCTGGCATTCCCACAATGCTATGCAGGCGCCTAGAATTTTTCTTCATGGCGCACACCCACCACGCAGACCCATTCTCTCACATGTAGGCCTACCAGCCTTCTCGTGCTAAATTTGAAGCCGCTAGAATTTTGGCATAGATCTACGGTTTGGACCCTCAACATAAAACCGTAGATCTATGGCATGGACCCTCAAGGGGTTAATGCACTACATCTTTCTTTCTTTCAACACACTGGCCGTATCCCACCGAGGCGAGGTGGCCCAAAAAGAAAAATGAAAGTTTCTCCTTTTACATTTAGTAACATATACAGGAGAAGGGGTTACTAGCCCCTTACTCTGGCATTTTAGTTGCCCCTTATGCCTCTGTTTCACTTCCCCATGGAGTAATGCACTAAATATGTGCCCTAAAAAAAACAGTGGTGGGGAGCCATGTTCACAGGCAAGAGAAAGAGACAGAGAGATGGAGAGGATTTGCCAAAATCCACAATCCTACAGAGAGAAAAAACAAAAAAGCATCATAGTTAAGATACACTACTTTATTACTACACTTGTTTTTTTCTTTTTAAATGTTATTTAACCCTTTCAGGGTCCCCAGGCCCTCTCAGAGACTTGTTCTCAGGGTCGCCCAAATTTCAAAAAAAAAAAATGATTATTTTTTCTAATGAAAAGATAATCTTTTCTTGATCATAATGACACCAAAAGTATGAAATTTGATGGAAAACTTACAGAATTATGCTCTCGCGAAGTTAGCGGTCTCGACGATGTTTACACAATGGCGATTTTGCCCACTTTGAGCCCTATTTTCAGCCAATTCCACTGTACTAGTCGACAAAAATCATGAATATTTCGCTAGAACTCCATTTTTTTCTATCGAATGAGTGCAAGAAACCACCCATTTACTGATTTCAACTATCCAATACAGTGGATCCCCGCATAACGATTACCTCCGAATGTGACCAATTATGTAAGTGTATTTATGTAAGTGCGTTTGTATGTGTATGTTTGGGGGTCTGAAATGGACTAATCTACTTCACAATATTTCTTATGGGAACAAATTTGGTCAGTACTGGCACCTGAACATACTTCTGGAGTGAAAAAATATCGTTAACCGGGGGTCCACTGTACAGTGGTCAGAATTTAGCAATTTTGCCAATTTCACACAAATTTCAAAAGATGTCAATTTCCAAATAGGGTCCAGAATAAACAAGAAAGACATTCCTGGCACTAAAATGATGTTTCTTCTGTTCATTAGTCACGTCCCAATGCCCCTCTTACATTCTTTTGCTTTCCACTTTGAATTTTTATTCTCACAAAAAATAGAAGATTTACTGTTATGCAGACTACTGCATTAGTGTAAAAAATGGTATAAATAATATCGGCGTACTTGTGAAAGAATATTAGATTCACCAGTTGGCGTGTATTGGGCGCTTGGCAGGATTTGTTTACTTTTGAACTTTGGTAAAGATCGAACATTTCTGCTATTTTGAGCTCAATTTCCAGGTACTTTTCATTGTAAAATCAGTCAAAATCATCTCAATATCTGTAACATGTCTTCCATTCTATAGAATGAGACCAGGAATACTAGAATACAACAATAAATACCTTACGAAAATACAGTGCAAAGTCGCTGTTTTAACCCAAAAACACGGTCAAAGTTTTTTTTTTCTCATTACGCACTGTGCTGCAGTATTTTTTTTTATTCTGCGCACACTGACCACATAGACCCATTCTTTCA
The DNA here is from genome assembly GCF_038502225.1 of Cherax quadricarinatus. Taxonomy (NCBI): domain Eukaryota; kingdom Metazoa; phylum Arthropoda; class Malacostraca; order Decapoda; family Parastacidae; genus Cherax; species Cherax quadricarinatus. The sequence continues at coordinate 6,262,874 of NC_091362.1, read as the reverse complement.
TATGTAGGCCTACCAGCTTTCTCTCACTAGATTTGAGGGCGCTAGAATTTAGGCATACTAGTACAGTGGACCCCCGGTTAACGATATTTTTTCACTCCAGAAGTATGTTCAGGTGCCAGTACTGACCGAATTTGTTCCCATAAGAAATATTGTGAAGTAGATTAGTCCATTTCAGACCCCCAAACATACACGTACAAACGCACTTACATAAATACACTTACATAATTGGTCGCATTCGGAGGTAATCGTTATGCGGGGGTCCACTGTATGTCAAAAACCCTGGTGCGTAAGCCGTACTAGTACGGCCAAAACCCTGAAAGGGTTAACACTTATTTCACATAATAAATGTATGGAGGAAGTGAATGTATTCAAATATCTGAATGTATTCAGATATTTGGAAGTGGATATGTCAGAAAGATGAGGTAAATCATAGAATTGACAAAGGAAAAAAGGTAAGTCGTGCACTGAGGAGTCTGTGAAGACAAAGAACTTTATCCATGAAAGCCAGAAGGGAATGTATGACAGTATAGTTATACCAATTTTTTTGTATGGGTTTCAGGCATGGGTGGTGAATGTTGTAACAAGGAGAAGGGTGGAGGCAGTGGAGATGTTATGTCTGAGGGCAATGTGTGGTGTGAATAAAATGCAGAGAATCCATAGTTTGGAGATCAGGAGGTGGTGTGGGTTTACCAAATCTATTATTCAGAGGGCTGAGGAGGGGTTATTGAGATGGTCTGGACATGTAGTGAGGATGGAACGAAATAAAATGACTTCAAAGGTGTATAAATCTGTAGTGGAGGGAAGGCGGGGTAGGGGTCGTCCTAGGAAATGTTGGAGGGAGGGGGTAAAGGAGGTTTTGTGTGCGAGGGGCTTGGATTTCCAGCAAGCGTGCATGAGTGCGTTAGATAGGAGCAAATGGAGAAAAGTGGTTTTTAGGGCTTGATGTGCTGTTGGAGTGTGAGCAAGGTAACATGAAGGAAATCAGGGAAACCAGCAGGCCAGACTTGAGTCCTGGAGATGGGAAGTACAGTGTCTACACCCTGAAGGAGGGGTATCAATGTTGCAGTTTTATATTTGCAGTGTAACCATGCCTCTGGCAAGACAGTGATAGAGTAAATGATGATGATGAAAGTTTTTCTTTTTCAGGCCACCCTGCCTTGGTGGTAAATGGCCGATGTGTTAATTTTTTTTTTTTTTATCACACTGGCCGATTCCCACCAAGGCAGGGTGGCCCGAAAAAGAAAAACTTTCACCATCATTCACTCCATCACTGCCTTGCCAGAAGGGTGCTTTACACTACAGTTTTGAAACTGCAACATTAACACCCCTCCTTCAGAGTGCAGGCACTGTACTTCCCATCTCCAGGACTCAAGTCCGGCCTGCCGGTTTCCCTGAACCCCTTCATAAATGTTACTTTGCTCACACTCCAACAGCACGTCAAGTATTAAAAAGCATTTGTCTCCATTCACTCCTATCAAACACGCTCACGCATGCCTGCTGGAAGTCCAAGCCCCTCGCACACAAAACCTCCTTCACCCCCTCCCTCCAACCTTTCCTAGGCCGACCCCTACCCCGCCTTCCTTCCACTACAGACTGATACACTCTTGAAGTCATTCTGTCTCGCTCCATTCTCTCTACATGTCCGAATCACCTCAACAACCCTTCCTCAGCCCTCTGGACAACAGTTTTGGTAATCCCGCACCTCCTCCTAACTTCCAAAACTATGAATTCTCTGCATTATATTCACACCACACATTGCCCTCAGACATGACATCTCCACTGCCTCCAGCCTTCTCCTCGCTGCAACATTCATCACCCATGCTTCACACCCATATAAGAGCGTTGGTAAAACTATACTCTCATACATTCCCCTCTTTGCCTCCAAGGACAAAGTTCTTTGTCTCCACAGACTCCTAAGTGCACCACTCACCCTTTTCCCCTCATCAATTCTATGATTTACCTCATCTTTCATAGACCCATCCGCTGACACGTCCACTCCCAAATATCTGAATACATTCACCTCCTCCATACTCTCTCCCTCCAATCTGATATCCAATCTTTCATCACCTAATCTTTTTGTTATCCTCATAACCTTACTCTTTCCTGTATTCACTTTTAATTTTCTTCTTTTGCATACCCTACAAAATTCATCCACCAATCTCTGCAACTTCTCTTCAGAATCTCCCAAGAGCACAGTGTCATCAGCAAAGAGCAACTGTGACAACTCCCACTTTATGTGTGATTCTTTATCTTTTAACTCCACGCCTCTTGCCAATACCCTCGCATTTACTTCTCTTACAACCCCATCTATAAATATATTAAACAACCACGGTGACATCACACATCCTTGTCTGAGGCCTACTTTTACTGGGAAATAATTTCCCTCTTTCCTACATACTCTAACTTAAGCCTCACTATCCTCGTAAAAACTCTTCACTGCTTTCAGTAACCTACCTCCTACACCATACACCTGCAACATCTGCCACATTGCCCCCCTATCCACCCTGTCATACGCCTTTTCCAAATCCATAAATGCCACAAAGACCTTTTTAGCCTTATCTAAATACTGTTCACTTATGTGTTTCACTGTAAACACCTGGTCCACACACCCCCTACCTTTCCTAAAGCCTCCTTGTTCATCTGCTATCCTATTCTCCATCTTACTCTTAATTCTTTCAATAATAACTCTACCATACACTTTACCAGGTATACTCAACAGACTTATTCCCCTATAATTTTTGCACTCTCTTTTGTCCCCTTTGCCTTTATACAAAGGAACTATGCATGCTTTCTGCCAATCCCTAGGTACCTTACCTTCTTCCATACATTTATTAAATAATTGCACCAACCACTCCAAAACTACATCCCCACCTGCTTTTAACATTTCTATCATTATCCCATCAATCCCGGCTGCCTTACCCCCTTTCATTTTACCTACTGCCTCACGAACTTCCCCCACACTCACAACTGGCTCTTCCTCACACCTACAAGATGTTATTCCTCCTTGCCCTATACACGAAATCACAGCTTCCCTATCTTCATCAACGTTTAACAATTCCTTGAAATATTCCCTCCATCTTCCCAATACCTCTAACTCTCCATTTAATAACTCTCCTCTCCTATTTTTAACTGACAAATCCATTTTTTCTCTAGGCTTCCTTAACTTGTTAATCTCACTCCAAAGCTTTTTCTTATTTTCAACAAAATTTGTTGATAACATCTCACCCACTCTCTCATTTGCTCTCTTTTTACATTGCTTCACCACTCTCTTAACCTCTCTCTTTTTCTCCATATACTCTTCCCTCCTTGCATCACTTCTACTTTATAAAAACTTCTCATATGCTAACTTTTTCTCCCTTACTACTCTCTTTACATCATCATTCCACCAATCGCTCCTCTTCCCTCCCGCACCCACCTTCCTGTAACCACAAACTTCTGCTGAACACTCCAACACTACATTTTTAAACCTACCCCATACCTCTTCGATCCCATTGCCTATGCTCTCATTAGCCCATCTATCCTCCAATAGCTGTTTATATCTTACCCTAACTGCCTCCTCTTTTAGTTTATAAACCTTCACCTCTCTCTTCCCTGATGCTTCTATTCTCCTTGTATCCCATCTACCTTTTACTCTCAGTGTAGCTACAACTAGAAAGTGATCTGATATATCTGTGGCCCCTCTATAAACATGTACATCCTGAAGTCTACTCAAGTCTTTTATCTACCAATACATAATCCAACAAACTACTGTCATTTTGCCCTACATCATATCTTGTATACTTATTTATCCTCTTTTTCTTAAAATATGTATTACCTATAACTAAACCCCTTTCTATACAAAGTTCAATCAAAGGGCTCCCATTTTCATTTACACCTGGCACCCCAAACTTACCTACCACACCCTCTCTAAAAGTTTCTCCTACGTATATGAAAGTTTCTCCTATGTATATATATTTTACAAAATGTATTATTGTATTATTTTATACAACACAATTTTTAAGTGTATATTTTTGGTATACCTCCTACAAGGGACATCTAAAAGGTTTCCTGAATTCCATTTTTTCTTTTCTTCCTTCTACTTCTTAATTTTGTTCGCTTATAACTCAAGAACACCTCATCCAGCCAGCTTCAAATTTTCAACGTTTGTGTATGATAATGAAGAGTAAATTCGAAAAACAATTAGCATGTTCACACGCCCAAAGTTATTGAACCTATTCCCAGCATCCTGGAATGGCTGGGGTAACTTCCAAAATCCTCAGTGGCAGAACTTCAAACATTCACAAAAGGTGAAAAAATATGATGACAGAAGAGACTGAAATTCAAATGTGTAGGGGCAGATTTGATCAATTACTGAAGAATCCCTCTTCTGACTGGCTTCAAACTTTAACCAATAGCAGTCTTTATTAACCCTATCACTGTCAGGACCTCCAAACTTAAAGTGCTGACAATGTTGGGAATACTACATATAAAAAAAATGGTAGAGAATCTTTTTCTGAGGTAATAACACCAAAAATACAAAATTTCTTTGGAAATTTATGGAATTATGCATGTGCAAAATTGGCAGTCTGGGTGCAATTTATCCACTGGCAATTTCACTCAATTTGAGTCTTATTTTAAGCCAATTCCATTGTTCATTTCAACCAAATTCTTAGCTATTTTGGTAGTATGACTGTCGTTCTATCAATTGGGCACAAGAAACCACCCATTCAACTATCAGAACTACCCTATAAAGTGCACAGAATTCTGTAATTTTGCAAGTTTTACATAAAATTAAAAAACTGGAATTTAAAAAGTCCAAAACAAGAATTGTAGCATTCCAGCCACTAGAGCAATATTTCCTCTGTTTATTCATTGATCATGTCCTCAGGCCTCTCCTATATTACACTTGCACTTCATTTTGAATTCATCACACATAAAAAATCTTTAAGCTTTTCCTTACATCTCAGATAATAAAATATAACCAGGAATGGTTGGTCATGGTTCAGGGGGATCCCAATAATTGAAGCAGACCTAGTGTAAAGTGTAGGGCCTTTCTCATTCTTGAAAAAATCATCCAAAATCAAATATTTCTGCTACTTTGAGCCTAATTTCAAGCTACTCCCAGTCCTGGAACCTACCAAAATCAACTCGGTTTCAATAGTATATCTTTCATTCTATCAAATAATACCAAGGAATGTCCAATAAAACCATTAAAAACCATCCTAGAAAATACCTCAAAATAATTCTTTTTAAATCAAATACATACAAGGTCAGAGGTTTGCTTTTCCCATCATGCATTGTGTGGGGCAAGATTTTTTTGTTTTAAACTGTGCATCCTCACCTCATGCACACCCATTCTCTCATGTCAAGACCAAAATTTACCTTTCACAGCTTATCTAAGGGATCTCAGCTCATAACACAGATCTATGTGAGTAATACTGGCATCAATAACAGATGTACGTATAAGACAGTGAACGAGTTAAAACACAGCCTGTCACTCACTATGAGCTGTGTAAATTTCAATTTACCAATTTTGTTACATAAATTATTTCCGATGTAATTAGCGAATGCCTGTTCTGATCAGCTTCAAACACTAAACTGTGGTGTATCTTAGTAAGAAGTATTTTTACATAAATTCTGAGCTGTGTGGGTTCTAATTTTCCAATTGTTTTTGCCAATTTTATTAAATTGAGTTTAAAAACATCTAAATATTTTTTGTTACAGGACTGTACAGAATTTTAAAACTAATGTAAATGCAAATATAAAACTGAAAAACATTGAAAACTCTTTACTTTTATAGCATTTTTAAATTTGCTGAGCTGAGTGAGCCCTTAAACTCTAATATCTTCCCGAATAATGTCTGGAAGATACTAATGAAATTCCATAATTAACAAATTAAATAGATCAGGATGAAAATGTTATGCACGATTAAAGTCACAAGTGACACTGTTCTCCAGGCCCTAAAGAACTGTTCTCAAGGGTTATAAAGGAATGTAAGGAGGAACATGACAAATCATTAGCTAGTCTTCTCAACATAGTATCAGTACAACCTAGCATAGTGCAAGATAAGTGAAAAATGGCAAATGTGATACCTATCTACAAAGCAGGGGACATGTCATTAACTTTGAATTATAAACCAATTAGCCTAACCTCAAGTGTAGGAAAACTGATGGAATAAAAAATTGCTGAGGCTATTCATAACCACCTTGAAAGATGTCAGTTGATCAATGAATCTCAGCACAGTTTTACAAAGGGGTATTCCTGCCTTGTGAATTTACTTACTTTTTTCACTAGGGTGTTGAAGCAGCAGATCATCTAAAGAATATGATACTGTGTATATGGATTTCAGGAAGGCTTTTTATAAAGCTCCACGCCAGAAATTGTTGAGAAAAGTAAAGCACACAGAATAGAAGGGAAAATTTTTTCATGGATATATATGGGAGAAAAATCAGCATGGACACATCACAAGTAGTGTTCCACAGTAATCAGTGTTGGGCCCTCTGTTGTTCACAAAAATATAAAAGACATATATGATGGAATAAATAACAACATAAGTAAGTTTGCCGATAACACTAAAATAGGCCAGTGGATTCATTCTGATGAGGACACTAAAGTGCTACAAGAAGATCTGGATAGGTTGACGTAGTGTTTGGAGAAGTGGCAGATGCAGTTTAATGTAGACAAGTGCAAAGTTCTAAGCCTTGAAAAAGAGAAAAACCATGGCACTTATGAACTTAATGTAGATCTCAATTACTGTGAATGAGAAAAACATTTAGGAGTTCTGGTTAGCAGAAATCTAAACCTACACAAGTGTTTGAAATAAAGCAAATAAAATTCTTGGCTTCATATCACAAGATATAAATAACAAAAGTCCTCAGATTATTCTTCAACTCTTATGTATCAATGGTTAGGCCTCATTAAGATTATGCTGCACAATTCTGGTCATCATATTAGAGAATGCACATAAGTGAGCTGGGAAATACATAGAGAAGGATGACAAACTTGATCCTACGTAACAGAAATCTTTCCTATGAGGACAGACTGATGGCACTGGATATGCATTCTCTAGAATGATAAAAAATTAGGAGGGATATTATCATTATTATTATAACACATTGGCTGCCTCCCACCAAGGCAGGGTGACCTGAAAAAGAAGAAACGCTTTCATCATCGCTCACTCCATTACTGTCTTGCCAGAGGCACATCGATACTGCAGGTCAAAAACTGCAACAAATCTCCACCTCTCCTTCATCGTGGAGACAATGTATTTCCCACCACCAGGAATCTAGCTTAGATAACCAGCTTCCCTGAATCCCTTCATAAATGTTACCTTGTTCACGCTACAATAGCACATCAAATCATAACCATTTGCCTCCACTTGCTTCTTATCTAACATGCTCACACACACTTACTGGAAGTCTAAGCCCCTCGCATACAAAACCTCACCTACCCCCTCCCTCCAACCCTTCCTAGGATGACTCTTACCCCCACCTTCCTTCCACTACAGATTTATACACCCTCCAAGTTATCCTATTTATTCCATTCTCTCTTAATGTCCAAACCAACTCAACACTGTCCAAACCAACTCGACATACCAAGAAGCAGCTGATCTGTGAGAGCAATGTAGGAATTTCTTTGGACAGTCTTCTTTTCTATCTTCTTTTCTTCACTGTTCGGATGTCTCATAAATTGCAATGACTGGAAGATGTACTTTGGACCGAGTGTGACATAAGTGTGCAGCTTGATGTGGAACCACATTCGAGCACTGAACTTTAAAATCATAATGACGACTCTTCTCAGCTCCTTACTGGGTCTTGATATTGCCACATACAGCTTAAGGATCATACTCCATAAAGTATTCCACCTTGACATATACGGTGGACTTGGTTCAAGAGCAGCCAAGTCATCATCAACCACACCTGTGATCACTCCTTTGCAACTCCTATACAGTGGACCCCCAGTTAACGATAGTTTTTCATTCCAGAAGTATGTTCAGGTGCCAGTACTGACCGAATTTGTTCCCATAAGGAATATTGTGAAGTAGATTAGTCCATTTCAGACCCCCAAACATACACGTACAAACGCACTTACATAAATACACTTACATAATTGGTCGCATTGGGAGGTGATCGTTAAGCAGGGGTCCACTGTACAAGTATTTCTGGTCCCAGGACAGATCATCTGCCACCTAGTCAATCAGAGCAGGGAAATCAGTGAAACTGACTGGCTGGAAAGCAACAACTGGCAGCTCATACAGGGGATCCTTGATTTGCTTGCCAATGGGACCTCTCCAATGCTCAGGACCACTTGGCTTATCGTCACAGTGGTAGAAAACATCCAGGAATGGCAGCTCATTTCCATGATGCTGACAGACGAAATAATGAATTGGATGACCAAGCAACATTTCAAGATGATGAATGACTCCACTGTCAGCTCCGACATTTATGTTGGTTCCATCACTACCAACATATACAACAGGCTGCCGAGTTAGTTTCTGTTCTACCAAAAATGTATAGATAGTCTTGGCAATCTCCTTTCCATGGCCTGACTTGGGAGTTACATGAGTGAGATATTCAGTGTTGGGCTCCACCATGACGACGTAATGATCTTTCACCAATATCTTTGGACTCCATTTCTTGGTCTTCTCATTCTTAATTCTAACTGTAGATTCACTACAAATCTTATGATTACAAGCATTGATCCTGATACCAACCTCTTATTCAATGACTTAAATGATTCAAACAGTTACTGTAATTACTACACAGCAGAACAATCAATCAAAGGCACTTCTCAGAGCCAACAACAACATAACTATCTTTAACTACAATATCAGATCTTTAAGCAAGCATTATGATGACCTCCTAGCATTACTAAATTCCTTGCATGCCAATATGTCCATCATTACACTAACTGAAACCTGGCTAAAGCCTGATACTACAGATGTCTATACCATTCCTGGTTACACAGCCATACACAACTGTAGGCCAGACCAACAAGGGGGTGGCACAGCTATATACTACTCAGACCAACTAGAATGTATCACTAATACTTGCACAAGGGATGAACATGGGGAATATATAATAGCTAAATTCAAATCCAAATACCTACAAAAACCTCTCACAGTGATAAACATCTACAGAATTCCACAATCAAACATTAGCCAATTTAGTCAAAACCTAGGAAGTATGATAACTGATGCACGCATGAACAAAGATCACTTACTACTCTCAGGTGACTTCAATATAAATCTCCTGCAAGACCAGGACCCACACGTTACTGAATTCACAAACACAATGAGTAACTGCATGTTGCTACCAACAGTAACAAAACCTACAAGAGTTACAGAGACTAGTGTTTCCCTACTTGACCACATCTGGACCAACACCATATCCCCTTTAAAATCTGGCATAATTACAGATAATACCACAGACCACTACCCTACTTTCCTCATAACAACTCTCGGTAAACTACCCCAAGACACTACTAAAGTCACCTTCAGACTTCACAATGAGGCAGCCATTAATAACTTCACAACAGCAGTAACAAACATTGACTGGCACACTGAGCTAGAAATCTATACAGATATTGATGAATGTTTTAATAATTTTCTAAAAAAGACCCAATACCTTTATAACAAGCACTGCCCTAAAAAAAACTAAACATATGACAGCTAAGAGACTGAACAGTCCCTGGCTAACACCCAGCATTCTCAAATCCATAAATACAAAACACCGATATGAAAAACAGTACAGAATGGGTCACATAACCAGAGACCAAATAAAACGTTACTCGTCAATCCTAACCAGCCTGATAAGAAGGGCAAAAAAATTGTATTATGAGAACAGATTATCCAACTTACGAGGTGATGTAAAAAAGACCTGGAAGACCCTATCAGAAATTCTGGGAACAAAAAAGATATCACGACATAGCGAAATAAAATTAGCAAAATCAGATGAACCCCAACTCCCACCAACAGAAACAGCAAACAGACTCAATGATTTCTTCTCCACTATAGGTCAAAACCTTGCCAATAATATCCCAAGCTCAGATACCCCACCAAATGACTACCTCACTGGCAACTACCCGAACACACTGTTCCTAGCTCCGACTAACCCATATGAAGTCTCCCTTATTATCAACGCACTGAAAAACAAGGCAGGAGATTTAAATACCTTACCACCCTTTATATACAAAAAAGCGTCACAAGTACTATCACCAATCATTGCAACACTCTTTAACAAATCCATTGAATCCTCCACCTTCCCTACAGTTCTCAAAATAGCAAGGGTCACCCCGATCCATAAAGGAGGAGACCAAACAGAGTTGAATAATTATAGGCCAATATCCAATTTACACCCTCTCAAAAATCTTCGAAAAATTAATTCATAAACGAATCTACTCCTACCTCATCTGCCATAACATTCTCAACCCCTGCCAATTTGGATTCAGGCCTAATAAAAATACTAATGATGCTATTATACACATGCTTGAACATATATACACTGCAATAGAGAAAAAAGAAGTCCCACTGGGGATCTTCATTGACTTACGTAAAGCTTTTGATACAGTTGACCATGACTTGCTCCACGTAAAATTGTCACACTATGGTATTAGAGGGCACTCCCTCAACTACCTCAAGTCTTACCTCAGCAACAGAAGCCAATATGTGTACGCAAATGGGGCAAGCTCTTCCGCACAACCAATTACAGTTGGTGTCCCACAGGGAAGTGTCCTTGGCCCTCTTCTCTTTCTCCTATACATAAATGACCTACCAAATGCTTCGCAATTATTCAAACCCACACTTTTTGCAGATGACACCACATACGTCTTCTCTCACCCGAGCCCAGTCACGCTAGCCAATACTGCAAACACCGAATTACAGAAAATATCTACCTGGATGAGGACTAACAAACTTACACTAAACATTGACAAAACCTACTTCATTCAGTTTGGTAGCAGAGCTACAGATGTACCTCTTAACATAACGATAAACGGATCACCTATCACAAAGCTAACAGAGGGAAAATTCTTAGGAATCCACCTCGATAATAGACTCAAATTTCATACACATATACAACAAATTTCTAAGAAAATTTCCAAGACTGTAGGCATACTATCGAAGATACGGTACTATGTTCCACAGTCAGCCCTCCTGGCCCTTTATCACTCTCTTATTTACCCCTATCTCACCTATGGAATTTGTGCATGGGGCTCAACAACAACTAACCATCTCAGACCACTAATTACCCAACAAAAGGCTGCAGTTAGAATGATAACAAATTCTCACTACAGGCAGCACACTCCACCAATATTCAAAACACTCAACCTACTCACCATACAAAACATCCATACTTATTATTGCACTTATTACATACATAGAACACTTAACTCTGATATTAACCCTCCCCTCAAACATCTCCTTGCCAACCTCAACAGAACACATGACCATAATACAAGGCACAGATCACTCTTTGATATTCCTCGTGTCCATCTCACGCTATGCAAAAACTCAATGCACATAAAAGGCCCTAAAATCTGGAATTCATTACCTGTAAATATAAAAGAAACACTACTTGTTTATAAATTCAAGTCTCTTCTCAAAGTTCACTTACTCACTCAAAACCAAATAAATACTGAATAACTGAACCATATAAATTGTATATCCTAAATGTTACTCACAATTATATCACACAAATGTTAAACCTAACTTTGTTATTTTTTTTTTAAATACACTACCTGAAGGAACAGCAATGCATGCAACCACATGACCTGTCTTTGTAATACTCATTTGTATTTTATAGTTATCTGTTTACAATAATGTCTTATCACTGATTTCATCATTGCTTAGTTAATCTGAAGTTAATTTTAAGCCAGCCCGTAATGCTATGCATATAAGTGGCTTTGGCATGCTGCTCTTACCTGTATTTTTTTGTACCTCTGTATGTATGCTAAAATTTATAAATAAATAAATAAATTACACAAGTGGAAGTCTTCTTACCATCAAAATACAGTGATGTGATATTTTCCAAGTTTGCTAGCTAATTTTCTTTCCTCTCCATTAGGTATTTATGTGTGGCATTTTGTAACTTCCGTAGTGCAATAATTTGACTTTTGTCATCCTTGGTGATAATGCCATAGTCCAAAAGGTGGTGGTAGCAATGGCAGCTCCAGCATAATCACTGAGAAAGTTAGTTAACCCTTAAACGGTCCAAACAAATCGACGTTCAAATTCGTAGTGCTACAAAAGTAGATCTACTTTTTTTTTACATATTTTCAAATGTAAGAAAAAAAAAATGTAGATAAAAGTTTTTTTACACGTTTTCAAATGTAAAACAAAAAAGAAGATCTACATTTTTTTTACATACTTTCAGATGTTGAAAAAACGTATATATATGTTTGGACCATTTAAGGGTTAATGTTTATAAATACTGCAAAGTACATAGATACAGTACATAAAACACTGCACTGCATTACTCAGTAATACAGACTCATTTCAGACGCAAATGCTGTAGGCTAAACCTCAGCCAATCAACTTCATATTTGGCAGTGAATAAGAGATATATACAAGGAACGATGCCTGAAGAGTGCAGCTTTGACCAAAATTTCAATGCTCCCTAAGCCACATTACTCTCCTATCCACTTTATCATATGCCTTTACCAAATCCAATAATGGAACGAATACCTCTTTACACTTACCTAAATACCGTTCACTTATATGCTTCACTGTAAACACTTGGTTTACATAACCCCTACCCTTCCTAAAGCCTCCTTGTTCATCTGTGATCCTGTTCTTCATCTTACTCTTAATTCTTTCAATAATAACTCTACAATACACCTCATCAGTTATACTCAAAAGGCTTATTACCCTATAATTCGTACATGCTTTTTTTTTTTTTGTCCCCTTTGCCTTTATACAAAGGAACTACGCATGCTCCCTGCCAATCCCTAGGTACTTTCCCCTCTTTCATACATTTATTAAACAGAAGCACCAACCATTCCAAAACTATACTCCCACCTGCTTTTAACATTTCTGTCTTGGGCCCATCAATCCTAGCCACTTTGCCCCCTTTCATTCTACCCACTGCCTCATGCATCTTCCCCAACTCACATCTGACGCTTCCTTGTTCCTAGATGTTATCCAGTAAAGAATCCTTTAACTGAAATTCCAAAATCCAAAAAAAAACTCCAAAATCCAAAAGTTTTTCGAGTGCTGACATGATGCGCCACGGATGGATTGTGTATTGATGGAGTAGATTTGTCAGCATTGGAATATAAATGTAAACTCCCTGTGATAGGCAAAAGTTTGTGTCCTACCTTTTTCAAAGGTGTAAATGCCTCCCCAGTCCATTGTTATGTTAGCAAAAGGGCATGGATCACCAGGGACATTTTTTCTGATTGGTTTCACAAACATTTTGTACCAGCGGCTCTTTATCAGTCCAGGAAAGCCAGAGTGGATGCAAAGTGCAAGATTTTATTCCTTGATAACTGTTCTGCTCATCTTCCAGCTGAACTTCTAATCAAAAATAATGTTTATGGCATGTACTTTCCCCCAAATGTGACTTCATTAATTCAGGCATGTAACAACGGCATCCTCAGATCAGTAAAGACTAAATGCAATTTCTTGAAGAGCACGCTGGAAGCAGTGAACAGAGGCATGGGTGTGGACAGCTTCAAGGAAGCATTTACTCTGAAGGATGAAGTACAGCCTCTCCTCACTTAACAACGGAGTTCCATTACTAAGACCACATCGGTAAACGAATTCGTCGCTAAGTAAGGAGCATTCTACAGTAGACCACTATATTACACGGTTTTATTTGGCACATTTTAGTTATAGCACTATTGAAGAATTGCAGCACAATTTTGTACAACACTTCGTAAAATTAACTAACATGGTTCAGTTTGTAAGAGGGGAAAAAATTTGGAGTGTCGCCCGTGGCATACCTCTGGCTGTGGGTAAGACCACTGAGTCAACGGGGGAGACCTACCGCCATCCTCTGCCACCCCCACCACCCCCAACATCCTCCGCCACCCTCACGACCTTTGTCCCAGCCATTCTCTGCTAGAAGCTTGCTGTGTTTATATTTATGTTTGTGGATTGAGTTTATATCCTTTAATTACCATATCTTGTATCTGCCAAGCAATCATGATACCCAGTAGGTATACCAGTGTTGCTGAAAGTGGCAAAAAAAGGTATAAGCATTTAAGTCTTAGAATTAACAAAGAAAATAGAGATATCAGACAAGAGATAGCCTGTGGCCGTAATGATGTGTCACTTTGTGCACATAAAAAGAATGAGGTAAATATGAGTTAGTGTGATGACTGACTTACTGACTAACTGATTAACTGACTGACTGACTTACTGACTGATTTACTGACTGACTGATTTACTGACTGACTTACTGACTGACTGATTTACTGACTGACTGATTTACTGACTGACTGATTTACTGACTGACTGACTGATTGACTGACTGACTGATTGACTGACTGACTGATTGACTGACTGACTGATTGACTGACTGACTGACTCATTTACTGACTGGCTGATTTACTGACTGGCTGATTTACTGACTGGCTGATTTACTGACTGGCTGATTTACTGACTGGCTGATTTACTGACTGACTTACTTGACTTACTTACTGATTGACTTGACTGACTTACTGATTTACTGACTGATTTATTGACTTACTGACTTATTGACTTGACTTAAAGTTAGACTTTTCACTGAAGAGTAAAACAGTGTCTAGAGCAGCTGATGCCTTACTGTCAGTTGTATAATGTACTGCAGGGTAAAACAATATTACAGAATTTATGCACACTCCAGTACAACCACTGACTTCAGTACCAGAACCTCTACCATCCACCTCAGCCCAGTAGGACCACAACATAACTCTCCACTCTCCACAATCATCCACAAACACCAGCACCCAAAATTTAAGGTAGGAAATATTATTATTTCTATTGCATTTGTAATCTTAAGCAGTAAAAACAACATAATACATCACAATAATGAACTACAATTACATATTCACTTTTATTTTTGTTATTGTTTTTAAACTGTTTCATTGTAATATTTCCACACTGTAAAATAATTCGAATTGTACCACTGTTTGTAAGAATGAAATATTTATAAACTAACTTTAAACCTTTAATTACTGTACTCACCAGAACTCATCAAAGGTCCATATAATTATCTGTTATTGCCTAACTAATCTGAAGTTAATATTATGTTTGCCATGTGCTAAAATATAATACTGCAACTACCTCTGTTAATATGTAAAAAAATCAATGATCAATTTGAACCAACTATGACATATATATCTAGTATTAAGTATAGTCTCTAATGTATTAGGTTTAGTCTGCCCAAAATGCCTTGGCATGATAGTGGCTTTCTTTACACTTGCAAATCAATATTGTAATTAAACATTGTAAACTATGCATGGAAATAGACTCCTTATAACATGTCAGTCACACATTGTAAACTTTGCAAAGAAATAAAAATTTGAATTTGAAAGATGTGGAGGCCTAAAAAAAAGTTGTTTGGGTTTTTTGGGGATCATAAGAACGTAGCCCTATTTTTCCCACAAGTATTTCAGTTTATCTAACATGATTTTACCTAACATGGCAGTTTCAGGAACATAACTACCATGTAATATAACTGTCTACTGTATAATGGTAGTGGGTTTGTCAACCATCTTTAACCCTTTCAGGGTTTCGGCCGTACTAGTACGGCTTACGCACCAGGGTTTTTGACGTACTAGTACACATAAATTCTAGCACCCTCAAATCTAGTGAGAGAAAGCTGGTAGGCCTACATATGAAAGAATGGGTCTATGTGGTCAGTGTGCGCAGTATAAACAAAATCCTGCAGCACACAGTGCGTAATGAGAAAAAAAAACTTTGTGTTTTTGGATTAAAACAGCGACTTTGCACTTTATTTTTGTATAGTATTCATTGTTGTATTCTAGTTTTCCTGGTCTCATTTTATAGAATGGAAGACATATTACAGAAACTGAGATGATTTTGACTGGTTTTACAATGAAAAGTACCTTGAAATTGAGCTCAAAGTAGCAGAAATGTTTGATTTTTACCAAAGTTCAAGAGTAAACAAATCCTGCCAAGCTTCCAATACACGTCAACTGGTGAGTCTAATATTTTTTCACAAGTGCACCAATATTATTTATACCATTTCTACACTAATGCAGTAGTCTGCATAACAGTAAATCTTCTATTTTTTGTAAGAATAAAAATTCAAAGTGGAAAGCCAAAGAAATGTAAGAGGGGCCTGGGGATGTGACTAACGAACAGAGAACTTGTTATTTTACTGTCAGGAATGTCTTTCTTGTTTATTCTGGACCCTATTCGAAAATTGGCATCTTTTGAAATTTGTGTGAAATTGGCAAAATTGCTAAATTCTGACCACTGTATTGGATAGTTGAAATCGGTAAGTGGGTGGTTTCTTGTAGTCATTCGATAGAAAAAATGGAGTTCTAGCGAAATAGTTATGATTTTTGTCGATTAGTACAGTGGAATTGGCCGAAAATAGGGCTCAAAGAGGGCAAAATCGCCAATGCATAAACATCGTTGAGACCGCTACTTCGTGCGAGCATAATTCCGTAAGTTTTCCATCAAATTTCATACTTTTGGTGTCATTATGATCAGGAAAAGATTCTCTATCTTTTCTTAAGAAAAAATAATTTTTTTTTAAATTTGGGGACCCTGAGAACAAGTCTCTGAGAGGGCCTGGGGACCCTGAAAGGGTTAATATTGTTTTAATGTCACCATTGCATCATTTATAATATTTCTGGTATTTTTTAGTGTTTATACAGTAGTGTACTGTATATTATAATAAACTGAATAGAGAATATCAGCTCTAATATATATTATTTAAGTATGCATAGTGATCAGAGAGCCTGCCGTAAGTCTGAAGTGTCGGTAAACAAGTACAGTGGACCCCCAAGTTTCGTGATTAATCCGTTCCAGAGAGCCCGCCGAAGGTCGAAATTCACGAAACTCGAAACCATTTTCCCCATAAGAAATAATGGAAATAAAATTAATCCGTTCCAGACACCCAACAATATTAAAAATTTTTTTTTTTCAAATTAAATAAAGATTTACATAACGAAAACAATCAGAAATCAAGTACATGTACATGCATTTAAAAAAATAATAACATTACACTTACATGCAATGGAGGATATTAAAGTGATCTTTCCAGAACTCTCTTGGGGTCAATTCAGTGTCTGAGGTCACTTCAAAGCACTTCTGAAACACTGCTTTGGTGTAGAGTTTTTTGAAGTTTGAAATGACCTGCTGGTCCATGGGCTGGAGGAGAGGAGTGGTATTAGGAGGCAAGAACTTCACCGTGATGAAACTAAACTCCTCCACTATTTGGTCTTCCAAGTCTGGAGGATGAGCAGGAGCACTGTCCATTACCAGGAGGCACTTGAGTGGCAATTTATTTTCCAGGAGGTATTTCTTCACACTGGGGCCAAATACTTCATTAAACCAGTCTAAGAAAATTCCCCTTGTGACCCATGCCTTACTGTTAGCCTTCCACATCACACACAAATTACTCTTGGCGACACTATTTCTTAAACACTCTTGGGCTCATGGTGACTTATTTAGCAGTTGTAATCACAAAAAACAATGGATTATTACGTATGAACCTGCGGGGTAATGGTCACGTGTTGGTAAACAATGGCACACTGAGCGTGAATGGCGTGGGAGACTGGCTTTGTGTGCGTGGTGACGGGCAGACGGGTACCGGACGGTTGCCGAAAAACGAGTTTTTTCACGAATCTCGAGGCCAAATTTTTCCAAAAAAACTCGCCGAAGGTCGAATTTCACGAAAGTCGAGGCTGCCGAAACTCGAGGGTCCACTGTACATCATTAAGCAAGGAGAGGCTGTATATGCAACTTTTAAAGCATGGAAACATGTAACTAAAGACACACTTGCTCATGCCTGGCACAACCTCTGGGCCTGCATTTATCTTGTTCATGACAGCAGTTATGTTTTTTTTTGTACAGTACCTGTACAGTACAGTACTGTGTTTAGACTTGGGTCCCATCCCTAAGTTGTCCCATTTTATAGATCCAAATAAAGCCTCTCCTCACTTGATGATGGAGCTCCATTCCTGAGACCACGTCATTAACCCTTTGACTGTCGCGGTCGTATATGTACGTCATGGGAGATACCGTGTTTGACGTATCTATACGCATAAATTCTAGCGGCTTCAAATCGAGCGGGAGAGGGCTGGTAGGCCTACACGAGAGAGAATGGGTCTCAGTGGTCGGTGTGCACCCTGTGAAAAAAATCTGGGACTCAGCGGTGCATTGTGGGAACGCCATCTTGGTAGTTCATTTTCACCATGCCTCGCGGTAAGAAGTTCCTCACTCCTCGGCGGATTGGAGGTCTTTTGTTCCCAAGTGATAGCTCAAACAGTGATGATAGTGTCAGTGAAAGTGAATTCCATGGTTTTGAAGCGGGTGTGACCGAGAAAATTACCCAGGATAACATAATTAGTGATGAAAACCCAGATGACCCACAACCATCCACCTCTGGTGCTAGGCCGGCTCGTTCATATTCACCTGTACCAGGACGAAAGAGGAAACTATTTGCCCGTGTACAAGACTCAGATGTGAGCAGTGCAAGTGATAGTGATAGTGATTTCAAGGTTATTGAAAGCACTTCTAGTTGTGACAGTGAGTACGACGTCGCATGCGGTCTGGTAGTGTGCCATATGCTCTTCCAAGAGGAAGGAGTACATCTCGGAGCACATCCCGTGGCCCTACACCACGTCCTGATAGTGAAGATGACGATATTGTTACGATGGGTATAAATGATGTGAGTGAGGCAGCAGGCGGTGGTGGTGATAGTGACGGTGCCATGAGTCATGTGACACCAGCAGCGGGCCACGCTAGTGCCCGTGCTGCTGACTCTGCACAACTACAACCTGCTTGGCCGACCCCACACTCTCACAACCACAACCACAACCTGCACAACCACAACGACATTACAATATCCAGAAACGCACCAGCTGACCGCATCTGGGATTGGCATCAAGATAGCGAGTTTGTTCCCAATCCCCATGACTTTGATGAAGGACAAAGTGGAATACGGACCATCATGTACACTTGGGAACAATCCCACTGAACTGGAATGCTTTCAGTTGTTCTTCGATGAACCCCTGATGGACATTATTGTCAGGGAAAGCAATACATACTATGAGTACACCATGGCAAACACTATGCTTTCACCAAGATCACGCCTACACCAGTGGAAGGACACAACTGTGGCAGAGATGTATCTGTTCTTTGCCACAATAATGCTTATGCCACATGTGTATAAGCATAGTGTCAGCACATACTGGGCGACAGACCGCCTGATTTCAACCCCTGCTTTCAGTGACATTATACCAGTGAATAGATTTGTGTTACTGCTACGTATGTTACACTTTTCAGACAAAACCAGGCCTGACAGAAGCGACAGGTTATATAAGATCAGATGTGTGTTTATGTACCTGAAACAAAAGTGCTGTATGCATTTTTATCCCTTCATGAAGCTTGTTATTGTGAGTCTTTGATTTTGTTCAAAGGAAGACTCTCATTCAAGCAGTATATACAAGCAAGAGAAGCGCTTTGGTATAAAGTTATTTGTTCTGTGTGATTGCAAAACTGGTCTGGTTTTGGATATAATTGTGTACACTGGCGTAAAACAATGGAAGATACCAGGAAGTTACTGGGTATCTCTGGTGATGTGGTTAGAACAATGATGGAGCCATATCTTGGTAAGGGGCATATTTTATATACTGACAACTGGTACACAAGCCCTATACTCAGTGATTTCTTGCAGTGAACATGACAGATGTGTGGTACAGTGCGTAGAAGTCGTAAACATATGCCTAGGTTCAAGCTGGCAGTCGTGAGGTGAAGTGCAGGTGTTTGCTGCCAATGACATCATGGCATTTCGGTGGCATGACAAACATGATGTCACACTGCTGACATCAGTTCACCGACACGAAATGGTAGAGACTGGCAAGCAGAATAGAGACCAAAGAACCTATTGTAAAACCTGCAGCTGTGATGGATTACAACCTCAATATGCGCTTAGTGGACAAATGTGACATGCAGATTGGGTTTTGCTGACTGTGTTCGCAAGAGTTATAAGTGGTACATAAAACTGTTTTTCCATCTTCTTGACATTTCCATGCTGAATGCTTATAATATGTATAAGTTGAAGACCAAGAACAAACCCAAATATGGTGAATTTTGTTTGTCAGTCATCAGACAAATAATATTCAAGTACCAAGAAACAACACCTGCAATAGACCAGCTTCCACGAAATTATCAACACATGTCCTCTCGTCTGAGGCCTGGTGATCACTACCCCATACCACTGCCTGCTACTACTGCCAAGAAAAATGCTCAGAAGAGGTGTTTTGTCTGTGGACATACCACAAAACGCCAACAAAAACGCAGAGACACTCGTTTTGTGTGAGGAGTGTAAGACACCATTGTGCTTATACCCATGTTTCAAAGAATTCCACAAGCTGCAGCACTTCTAATAAAGTGTCCAGTGATTGTACATATGTATATATATTATAAAGCAATCGTAATAAACATTTGTTTACATTGTTTGTTTGTGTAAACAAGTTTTAGCAACATTATATTAATATAGAGTGTTTTTGCTATAATTGTGTTACATTCAACGAGTGTATATTTGAACATTGCACAATAATTTGGTCTCACAGGCCACAAAAGTTATGTGAAAAAATAAAATAGTGAAAAAAAACAAGAAACCATCGAATACAAGTAAATAAAAGTTTACGGGTGGCGGCAGTCGCCGCTGTTGCCACCTAGCAGATCAATTTCAGCAAACTTCAGGACTCTATATCTCGGTAAGTACTGATGGGAAAAAATTTTTTTGGGACTAAAACAATCAGAGAAATAATCTTAACATTTTCATAAGAAAAAATAATTTTTTTTTTTTCGAATATTTTGCGACACCAGAAGCAACTTCAGGATTTGGCCCTTCGACAGTCAAAGGGTTAAATGAATTGGTGTTACTGAAGTGAAAACATTGAGCAGATTTAAAAATAGGTTGAACAGGTACATGAGAGGGTATGGGTGGGTGTGAGGTGTACCTGCCTAGCATGGGCCAGTAGCTTGCAGCAGTGCTCTTTCTTCATGTTATGTCAACATAATTTCCTTTCCTATGAACTAATTACTGTTGTCTATTATTATTCCTTCTGAATCATATGTAGTATATAATTCTTAAAAACATCATTATTATTATTATTATTATTATTGTTGTTGTTGTTGTTGCCATCATCATATGGGAAATGCTAAATATGTAAGGCTGATGCAGCACCTAGGACATGAAATTAGGTTTTATCAGAGGAAACAGAGGGCAGCTCTAATTTCTTTTAATCAAGAGCCCTTAATCAATAACAAGGTATTGTGTACAGTAGTGATGACAAAGACTAATGATAATGACCACTATGTGGTGTACAGTGCTCGACATTAAAGTACATTGGCCCCCTTGTAAAGACATGGCCACAAAACAGATCATCCCTTGCAATTTAGGGCATCCTTCAACCATCTAGGAAGTGACTAACACATTCTTCAGGGTTTGATGGGGTAAATTTCCTAATATCTCGGAGATGGCATCCTATAGTCATGGGAGTGGTCCAACATCCATTCCCTAGTGGATATCTCTCTACCACAGTCTAAAGGTTCTTGATACTGATCACATCTGGGGAGTTTCCTAGCCAGTCATTGAAGTAGGATACTTCACAGTCACAAAGCCACTGAACAACAGAATACATTGTGGCAAGCAGCACTGTTTTGCATAAAAAACATGCACCACACTGAATGAAAGAGTGGGTAAATGATAAACCAATTTCTAGGTATGTTAGTAAAGTTATCATACGGGCATGTCGTGAACACTGTCCTCAAGGAACCAACACAACCAGGTCCTCACTGGATGCTCACACACATCACTGGCCTTTACTGTTTCTTTTGTTTAATAGCCTGCCTTATGTAATCCAATGCTCTTTGCAATTGTCTCATGTCATCAACTTACTCCTGCCCATATTCATTCATCATTAGCCAAATGTGTCCAACAAACTTGGCCCTCAAGACTAAGTGGTATATGGACACCATGGACACAAAACTACCCACCTCACAAACCTAAAAGGCATTTATGATGCAGACAGTAGCCATATGGAATCCTGAGATACCTCACTTAGAGTTACCAGGCGGTATAACTTTTTGGCTCTTCGACAAATATACCAAGGTATGGTATTACATGTACTTTGGACATTAAATTACGTCAGGTGCCTTCCACTCGTCACACTTTAATGCGAGCACTGTAACAAGCATGAAATAGTTTCCCCTCATACATGAATCACTGAAGTCAGACTATAGAGAATGAAAAATGAAAGTCATTATATATATGTATGTATACATTTAATGAAACACAAACAGTAAATGAATACAGAATTAAAAAATTAGAACATGTAATGTCTGTATATTTTGACTATCCTATCCAACACTTGATTCTTAAATAACAACTTGCCCATACATTTCATTCATTATGTCCTTATTATTAAATCTTTAAGGAGTCATGTTCATTTTCTCAACTAACAGAGTTCAGTAAAATTTTACTAGGTTTATCATTACTATTAGACTGTAGTGGATATAAAGCATAACCTTAATCACAATAACTAGCACTGTTCACACTGCCACTAATCCAATACACTATACCATTAACATAGAAAGAATCAAAGTATACTACTAAATATGAATGTTCTAGCTCCCAATCGTTTCATAATTTGGTATTTATGTTTTAATACAACTGATCAGTTATTTTGTATAAATAATTTATACATTTTTTTTTTTTCATACAAATTTAAATTGCTCCAAAAAAACTCTTATGCTATGAATAGTAAATGTTAGTGCACAAATTACATGCCATAGAAAAAAATAATTTTTAAACTTCAAAACTGTGATCCCAGACCTAATTTGAAATAATTTTTACTTCTGCTTGCTGTTATTAAACTAGTTTACGGCTCTTTTACTATTTCACATTATAAATGGTATAGTACACAATACTGACAAGTTGATATAGTCATGTGCATCACTTAGATATCTTTGTTGTCAAAATATTTGCCTCACAATCAGCTTTTCAGTGGAATACAAGCAAATATAACACTGGAGGTAGTAGAAGTGCAGAGGCTACTTTGATCAGTCCCATTGCCTTAACAGAAGGTTATCAGTCCCTAAGCCTTAGGACTGAGCACTTTCTATCAAGACTCTGGAACCGATGTCAAAATTACCTCTTAACTTCTACCATTTCCAGTGTTATAACTTCCTGTATTCAACAAAAGAAGCTTGCTGTGTAAAGGCAAAACATTTCTGCAATAAAATACCTAAGTGAAGCCCAAGTCTCTTATTCTGTTTGCTGTTAGTCTCTAACATGGTTCTGCTTCAAGAGGGAATACTGCAGGAGACCTACTGACCCATGCTAGGCAGTACTAGTGACAGCATAATGACACATCTCAAGGTGATGGTGATAAAGTAACTCAACACTAATATCTGTTCCCCAGGGAGCAGAGTACTGCAGAAGGCCACCTGACTCCATGCTAGGAAAGGGAAGGAAGCAAGAAAGGAGACATAGAAGAGAGAAAAGTCAAAGGGAAATAAAGAAGACTGGTCTAGAGGAAAGGAGAGGAAGCAAAGGTCAGGTCAAGTCATTAATGTTCTAAAGAGCAGTTTACAATATCTTGTGAAAGTTAGGCATCAACAGCAACAAAGCTACAACTAGGATTCACATTAAAAACTTTGTGTATATGGGCTGATTTGGCAAGATGGCATCTGTAATGACTAGGTGAAGGGCAGTTACCTTGACCCTTTGACTGTGTAACCCCCAATCCTGAGGTGTCTCCTGGTGTCATAAAATTTATCTTATGAAATGATAGAATCTTTTTCCCGATTGTAATGACACCAAAAAAAAAAAAAAAAAAAAAAAAAAAAAAAAAAACGAAATTTGATGGAAAACTGGCGGAATTATGCTCGTGAAGTTAAGCGACCTCAGCGCTGTTTACAAATCGGCGAATTTGCCCACTTTGAGCCCTATTTTTCGGCTAATTCCATTGTTCCAGTCGCCCAAACTCATGGCTATTTCTTTAGAACTCCATTTTTTCTATCGATTGAGTACAAGAAACTGCCCATTTACGTTTCAACTACCTAATAATGTGGTCAGAAATTTGCAATTTAACCAATTTCACGAAAACTAAAAAATATGACAATTTCAAAATAAGGTCCAGAATGAACAATGCAGACATTCCTGGCTCTAAAATAACATTTTCTTTGCTCATCAGTCATGTCTCCAGGCCCCTCTGATATTACTCTTGCTTTCTATTTTGAATTTTTATTCAAACAAAAAAATAGAAGACTTACTATTATGCAGACTACTGCAATACTGTAATAATTGTATAAATAACATCAACCCATTCATGACTGCATATTAGAATGGCTAGTTGGACATTTATTGGACAATGGCATCATTTGTTTACTTTTGAACATTGGCAAAAATCAAACATTTCCCCTACTTTGAGCTCCATTTCTAGGTTCTTTTTATAGTAAAATCAATTAAAATCACCTCTATTTCTATAATATGTTTTCCATTCTATCAAATGAGACCAAGAAAACGAGAATACAACCATAAATACTATACGAAAATAGACCACAAAGTTGCCATTTTAATTAAAAAAAAAAAAAAAACGGTCAGAGTTTTTTTTTCTCATTATCACTGCATGCTCCAAGGATTTTTTTAAATGGTGCACACTGACCACACAGACCCATTCTCTCACATGTGGGCCTACCAGCTTTCTCCTGCTTGATCTGAAGCCACTAGAATTTATGAGTATATATCAGTCAAACATGGTACCTACGTAAGCGTATATATCGGCGCGACGATCAAAGGGTTAAATAAAAGAATCATTGACAGGAGAAGTATTAATTAGAGCTCACAGAATATAATAATCTTATGAAAATGCTTCACTTATCAGGCTACCTAATATTTATACTACTTTTGTTTGAAAATTACTGAGCTTCAAAAATATCATTATGATACTGTATTGTAGCTGTCATCATAGTTAAATATCTCATGAGCATGTTAGTGCAAAAACCTGCAAAACAATTTAAAATTTTTTGGTCTCACTTTACCAAAATCTACACAATAGGTACTAATGACAAATGAACTAAAAATTTGATTATTATGGTTCCTATAATTCAACTAGTTACAGGAATCAACTGACTTTGGTAAATCACAAAATATAAAATAATTACAAGGTTTAACCCTTAAACTGTCCAAATGTAGATCTATGTTTGCGTGCGTAGCGTTCCGCCTTGATTTTCTCTATGAGAAAGACGTTAAAAAACGTACATCTTCGTTCAGGCGCTCTGAGCAAGCGTAGATCTATGTCTGGACAGTTTAAGGGTTAAAAACTAAGTTGGGTAAGCTAGACAAATTTAACTTAATAAACAACTGTATACACTTTTCAACTGACATGAATAACATTAAAGAGCCTGCGCAAAAGTCTTTCTCTCCGAGATTAACAATTATTACGTTATTATGTTTTTTTGTTTTTAACACACTGGCTGTCTCCCACCAAGGTAGGGCCACCTAAAAAAAAAAAAAGGGAAATACATTCACCATCATTTATTCAATTATTATTATCATACTCTATTAAAAAGAAGCACTAAATTGCTGGCCGATAAAACATTAGTCTGCAATGTCAAATGAGCAAATTTACTTTTTGTTAACCTAATCAATTACCGTATTTTACGGCAAACAAGACACTCGGTGTCAAGTATGCCCCCAAATTTTGACTGATTAAATTTTGAGAAGAAAAGATTAACGGTATCTGAAGTAATAACAGTAATAAAGCTATGTTAAACCAGAGGCAATACATATAAAATTGTGTTGATGGTTTATTCTGCCATCATTTACTAATGACACAGCTGACTGGCAGGTTGGCCGAATCAAATTTCCAAATAGTACTAGACTCTTCCCTAAAATGAGTTAAAACCACGCTAAATTTTTTTGTGAAACAGTGCTAAAAAAGCGTGCCAGTATACTGGAAACTATTCTAGATCTTACACCCAAAACTGTCAGCAAAGCGTTCTTTGCAGAGTTAACTAAAAGGTGGCCCATGGCCTGATAGGCAATGATCTCATTCCACATGCTGCTTGTCCCTGGTTCGATCCCGGAAAGGGTAGGAAAAGGTTAGGCGTTTCCTTACAGCTGCTGTCATGTTTGCCTAGCAAGCAAGTAGGTACCTGGGTGTTGTCGATTGGTGGGGAGCATTCTGGGAGCAAGACTGAGGACCCCAATGGAAATCAGACAGACAGTTCCTCACAGATACATTATCCTGGGTGACTAACCCTGTGAGGTTTAAAATCCAAACAAAATCTGAACTTATATGGTCAACTACTCATAATGAACTATGTTCAGCATATTTTTCCTCTGTTGTTCTTACATTATCACTTAGTTTTTCAAATCAGTAAGTTATATTTAGGTACAGGTACACAAATACAATTACACAAATTATCATACATGGGGAAGTGAAACAGAATTCTTCATCACATATGACTGGCCATATTCTCTTTCTACTCACTGTCTCAATGCATGCAAGTGGTTGTATCTATGGCTAGAGCTGTATATTGATCATTTTAAAAATATTTCATGTTTATGTTTTTAAGTTTATTGATTTTACTATTTAATAAGAGTACATTTGTACTACAACACAACCAAAACAAACCTAGGGTGTGCAAATGGCAGATTTTGTATATACTACGGTATACTAGTATGTATGCCTCGGTGGGATACGGCCGGTGTGTTGAAAGAAAGAACTAGTATGTATTGTTATTTAAAACCCTTTTAATATACCATCATTTTACTTTTGCTTTTTATATCTGATAATGTTCCCTTAATATCAGGATTGTTTGAGACGAGTAAAAATAGTTTGGTGGTAAACAGGCATTTAGCCTACTAATGCTACCTATAGTCCATCCAACTCTATTGTCTTGTCTACCTTAGCTTACTGCTGCTAAGGGCCAGCCAAGTTTTTACATTTATTTTTGTTATTTATTCATTATTTTATACAAAATAGTTTACACAATTAATTATTAGGTCATAAACAGGAGCTTAGATTACTGTCTAGTTTCAAAAAACTTTTCTACGCTTAGGTTGAGGCCTATGAGCAACTTAATATTCAGCCTCGAAGATGCAGGGTAAATTTTCTAGACTTATTTTGGGGGAAAAAATAGTGTCTTCTATGCCGTAAAATATGGTACTTTCCTTATTGTACACAAAATAAACTAAAGAAGAGTATATTTATGGACGAGCCTTACTGCCTTTATATCTAGCCCCAGCAGCATCTGATGCTTTAACAACGTCTTTCTGTAATTTCTTCTTCTTGCTTTCCTTGTATTCTTGACCTACATCTTGAGCCAATACACTAACTTGCTCCATTGTCTTGTCTGGATACCTGAAAATAAAAGAAGTACTGTATAAAAACTGCAATGACTGTACTGCACTTAGAGTAACTATGATTAAATCACATGACAATCAAGAGATGCAAACTCTTAAGTATGTGCTTTTGACATGGATTTTTTTTCAGCCAAATTTAGACAAAAATGCCTTGTAATTGCATGAATGGTGCAGTTAATGCTTGTCATGTTTCTGGAGAATTAATTTTTGCATCACACAAGTGCATTATGAACATTAATGAGTTGGAGGTGAAGGAACTCTATATACATTTTCTGAAAAAACAAAGAATTAAGGAAATAAATAAACTGAGCAAATGATAAAAAGGAATAAATAAAGAGGATACTTTATAAATAATGTTGAAAATATCTAACCTAGATAGGACTCACAGTAATGGACTAACATTAAATGAATTTAGATTTACAAAGAGTACAGGAAAGTGCCAATTTAACAACAGAGTTGTAGAAGAGTGGAATAAGTTACAGTACCAAGTACTGTCAGAATTCTTCCTCCATATTATGAGAGACCTTAGAATTTGTAATATATCTGGCCTTGTATAGGAGATCCTTATTGTCAAATATATTCATGGAAAATCGTAATAAGGTTGTATATTATGGAGTGATGGAGACTGCATTAAAATTTGTTTTTAATAAAACATACTTGTAATATAGAAATAACACTTGACAGACTTATAACTCATGTACTGCTTACAATTACCTCCATTCTGATCGAATGGGTATTTACATAAGAAACTGATAAAGTTGCATGATCTCTCTAACCAGAGACAATCCAAGCTTAATAAATGGCATCTCTTAAACACTGAAGAGATTTTACTTTCACAAATACATACTCTACTTTCAAGAGACTGAGAGAAATGCTATACTGCTGGATAACTTCTCAATCAGAAATCGAGCAAG